>NW_027436277.1:0-300000 GCF_964199755.1 Larus michahellis
ACAGTACCGCCCTCATCTTCGCCTGGCCCACTGGCTCCTGCATTGCCACTTTCAGGTGAGTGGTGGTGCCGTGTGCCATGGGCAGGCAGGAGAGGTTCCCCAGCATGGCCATGCCATGCTGGGAATGGCCTCTGCCCTGCCTGCAGAGCCTGGGCAGGGAGCAGGCAGCACGCTGGCAGGGAGGGAGGCAGGGAGGGGCCCTTGCCAGGTCCATGATCCCCCTCTCCCCTTTTGGTCCCCAGAGCAAAGAGAAACGCTCTTCCTCCTCTCTCTCTGCAGGGCCCAGGCAGTCAAGGAGCTGTGGGTTGGCACCCTGCTGGGGTAAGCCAGGGGGATGCTCCGGGCGCCAGCGCACGGGGGAACACAGCTCCCCGCTGGGGAGAGGTGCCTGGTGGGCAGAGCTGCCTGCCAGGAGAGCAGAGGTGAGCTGGGGCTCAGCCAGCTCTCTCCCGCTCCCTTGCCAGCGCACAGCACTCCTGAAGGAGCCAAGAGAGTGGAAGTGACCCACCTGCCATCGCTCCAGCTCCTGGAGAAGGAGCTGAGCCGCCGCCATGCTGTGAGTGTCTCTCTGCTCAGGGCTCTGTCCCCGAGCACCAGTCCCGCAGCCCAGCAGCAGAGGCATCGCTGCTCACCTTCTGCCACCCCTTCTCTCTTGCCCAGTGGAGGACTTTGAACGCCCGGAGCCTGGAAAGGCTTATGGAGGGCCAGGCAGAGGTGAGAAGGGCTGCCTTTCAGCCGCCTCGGGCTGTGCCGGGCTGCCAGGGATGCCGCGGCCAGTGGGGGGAGCTTGTGCGGGAAGGAGGGAGGGTGCTGCGCTGCCACTTGGGGAGCGGAGAGGCTTGGGGAGCCAGCAGCAGCGCCGGCATATCCTCGCTGGCGCTGCTGGCAGCTGAGCTGCCGCATGAGGCAGAGGGTCCCGGCTCTGCCACGCTGGGGCTGCTGGTGCCGGCTGGCAGCTGGCCGGTGGCCCTTTCTGCTGTGGGGCTGCTCTCTAAGCGCAGCCTGCTTCTTGCAGGCTGATGCCAAGCAAGGGCCTGCCACGGTGGCATCTGGACACGGCGGGAGACTTTGCCGCTCAGCGGGTGAGTTTTGGCAAGAAAGGCAAGCTCCTGCCAGCGGCTGAGGCGTGCTCACTTGTCCCTTGAGTGTCGCCATGCAGGTTGGGCAGCCCAAGGCAGGAGGTCAGCTGGAGGAGCAAGGAGCCCCGCTGGGCAGCGGCTGCCGGACGTGCTTGTGCGGGGACAGGCAGCCTCTGCTGCTGCCCACGGCGTGGAGGAGGGTAGGGCGAGGGCTGGGCCAGGCTGTCCCGCTGGCACGCTGGCTCTGCAGAGCAGGGCAGGCTGCAGGAGCGCTGGCCTGGTGGTCTGCATTGAGGGGCTCTGGCTCTCTTTTCCTTTGCAGTAGGAGGGAGCAGCAGCAGCAGCAGCAGCAGCAGGAGGAGGAGGAGGGGGCTGCTCTGGCCCTTTGCTCGGCAGCACAGCCCGGCTGCTGCCCAGGTGCCAGGGCAGGCGGGCTTCAGCTGCAGCAGGAGGCTCTTTGGCCAGCCCCTGGCAGCTCTCTGTGGGGAGGACGGCACACTGCCCCGGCCCCTGCAGGTAAGCCAGCCTGGAGGGGGGTCCCCAGCCCTGCCGGTGCTCCTGCGCAGGGGCGCTGGGTGTCCCCAGGAGCTGTGGGCTTGGGCTGGTGGGCTCTTTGCCCCCAGCAGGAGCCGGCTGTGCGGCGGTGCTCTGGCCACTGCCAGATGGGGGAAGGCGGCTCCTCGGCCCAGCAAGTCTCCTCCTGCCTCTCCTGCAGGAGCTGCTGGCTGTCCTGCAGCAGGAAGGGCCGGCCATGGAGGGCGTATTCCGCAGAGCTGCCAGCGGGACAGCGCTTCGGCAGCTGCGGGAGGCCCTGGACCACAGCGCAGAGTGGAGCTGGCAAGCCAGCCTGCGCTGCTGCTGGCCGTCCTCTTGAAGGTGAGCGCATCCCACCTGCAGCTGGAGGAGATGCCAGCTGGCGTGCGGTGTCCAAAGGCTCAGCTGGAGCCCTTGGCTGTGCAGGACTTCCTCCGAAGCATCCCCGCCAAGCTCCTGGGGACCCACCTCTACGGGGACTGGATGGCAGCCATGGAGAAGGGCAGCAGGGAGGAGAAGGTGCAAGAGCTGAAAGCGTAAGTGCGGGCAGCGGCCTGCCTGCTGAGCAGGAGTCCTGAGCGCTGCCTGAGAGCCCCTGGCAAGCTGCGCAATACCTTGGGCAAGCCTGGGGAGGGACGGCTGTGGGCAACGTCTGCTTCAGGACCACGAGTGGTGTTCCCCTTCCCACAGGGTGGCCCACAAGTTGCCGGCAGCCAATCTCGTCCTGCTGAAGTGGCTGCTGTGCCTCCTGCGGCACATCGGGCACAACGCAGCCACCAGCAGGATGAGCTGCAGCAATCTGGCCATCTGTGTCAGGCCCAACCTGCTGAGCCCTCCCGACGAGGACCTGCTCCTGCTGGAGGCCATGCTGGAGGTCACGGAGAAGGTAGGCTGTAGCCACCAGCCGCCTGCAGCCTTCCCGGCCCAGGAGAGCCGGGCTGCTCTGCTAGAGGTCCCTGGCTGCCTTCTCTCTGCAGCAAGTGCTGGGGGGGTGACTGCCTGCAAGAGCAGCCCCACAGCCACAGCTGCCTTCTGCGCAGAGGCGAGGGTGCGCAGTGGAAGAGGCTGCTTGGTCCCTTTTCAGGCAGCAGGCTTGAGAGCGTGGCTTTGATGCGTGCAGATGAAAGTGCTGGTGGAGATTCTTCTGGAGAGCGCCAGGAAGATCTTTGGGGAGGAGATGGCAGGCCTTTCCCTTGCAGCAGCCCTGGAGTCCCTAGCCCCCCTGCAGAGAGGCAGAGGTAAGAGGAGGGACTGAAGCTCTTGGCAGGCTGGGGCTAGGGATGCCAGCAACTGCTGCATCCTTTCTGGCGGAGCTAGGCACCAAGCATTCTCCTCTCCTCTCCGCCTGGCCCCTGGCCCCTTCTCAGCCCCTGTATCTGGGAGCATGAAGGCTTTTCTCTCCAGACATATGGATAGTTTGGAGACTGGCGCTGCGCCAAGTCAGAAACAGTGCATTTGAGGCTGAAGGCACAAGGAAAGCCCGCAGCCCCAAGGCCTGGGGGCCATGCAAGCGGTTCCCATAGAGCTTCAGAACAAGCCACAGTTTTCCCTCCTGCCCTTTGGGAATGGGAGGAACCTCTGAACATATGGAAATTTTGGAGGTTTCCTATAAGCCAAGTAAAAAGTATTCTTTTCAGGTTGAAAGGGCCAGGAAAGCCCGCAACCCCAAGGTCTGTGGGGCCATGAAAGCTGTTCCCAGAGAGCTTTAGAAGAAGCCAGAGTTTTCCATCCTGTCTCCTTGGGCATGGGACCAATCACCAGACATTTGGAAATTTTGGAGGCCAGCCCTCGGGCAATTTAGAAAGGGTGGTTTTGAGGCTGAAGGCACCAAGAAAGCGCGCAGCCCCAAAGTCTGTGGGGCCATGCAAGCGGTTCCCAGACGGCTTTAGAACAGGCCACAGTTTTCCCTCCTGGCTGTTTGCGTCTCGGACCGATCCTAAGACGTATGGAAATTTGGGAGACTAGACAAGGGAAACTGAGAATCTGTGGTTTTGAGGCTGAAGGCGCCAGGAAAGTCAAAAGCCCCAAGGTCTGTGGGGCCATGCAAGTGGTTCCAGAGAGATTTAGAAAAAGCCACAGTTTTCCCTCCTGCATCTTTGGGCATGGGACAATCTCAAGACTAATGGAAATTTTGGATTCTGACATTGCACCAAGTGGGAAAGGGCGGTTTTGAGGCTGAAGGTGCCAGGAAAGCCCGCACCCCCAATGTCTGTGGGGCCATGCAAGCAGTTGACAGACAGCCTAAGAACAAGCCACAGTTTTCCTACCTGGCTCTTTGGAAATGGGACCAATCACCGGACATATTGATATTTTGGAGGCCGGCCCTTGGGAAACCTAGAAAGCATGGGTTTGAGGCTGAAGGCGTCAAGAAAGCCCACAGCCCCAAGGTCTGTTGAGCCATGCAAGAGGTTCCCAGAGAGCTTGAGAACAAGCCACAGTTTTTCCTTCTGTCTCTTTGGGCCTGGGACCGATCCCCAGGCATATGGCAGTTTGGGAGGCCAAACGAGGGAAACTGAGAAACTGTGCCTTTGAGGTTGGAGGCACCAGGAAAGCCCACAGAACCAAGGTGTGTGGCACCATGCAAGTGGTTCCCAAAGAGCTTTAGAACAAGCCACAGTTTTCCCTCCTGGCTCTTTGGGCGTGGCAGCAGTCTCCAGACATAGGGAAATTTTGGAGCCTGGCGTTGCTCCAAGTGGGAAAGGGTGGTTTGGAGGCTGAAGGCACCAGGAAAGCCCACAGCCCCAAGGTCTGTGGGGCCATGCATGTGATTCCCAGAGAGCTTTAGAAAAAGCCTCAATTTTCCCTCATGGCTCTTTGGGCGTGGGACGTATCTCCAGACATATGATAATTAGAGAGTCCCGACCAGGGAAACAGAAACTGTGGTTTTGAAGGTGAAGTCGCCAGGAAAGCCCACAGCCCCAAGGTCTGTGGGGCCATGCAAGCGGTTCCAGAGATCTTAAGAAGAAGCCACAGTTTTCCCTCCTGCCTCTTTGGGCATGGGAGGAGCCTCTGAACATACGGAAATTTTGGAGGCCGGTAATGCGCCATGTAAAGTGTATCCTTTTCAGGTTGAAAGCGAAAGGACATCCTGCAGCCCCAAGGTCTGTGTGGCTATGCAAGCGGTTCCAGGGAGCTTTAGAACAAGCCACAGTTTTCTCTCCTGGCTTTTTGGGCATGGAACCACTCTTCAGACAGAGGGAAATTTTGGAGTCTAGCACTGTGCCAACTGAGAAAGCGTGGTTTTGAGGCTGAAGGCACCAGGAAAGCCCTCAGCCCTAAGGTCTGTGGGGCCATACAAGCAGTTCCCAGAGAGCTTTAGAACAAGCCACAGTTTTCCCTCCTGGCTCTTTGGGCTTGGAACTAATCTCCAGACATACGGAAATATTGGAGTCTAGCACTGTGACAAGTGAGAAAGTGTGTTTTTGAGGGTGAAGGCACCAGGAAAGTCTGCAGCCCCAAGGTCTGTGTGGCCATGCAAGCACTTCCTAGAGAGCTTTAGAACAAGCCACAGTTTTCGCTCCTGGCTCTTGAGGCGTGGGACCGATCTCCGGACATATGGAAGTTTTGGACACTGGCGTTTCGCCATGCGAGAAAGGGTCGTTTTGAGTCTGAAGGTGCCATAAAACCTGCAGTCCCAAGGTCTGTGGGGCCATGCAAGCGGTTCCGAGAGCGCCATAGAACAAGCAACAGTTTTCCCTCCTGCATCTTTGGGCATGGGAAGACCCTCAGAACATACTGAAATTTTGTAGGCTGGCAATGCGCCAAGTAAGAAGTATCCTTTTCAGGTTGAAAGCGCCAGGAGATACCGCAGCACCAACGTCTGTGGGGCCATGCAAGCGGTTCCAGAGGGCTTTAGAACAAGCCACAGTTTTCCCTCCTGGGTCTTTCGGCATGGAACCAATCTCCAGACAAATGGAAATTCCTGAGTCTAGCTTTGTGCCAAGTGAGAAAGGGTGGTTTTGAGGCTGAAGGCACCAGGAAAGCCTGCAGCCCCAAGGGCTGTGGGGCCATGCAAGCGGTTCCCAGATAGCTTTAGAACAAGCCACAGTTTTCCCTCCTGCCTCTTTGGGCGTGTGACCAATCGCCAGACATATGGAAAGTTTGGAGTCAGGCATTGCACCAAGTCAGAAAGGGTGGTTTTAAGGCTGAGGGTGCCAGAAAAGCCTGCAGCCCAAAGGCCTGAGTGGCCATGCAAACAGTTTCCAGAGGGCTTTAGAACAAGCCTCAGTTTTCCCTCCTGGCACTTAGGGTGTGGGACCAACCTGCAGACATAGGGAAATTTTGGAGCCTGGCATTTCTCCACGTGGGACAGGGTTGTTTTGAGTCTGAAGGCACCAGGAAAGCCCACAGCCCTAAGGTCTGTGGGGCCATGCAAGCGGTTCCCAGAGAGCTTAAGAACAAGCCTCAGTTTTCAATCCTGGCACTTTGGGTGTGCGACCAATCTCCAGACATAGGGTAATTTTTGAGCCCTGTGTTGCTCCAAGTGGGAAAGGGTGGTTTGGAGGCTGAAAGCACCAGAAAAGCACAAAGCCCCAAGGTCTGTGGGGCCATGCAAGCGATTCCCAGAGAGCTTTAGAACAGGCCACACTTTTCCCTCCTGGCTCTTTGGGTGTGGGACCAATCTCCAGACATAGGGAAATTATGGAGTCCGGATCAGGGAAATAGAGAAACTCTGGTTTTGAGGCTGAAGGTGCCAGGAAAGCCCACAGCCCCAGGGTCTCTGGGGCCATGCAAACGGTTCCCAGAGAGCTTTAGAGCAAGCCACAGTTTTCCCTCCTGGCCCTTTGGGTGTTTGACCAATCCCCAGACATATGAAAATGTGGTAGTCCGGACCATGGAAACTGAGAAAGTGTGGTTTTGAGGCTGAAGGTGCAAAGAAAGCCCACAGCCCCAAGGTCTGTGGGGCCATGCAAGCGGTTCCCAGAGAGCTTTAGAACAAGCCACAGTTTTCCCTCCTGGCTCTTTCGGCATGGAACCAATCGCAGACATATGGAAAGTTTGGAGTCAGGCGTTGCGCCAAGTCAGGAAGTGTAGGAATGTGTCTGAGAGAAAATGGTCACGTGAGCCAGCCTCCCTACTATGAGAGATTAGATTAAGGGCAAAACAGGTGTTAGAAGATGGAATTAGTACATGGGAAAAACGGGAACTGAGAAGGTAGAAAACATGTTGTGCTAATGACTAAGCAATTTACTATGTGAATTCTTGTAACCAATCTGATCTGTGAATGAACTGCATGGACAGCGCGTGGACAGTGTAACTAGCTAATCAGAAATAAGCAAGTGGCATGTACGGCTACAACACAGGGTATAAAAGCTGATGATCTGTGCTTAATAAATGGCTTCTGTTGATTCACATTGGATCATCTAGAGTCCAGTTATTTCTCCTCAGATGGTGACCCTGACGTGATACCGATCGGCGTTTGGCTTGAGCAGCGGAACGCGAGGGGCGGAAGACCCAGAAGTAGATCTACTGGCTGGAGGATGGCTCAGCTGGACTTAGACCGGGCGGATTGGGCAGCAATCCGGAATAGAGGAAACAGACGACGTGGCCACTGACACCCAGAGAGAGGTGAGCAGCCGGGGCAGGAGATGGGGCAACAAGTAACAAAAGAAGAAGGGGCTATATTAAGACTTCTCGTGCATATCCTCTCTAAGAGAGGAGTGAAATACTATGAGCATATGCTCAGAAGGCTGTTAACCTGTTGCAGAGAGAACGGATTTGCACCAGAGCCCCAGACAGCTTTTAGATCAGAAATATGGGAGGTTGTTGGGGAAAAACTGTGGGAAGTGATAAGTAACGGCGATAAAGAGGCATCACCGTTAGCGACGATGTGGCGGTTGGTGTATTCGACCTTACAAGATATAGAAGCAGAGCAAGCTGCGACGGCCGGGGCTTTTGCAGCATTACAACCTACGGGGGGAGGATCGAACAGATCAGGTCCGAAGGTTTGGGACGATCCCCTGCTGATTCCCTCTGCTCCACCTGAGGAAGTTCCAGAGAAAGAAGAACCGATGGAGGAGGACGTTCCCTGGCCAGTACCACCACCCTCAGAAGTGAGACCAACGGCACCTCCACCAGAATGGTACAACCCTAGAACTGGGCTTTACGAAGGTCCACCTAAGTCTCCATGGCAATGTGTTGATGTGCGCCCCAGACAACCTTTTGATCCATCCTTGTACCCACCGCTTCCACCGTCACCTCCCTCTCCTGCTGAACAAGAACTGCCGCAAGGCACATGCGTGGAGGCAAAAATGCTGCAACAGAAATTGGAACAGCTGGAGAGAGAACGACAGAATCGATGGAAACTAGAGGAGGAGCAAGCGATACGAAATATGGAGAGGCAACTGAGGGGTGAAAGCGGGGGTGCTTGGGGTGGCGGTAATGGGAACGTGGTAGGAGAGTTGGGGGGTGCAACCTCGGGCTCAGGGGAGCCGCCGGATCCGCGATTGCATTGGAAAGGAATTATTCAAAATGCCTTGATAGAGGGTATAATGTTACCAACAGCATTTCCAGTGATACTGGGGGGAACTACGGGAGGTCGAAAGAATCCCAGTAGGTGGGAGGGTCTTCCTTGGCCGATCGTAAAGGAAGCAAGAAAATCGGTGCATGACTTTGGTCTTAATTCTCCCTACACTCAGTTGTTTCTTAACAATATTTTCACTACTAATATTATGACTCCTTTTGATAGCCGGACGCTGATGTCCCTTATCCTCACACCAATGCAAGAACTAATGCGGAGATCAAGGTGGGAGGATGGTGTACAACGTGCAGTTGTAGCGAATTTGAGTAGAGCAGAGGGGGATCCATTATGGTTGGCGACTATGGAGATGTTATCAGGAACAGGTCCTTTCGCTGATGCTCAGCTACAAGCGCGGCTAGATGTCGCTATCTTACAACAGTCTGCAGAGTTGGCGCGCGAAGCACTGAGGACCTTGCCAGAGGATGGCAAGGTCACTCCCCCATATACGACGATAAAACAGGGCCCCAGTGAGGGATATATGCCGTTTCTTGATAGACTAAGGAATGCGTTAGACCGGGGAGAACTGCCAGTGGCAGCCGAAGAGGCGGTTTTTCATTCATTGGCCATAGAGAACGCTAATTCAGCCTGTAAGCGTATTTTGCAAGCTTTGCCTTGACACGCCACCATTACCGACATGATAGAGGCATGCTCTAGGGTAGGAACACCTGAAGAACAGGCAGGATTTTTGGCCTCCGCTTTTGCTGCGGCTGTCAAGCCCTTGATTAATAATCGTAATTTGGGACCGAAATGCTTTAAGTGTGGGAAGGTTGGTCATCTGAAGATACAGTGTAGAGCAGGAAAGCAGAGGGGAGAGACAGATATGACGCCTGTTAGGAGTGGAGGAACGGGAGGATTTACGGGCACATGTAATTGGTGTCAGAAATTTGGACATAGAGCATCTGAAGGCTGCTCAAAATTTCGTAAGAATGGCATACCATTGGGAAACAGGCTGATGAGCGTGGGGGGCCCGAGCGTGATGACACAAAACAGGCCTCAGGGTCAGGGTGCTTGGGTAGTGCAGCCTCTGCCACCACAGGAAGTGCCGGAGTGGATGTGGCAACAATAAAGGAGGTTACCCTTACAGACTCCCAAGTGCAGTGCATTCCTACTAATATGAAAGGGCCACTGGGGTATGGACTGAGTGCACTATTATTAGGACGATCTTCCATTACCAGACGGGGTTTGTTTGTGTTACCTGGGGTAATAGATGCTGATTATATGGGTCCAATTAAAATGATGGTATGGACACCCACTCCACCTGTGCATATCCCAGCGGGTACTCGCATTGGACAACTAGTGCCATTTAAGGCTGCCGTTCCGACGGCTGGAAATCAGATAAGGGGGAATAAAGGTTTTGGCTCAACAGGTAATGCAGATATATATTTAGCCCTTGAAATCAGTAAAACAAAGCCCTTGCAGTGAGTTGCCCTAAAAGCACCAGGGGGTCAAAAATGTGTGCTTGATATGCTTGTAGACACCGGCGCTGATGTGACTATTATCAGTCAAGGGTGTTGGCCACCCTCTTGGCCCCTAGAACACCCAGCTATATCCATAATGGGGGTCGGAGGAACTCAGACGACAAAAATAAGCAAAGAGGTGATTCAATGCCAAATGCCTGATGGTGGAGTTTGCTCAATTCGACCGTATGTGACAGTAGCACCAGTATGCCTGCTCGGCCGGGATGCTTTAAGTCAACTGGGCACTCATTTAACGACTGGGGGGACGGATTTTCAGGGGCGGCCATTGGGGAAGGGCAACCTATTTTGAAATTGAAGTGGAAAACGAATGACCCGGTGTGGGTGGACCAATGGCTACTCAATTCGGAAAAAATCGCCCACATTAAGCAATTAGTACAGGAACAGTTAGAGAAGGGACATATAGAACCAACAACCAGCCCCTGGAATACACCTATTTTTACCATCCCAAAAAAGAGTGGCAAATGGCGGTTACTGCACGATTTACAAAAAATTAATGAGGCTATGGAGGACATGGGTGCTTTACAGCCAGGTTTGCCATCCCTTATCATGATCCCTAAAGGGTGGGAGATTCTGATGATAGATCTGAAGGACTGCTTTTTTACAATATCCTTGCACCCCAATGACCATCCACAATTTGCTTTTTCCGTGCCAACAACAAATAAGAATGGGCCTGTGTGCAGGTATCATTGGGTAGTGTTGCCACAAGGAATGAAAAATTCACCCGCCTTGTGCCAGATGTACGTAGCATGGGTTTTGGCACCAGTGCGCAAAAACACCCTGAGTGGATAATTTATCATTATATGGATGACATCTTGATAGCTGGACAACAATTAGAGTGTGACAAGGCTATTGAGGAGCTGCAGCAGGTACTAGGGAAAGCAGGGTTACAAATTGCACCAGAAAAAGTTCAAAAAGAACCACCCTGGAAATATTTAGGATGGGAAATATCTAAAACTACAGTTAGGCCACAGAAGTTAGAGATTAGAACACACATTTCGACGCTGAATGATGTTCAAAAACTCTTAGGAGATCTAAACTGGGTTCGTACATTGTGTGGCCTTACAAATGAAGACTTAGCACCTCTCATGCGCTTGTTGCGAGGAGGCAGTGGCGTTGATGCCCCTAGAGAGTTATCTTTGGACGTGCAGAAGGTGATGCAGATGGTCAGTTATAAGGTCATCAACGCCTACGCGCATCGATGGGACCCTGATCATTTGATAGGTTTATTAATTATAAATCATGACGAACATCCTTTCGCTTTAGTAATGCAATGGGTACAGGAAAGGGACCCGCTACGAGTTCTGGAGTGGATTTTTTTATCTCTCCAACCAAAACATACGGTTATCCCGAGGATAGAGGCGATGGCGCAACTTGTGATTAAAGGGGCGTCAGAGGATCGTTGAGATATCCAGTCAGGAACCTGAATATGTGGTAATTCCTTTAGTAGCTGAATACTTGCAGTGGGCCTTACGACACTCTATGGCATTACAGATTGCACTTTTGAACTATGCTGGGACAGTTAAGGTACATTTACCTCCGCACAAGTTTTTTAGTGTGTTACAAGTAGGACACATTGAGGAAATTCCCGTGTTGTCTCAACGACCTGTCCAAGGGCTGACAATCTTTACAGATGCCGGGGGGAAGACACAGAAAGCAGCAATAACATGGTACATGGACAATAAATGGCATGATATTGTGATCATGGACTGTAAAGTGTCCACGCAAAAGCTAGAATTACGTGCTGTACTAGAAGTGTTTCGCAGGTGGACAAAAGGAGGTATTAATATCGTATGTGACTCCTTATATGTAGTTGGAATCATTCAACGAATGGAGCGTGCTTTGCTGAAGGAGGTCAGAGATGAGCAGCTGTTCACCCTGCTCCATGAATTGTTGCTACTACTCAATGAACGGCACGATCCTTATTTCATCACCCATATTCACAGCTATTCGGGGCTCCCAGAAGGTTTAGCTGAGGGCAATAGACGAGCTGATAAACTTGTGGCTCCTGCATGGGCCGCACCACCTCCAGATAAGTTTGCACAGGCACGGGCATCTCATACATTCTTCCATCAATCTGCACGAATGCTGCGCAGACAATTCGGGATCTCGGAGTCTGAAGCCTGAGGTATAGTGCAAACGTGTGCTGATTGTCAACCATTTATACCTAACTTCAACCCAGGCGTCAGTCCCCGAGGGCATGGACCTTTGGAGTTCTGGCAGACTGATGTAACCCATGTGTCAGAATTTGGAAAACTGAAATTTATACACCTGAGTATAGACTGTTATTCAACTGCAATTTGGGCAACTGCGCAGACTGGTGAATCTAGTAAACATGTACAAAAGCATTTGCAATCCGTGTTTGTGGCCTTAGGTGTACTGCGTGTGATAAAGACTGATAATGGCCCAGGGTATGTAGCCCGTTCAACAGAGGTATTTCTACAGCTGTGGGGCATTACACATGTGACTGGCACACCACATTCTCCAACGGGTCAAGCCATAGTGGAACGCATGAACCAGTCTTTAAAAAATTTGCTTCAAAAACAAAAAGGGGGAGAGCAAGGGCTGAGTCCTGTAGATCGACTGAACAAGGCCGTTTACGTCCTGAACTTCCTACACCTTCCTCAACACTGCCTTGTACCTCCAATCGTGCGGCACGGCGCAGGCCTGCAGAGAGACCTGGGAGATTTTAGGCAGGAAAATGGCATGGTAGCAGTTAAAAACAGTGTGATGGGGAAGTGGGAAGGACCATGTAGATTATTAACCTGGGGTCGAGGATATGCCTGTGTCGTTTCAGATGTCAGAACCAGATGGGTACCAGCCAAGTGGATAAAGCCCTGGTTTGAGCAGATGGATTCGAATAAGTTACCCCACAATACCAACGACGACGATGAGGGCTGAAGAAGTGTAGTGCCCTAGGTGTGGAACTGTGACCCATAGATCCTTGTGCCTTGTGAGGATTGTTGAGGCCGGTGGTGGTTTGAAAGACCACGTGCTGCGGCCCGGTGTGCTGTGTGTTTTAAATCTAGCGTGCTGTGTGTTTTAAATCTAGTGTGCTGTGTGTTTTAATAAGGAATTAGGTAAAGTGACGGGGTATGCTGTGCGTTTTTAATCCAGTGTGCTGTGTATTTTAATTCTAGTGTGCTATGTGTTTTAATAAGGAATTAGGTAAAGTGACAGGGTGTGCTGTGTGTTTTAAATTTTAATTCCGGTGTGCTGTGTGTTTTAATAAGGAGTTAAGTAAGGTGACAGGGTGTGCTGTGTATTTTAATTCTGGTGTGCTGTGTGTTTTAAATCCGGTGTACTGTGTGTTTTAAATCCAGTGTGCTGTGTATTTTAATTCTAGTATTTTAATTCCGGTGTGCTGTGTGTTTTAATAAGGAACTAAGTAAGGTGACGGGTTTAATTCATTTAGTTATTGCAATAGAGTGCATAGAGTCAGGTTCACCTCAACATGAGCTGGCTAAGCAACAGGAGATTAGGGAAGTCTACCATTCACAAGGATTGGTCAGGGTGTGACATACAGTGCTGTTACACAGTGCTACTGCCAGAGGTTTGGTCGGTTCCGGAGGACTAGTGGGAACAGGTAGTACGTCACTGTAGCAACAGGTTCTGTCATCTACAGCACAGAAAGAAGGGCAAGGGTACTGATATTTGAAGATGCTACTGGGAATTAGTGTCGGGCTTATCCTTGTGTTTGGAAGTTGCAGCTGAGCACAAAATTGAGAACCCTTGGTATTTCGGCTTCTTTTAATACAGCAGGATTCAATTCAGTTTACCCAACATTTAACACGACCCTAGTGAACTTTTGTGGAGACACCACAGGGGTGATGACTGATTTTTGCTGTTGGCTCAGGGTCATGGATGTGAAGATTTTGAAGGTATGTGTTGTATGAACCTTTCTGACCACTCATCATCCATTCATAAGCAGTTACGGGAGCTGAAGGATAACATGTCAAAATTAAAAGGGGTTAAAAACGGTTTCGATGAGTGGTTAAGCTCATGGGGTATAACGGGATGGTTATCAGACTTACTAAAACAAGGGCTCATGCTATTGTTCGTTATCTTATTATTGATTATGGTAGCCTCATGTGTTCTCCGCAAAGTGACTGACATGATAGAAAATGTCATGCATAAGGTCTGGCTGGCTCAAGAAGAAAAAGGGGGTATTGTAGGAATGTGTCTGAGAGAAAATGGTCATGTAAGCCAGCCTCCCTACTATGAGAGATTAGATTAAGGGCAAAACAGGTGTTAGAAGATGGAATTAGTACATGGGAAAAACGGGAACTGAGAAGGTAGAAAACATGTTGTGCTAATGACTAAGCAATTTACTAAGTGAATTCTTGTAACCAATCTGATCTGTGAATGAACTGCATGGACAGCGCATGGACAGTGTAACTAGCTAATCAGAAATAAGCAAGTGGCATGTACGGCTACAACACAGGGTATAAAAGCTGATGATCTGTGCTTAATAAACGGCTTCTATTGATTCACATTGGATCGTCTAGAGCCCAGCTATTTCCCCTCAAAAAAGGGTGGTTTTAAGGCTGAGGGCAAAAGGAAAGCCTGCAGCCCAAAAGTCTGTGTGGCCATGCAAGCAGTTCCCAGAGAGCCCAGGAAATTTGTGAGGCTGGCATGACGCCAAGTGGGAAAAGGTGGTTTTGAGGCTGAAATCATCAGGAAAGCCTGTATCCGCAAGGTCTGTGGGGCTACGCAAGTGGTTCCCCAAGAGATTTAGAACAAGGCACAGTTTTCCCTCCTGGCTCTGTGAGCATGGGACAAATCTCCAGACATATGGCCGTTTTGCAGCATGGCGCCAAGTGGGAAAGGGTGGTTTTGAGGCTTAAGACGCCAGAAAAGCCTGCAGCCCCAAGGTCTGTGGGGCCACGCAAGCGATTGCGAAAGATCTTTAGAACAAGGCACGGTTTTCCCTCCTGGCTCTTTGGGTGTGGGATGAGTATCCAGAGATATGGTCATTTAAGACCATGGCGCCAAGTGGGAAATGTTGCTTTTCAGACTGAGGGTGCCAGGAAAGGCCGCAGCCGCAAGGTTTTTGGGGCCACGCAAGCGGTTCTCAAAGAGCATTAGAACAAGCCACAGTTTTTCCTCCTGGCTCTTTGGGCGTGGGACCAATCTCCAGACATAATGCCATTTTGTTGCCTGGCGCCGCGCCAAGTTAGAAAGCGTGCGTTTGAGGCTTAAGGCGCCAGAAAAGCCTACAGCCCCAAGGACTGTGGGGCCACGCAAGAGATTTCCAAAGAGTTTTAGAACAAGCCACAGTTTTCCGTGCTGGATCTTTCGGCGTGGGACCAATCGCCAGACATATGGCCATTTTGGCACCTGACTCCTCACCGAGTGGGAAAGGGTGCTTTTGAGGCTGAAGGCGCCAGGAAAGCCAGCAGCCCCAAGTTCTGTGGGGCCACGCAAACAGTTCCGAAAGAGCTTTAGAACAAGCCACAGTTTCGCATTCTGGATCTTTGGGTGTGGGACCAATCTCCAGACATAATGCCATTTTACTGCCTGGCGCCGCGCCAAGGAGATAAGGGTGGTTTTGAGGCTGAAGGCAGCAGGAAAGCTTGCAGCCCCAAGGTCTGTTGGGCTACGCAAGCGTTTCGGAAAGAGCTTTAGAACAAGCCAAAGTTTTCCCTCCTGTCTCTTTGGGTGTGGGACCAGTCTCCAGACATATGGCCATTTTGGAGCCTGGCCCCGCGCCAAGAGGGAAAGGGTGGTTTTGAGGCTGAAGGATCCAGGAAAGCCTGCAGCCCCCAGGTCTGTGGGGCTACGCAAGCGGTTCCCAAAGAGCTTTAGAACAAGCCACAGTTTTCCCTCCTGGCTCTTTGGGCGTGGGACTAATCTACAGACATATGGCTATTTTGGACCCTGACGCGGTGACAAATTGGAAAGGGTGTTTTTGAGGCTGAAGGCAGCAGGAAAGCCTGCAGCCCCCAAGTCTGTGGGGCTACGCAAGCGGTTCCCAAAGCTCTTTAGAAAAAGCCACAGTTTTCCCTCCTGGCTCTTTGGGCGTGGGACCAGTCTCTAGACATATGGCCATTTTAGAACCTGGCAGGGCGCCAAATGGGAAAGGGTGGATTTGAGGTTTAAGGCAGGACGAAAGCACGCAGCCCCAAGGTCTGTTGGTCTACGCAAGCGGTTCCCAAAGAGCTTTAGAACAAGCAAGATTGTTACCTCCTGACTCTTTGTGCGTGGGACCAATCTCCAGACATATGGCCATTTTTGGAGCGTGGGGAGGCGGCAAGTGATAAGTGATGGTTTTGACGCTGAAGGCGCCTGGAAAGCATGCAGCCCCAAGGCCTGTGGGGCCACGCATGGGGTTCCCACAGAGCTTTAGAACAAGTCAGAATTTTCCCTCTTGGCTCTTTGGGCGTGGGACCAGTCTCCAGACATATGGCCATTTTTGTGCCTGGCGCGGCGCCTAGTGGGAAAGGGTGGTTTTGAGGCTGAAGGCAGCAGGAAAGCCTGCAGCCCCCAGGTGTGTGGGGCTACGCAAGCGGTTCCCAAAGAGCTTTAGAACAAGGCCTAGTTTTCCCTGCTGGCTCTTTGGGTGTGGGACCAATCTCCAGACATATGGCCATTTTTGTGCCTGGCGCGGCGCCAAGTGGGAAAGGGTGGTTTTGAGGCTGAAGGCAGCAGGAAAGCCTGCAGCCCGCAGGTGTGTGGGGCTACGTAAGCGGTTCCCAAAGAGCTTTAGAACAAGGCCTAGTTTTCCCTGCTGGCTCTCTGGGCGTGGGATCAATCTCCAGACATATGGCCATTTTTGTGCCTGGCGCGTCGACAAGTGGGAAAGGGTGGTTTTGAGGCTGAAGGCAGCAGGAAAGCCTGCAGCCCCCAGGTCTGTGGGGCTACGCAAGCGGTTCCCAAAGAGCTTTAGAACAAGGCATAGTATTCCCTGCTGGCTGTTTTGGCGTGGGACCAGTCTCCAGACATATGGCCATTTTTGTGCCTGGCGCGGCGCCAAGTGGGAAAGGGTGGTTTTGAGGCTGAAGGCAGCAGGAAAGCCTGCAGCCCCCAGGTGTGTGGGGCTACGCAAGCGGTTCCCAAAGAGCTTTAGAACAAGGCCTAGTTTTCCCTGCTGGCTCTTTGGGCGTGGGACCAATCTCCAGCCATATGGCCATTTTTGTGCCTGGCGCAGCGCCAAGTGGGAAAGGGTGGTTTTGAGGCTGAAGGCAGCAGGAAAGCTTGCAGCCCCCAGGTCTGTGGGGCTACGCAAGCTGTTCCCAAAGAGCTCTAGAACAAGGCCTAGTTTTCCCTGCTGGCTCTTTGGGCGTGGGACCAAGCTCCAGCCATATGGCCATTTTTGTGCCTGGCGCGGCACCAAGTGGGAAAGGGTGGTTTTGAGGCTGAAGGCAGCAGGAAAGCCTGCAGCCCCCAGGTCTGTGGGGCTACGCAAGCGGTTCCCAAAGAGCTTTAGAACAAGGCCTAGTTTTCCCTGCTGGCTCTTTGGGCGTGGGACCAATCTCCAGCCATATGGCCATTTTTGGGACTGGCGCGACGCCAAGTGGGAAAGGGTGGTTTTGAGGCTGAAGGCAGCAGGAAAGCCTGCAGCCTCCAGGTGTGTGGGGCTACGCAAGCGGTTCCCAAAGAGCTTTAGAACAAGGCCTAGTTTTCCCTGCTGGCTCTTTGGGCGTGGGACCAATCTCCAGACATATGGCCATTTTTGTGCCTGGCGCGGCG
Organism: Larus michahellis; assembly: GCF_964199755.1. Classification (NCBI taxonomy): domain Eukaryota; kingdom Metazoa; phylum Chordata; class Aves; order Charadriiformes; family Laridae; genus Larus; species Larus michahellis. The sequence goes on from NW_027436277.1 coordinate 17,301, forward strand.
CCAAGTGGGAAAGGGTGGTTTTGAGGCTGAAGGCAGCAGGAAAGCCTGCAGCCCCCAGGTCTGTGCGGCTACGCAAGCGGTTCCCAAAGAGCTTTAGAACAAGGCCTAGTTTTCCCCGCTGGCTCTTTGGGCGTGGGACCAATCTCCAGCCATATGGCCATTTTTGTGCCTGGCGCGGCGCCAAGTGGCAAAGGGTGGTTTTGAGGCTGAAGGCAGCAGGAAAGCCTGCAGCCCCCAGGTCTGTGCGGCTACGCAAGCGGTTCCCAAAGAGCTTTGGAACAAGGCATAATGTTCCCTGCTGGCTGTTTTGGCGTGGGACCAATCTCCAGCCATATGGCCATTTTTGTGCCTGGCGCGGTGCCAAGTGGGAAAGGGTGGTTTTGAGGCTGAAGGCAGCAGGAAAGCCTGCAGCCCCCAGGTCTGTGGGGATACGTAAGCGGTTCCCAAAGAGCTTTAGAACAAGGCATAATGTTCCCTGCTGGCTCTTTGGGCGTGGGACCAATCTCCAGCCATATGGCCATTTTTGGGACTGGCGCGGCGCCAAGTGGGAAAGGGTGGTTTTGAGGCTGAAGGCAGCAGGAAAGCCTGCAGCCCCCAGGTCTGTGGGGCTACGCAAGCGGTTCCCAAAGAGCTTTAGAACAAGGCCTAGTTTTCCCTGCTGGCTCTTTGGGCGTGGGACCAATCTCCAGACATATGGCCATTTTTGGGACTGGCGCGGCGCCAAGTGGGAAAGGGTGGTTTTGAGGCTGAAGGCAGCAGGAAAGCCTGCAGCCCCCAGGTGTGTGGGGCTACGCAAGCGGTACCCAAAGAGCTTTAGAACAAGGCATAGTTTTCCCTGCTGGCTGTTTTGGCGTGGGACCAATCTCCAGCCATATGGCCATTTTTGTGCCTGGCGCGGTGCCAAGTGGGAAAGGGTAGTTTTGAGGCTGAAGGCAGCAGGAAAGCCTGCAGCCCCCAGGTGTGTGGGGCTACGCAAGCGGTTCCCAAAGAGCTTTAGAACAAAGCATAGTATTCCCTGCTGGCTCTTTGGGCGTGGGACCAATCTCCAGACATATGGCCATTTTTGTGCCTGGCGCGGCGCCAAGTGGGAAAGGGTGGTTTTGAGGCTGAAGGCAGCAGGAAAGCCTGCAGCCCCCAGGTCTGTGCGGCTACGCAAGCGGTTCCCAAAGAGCTTTAGAACAAGGCCTAGTTTTCCCTGCTGGCTCTTTGGGCATGGGACCAATCTCCAGCCATATGGCCATTTTTGTGCCTGGCACGGCGCCAAGTGGGAAAGGGTGGTTTTGAGGCTGAAGGCAGCAGGAAAGCCTGCAGCCCCCAGGTCTGTGGGGCTATGCAAGCGGTTCCCAAAGAGCTTTAGAACAAGGCCTAGTTTTCCCTGCTGGCTCTTTGGGCGTGGGACCAGTCTCCAGACATATGGCCATTTTTGTGCCTGGCGCGGCGCCAAGTGGGAAAGGGTGGTTTTGAGGCTGAAGGCAGCAGGAAAGCCTGCAGCCCCCAGGTGTGTGGGGCTACGCAAGCGGTTCCCAAAGAGCTTTAGAACAAGGCCTAGTTTTCCCTGCTGGCTCTTTGGGCGTGGGACCAATCTCCAGCCATATGGCCATTTTTGTGCCTGGCGCAGCGCCAAGTCGGAAAGGGTGGTTTTGAGGCTGAAGGCAGCAGGAAAGCTTGCAGCCCCCAGGTCTGTGGGGCTACGCAAGCGGTTCCCAAAGAGCTTTAGAACAAGGCCTAGTTTTCCCTGCTGGCTCTTTGGGCGTGGGACCAAGCTCCAGCCATATGGCCATTTTTGTGCCTGGCGCGGCACCAAGTGGGAAAGGGTGGTTTTGAGGCTGAAGGCAGCAGGAAAGCCTGCAGCCCCCAGGTCTGTGGGGCTACGCAAGCGGTTCCCAAAGAGCTTTAGAACAAGGCCTAGTTTTCCCTGCTGGCTCTTTGGGCGTGGGACCAATCTCCAGCCATATGGCCATTTTTGGGACTGGCGTTGCGCCAAGTGGGAAAGGGTGGTTTTGAGGCTGAAGGCAGCAGGAAAGCCTGCAGCCTCCAGGTGTGTGGGGCTACGCAAGCGGTTCCCAAAGAGCTTTAGAACAAGGCCTAGTTTTCCCTGCTGGCTCTTTGGGCGTGGGACCAATCTCCAGACATATGGCCATTTTTGTGCCTGGCGCGGCGCCAAGTGGGAAAGGGTGGTTTTGAGGCTGAAGGCAGCAGGAAAGCCTGCAGCCCCCAGGTCTGTGCGGCTACGCAAGCGGTTCCCAAAGAGCTTTAGAACAAGGCCTAGTTTTCCCTGCTGGCTCTTTGGGCGTGGGACCAATCTCCAGCCATATGGCCATTTTTGTGCCTGGCGCGGCACCAAGTGGCAAAGGGTGGTTTTGAGGCTGAAGGCAGCAGGAAAGCCTGCAGCCCCCAGGTCTGTGCGGCTACGCAAGCGGTTCCCAAAGAGCTTTGGAACAAGGCATAATGTTCCCTGCTGGCTGTTTTGGCGTGGGACCAATCTCCAGCCATATGGCCATTTTTGTGCCTGGCGCGGTGCCAAGTGGGAAAGGGTGGTTTTGAGGCTGAAGGCAGCAGGAAAGCCTGCAGCCCCCAGGTCTGTGGGGATACGTAAGCGGTTCCCAAAGAGCTTTAGAACAAGGCATAATGTTCCCTGCTGGCTCTTTGGGCGTGGGACCAATCTCCAGCCATATGGCCATTTTTGGGACTGGCGCGGCGCCAAGTGGGAAAGGGTGGTTTTGAGGCTGAAGGCAGCAGGAAAGCCTGCAGCCCCCAGGTCTGTGGTGCTACGCAAGTGGTTCCCAAAGAGCTTTAGAACAAGGCCTAGTTTTCCCTGCTGGCTCTTTGGGCGTGGGACCAATCTCCAGACATATGGCCATTTTTGGGACTGGCATGGCGCCAAGTGGGAAAGGGTGGTTTTGAGGCTGAAGGCAGCAGGAAAGCCTGCAGCCCCCAGGTGTGTGGGGCTACGCAAGCGGTACCCAAAGAGCTTTAGAACAAGGCATAGTTTTCCCTGCTGGCTGTTTTGGCGTGGGACCAATCTCCAGCCATATGGCCATTTTTGTGCCTGGCGCGGTGCCAAGTGGGAAAGGGTAGTTTTGAGGCTGAAGGCAGCAGGAAAGCCTGCAGCCCCCAGGTCTGTGGGGCTACGCAAGCAGTTCCCAAAGAGCTTTAGAACAAAGCATAGTATTCCCTGCTGGCTCTTTGGGCGTGGGACCAATCTCCAGACATATGGCCATTTTTGTGCCTGGCGCGGCGCCAAGTCGGAAAGGGTAATTTTGAGGCTGAAGGCAGCAGGAAAGCCTGCAGCCCCCAGGTCTGTGGGACTACGCAAGCGGTTCCCATAGAGCTTTAGAACAAGGCATAGTTCTCCCTGCTGGCTCTTTGGGCGTGGGACCAATCTCCAGCCATATGGCCATTTTTGTGCCTGGCGCGGCGCCAAGTGGGAAAGGGTGGTTTTGAGGCTGAAGGCAGCAGGAAAGCCTGCAGCCCCCAGGTGTGTGGGGCTACGCAAGCGGTTCCCAAAGAGCTTTGGAACAAGGCATAATGTTCCCTGCTGGCTGTTTTGGCGTGGGACCAATCTCCAGCCATATGGCCATTTTTGTGCCTGGCGCGGCACCAAGTGGGAAAGGGTGGTTTTGAGGCTGAAGGCAGCAGGAAAGCCTGCAGCCCCCAGGTGTGTGGGGCTACGCAAGCAGTTCCCAAAGAGCTTTAGAACAAAGCATAGTATTCCCTGCTGGCTCTTTGGGCGTGGGACCAATCTCCAGACATATGGCCATTTTTGTGCCTGGCGCGGCGCCAAGTGGGAAAGGGTGGTTTTGAGGCTGAAGGCAGCAGGAAAGCCTGCAGCCCCCAGGTCTGTGGGGCTACGCAAGCGGTTCCCAAAGAGCTTTAGAACAAGGCCTAGTTTTCCCTGCTGGCTCTTTGGGCATGGGACCAATCTCCAGCCATATGGCCATTTTTGTGCCTGGCGAGGCGCCAAGTGGGAAAGGGTGGTTTTGAGGCTGAAGGCAGCAGGAAAGCCTGCAGCCCCCAGGTCTGTGGGGCTATGCAAGCGGTTCCCAAAGAGCTTTAGAACAAGGCCTAGTTTTCCTTGCTGGCTCTTTGGGCGTGGGACCAATCTCTAGCCATATGGCCATTTTTGTGCCTGGCGCGACGCCAAGTGGGAAAGGGTGGTTTTGAGGCTGAAGGCAGCAGGAAAGCCTGCAGCCCCCAGGTCTGTGGGGCTACGCAAGCGGTTCCCAAAGAGCTTTAGAACAAGGCCTAGTTTTCCCTGCTGGCTCTTTGGGCGTGGGACCAATCTCCAGACATATGGCCATTTTTGTGCCTGGCGTTGCGCCAAGTGGCAAAGGGTGGTTTTGAGGCTGAAGGCAGCAGGAAAGCCTGCAGCCCCCAGGTGTGTGGGGCTACGCAAGCGGTTCCCAAAGAGCTTTAGAACAAGGCATAATGTTCCCTGCTGGCTGTTTTGGCGTGGGACCAATCTCCAGACATATGGCCATTTTTGTGCCTGGCGCGGCGCCAAGTGGGAAAGGGTGGTTTTGAGGCTGAAGGCAGCAGGAAAGCCTGCAGCCCCCAGGTGTGTGGGGCTACGCAAGCGGTTCCCAAAGAGCTTTAGAACAAGGCCTAGTTTTCCCTGCTGGCTCTTTGGGCGTGGGACCAATCTCCAGACATATGGCCATTTTTGTGCCTGGCGCGGCACCAAGTGGGAAAGGGTGGTTTTGAGGCTGAAGGCAGCAGGAAAGCCTGCAGCCCCCAGTTGTGTGGGGCTACGCAAGCGGTTCCCAAAGAGCTTTAGAACAAGGCATAGTTTTCCCTGCTGGCTGTTTTCGCGTGGGACCAGTCTCCAGACATATGGCCATTTTTGTGCCTGGCGCGGCGCCAAGTGGGAAAGGGTGGTTTTGAGGCTGAAGGCAGCAGGAAAGCCTGCAGCCCCCAGGTCTGTGGGGCTACGCAAGCGGTTCCCAAAGAGCTTTAGAACAAGGCATAATGTTCCCCGCTGGCTCTTTGGGCGTGGGACCAATCTCCAGCCATATGGCCATTTTTGTGCCTGGCGCGGCGCCAAGTGGGAAAGGGTGGTTTTGAGGCTGAAGGCAGCAGGAAAGCCTGCAGCCCGCAGGTGTGTGGGGCTACGCAAGCGGTTCCCAAAGAGCTTTAGAACAAGGCATAGTTTTCCCTGCTGGCTGTTTTCGCGTGGGACCAATCTCCAGACATATGGCCATTTTTGTGCCTGGCGCGGCGCCAAGTGGGAAAGGGTGGTTTTGAGGCTGAAGGCAGCAGGAAAGCCTGCAGCCCCCAGGTGTGTGGGGCTACGCAAGCGGTTCCCAAAGAGCTTTAGAACAAGGCCTAGTTTTCCCCGCTGGCTCTTTGGGCGTGGGACCAATCTCCAGCCATATGGCCATTTTTGTGCCTGGCATGGCGCCAAGTGGGAAAGGGTGGTTTTGAGGCTGAAGGCAGCAGGAAAGCCTGCAGCCCCCAGGTGTGTGGGGCTACGCAAGCGGTACCCAAAGAGCTTTAGAACAAGGCATAGTTTTCCCTGCTGGCTGTTTTGGCGTGGGACCAATCTCCAGCCATATGGCCATTTTTGTGCCTGGCGCGGTGCCAAGTGGGAAAGGGTAGTTTTGAGGCTGAAGGCAGCAGGAAAGCCTGCAGCCCCCAGGTCTGTGGGGCTACGCAAGCAGTTCCCAAAGAGCTTTAGAACAAAGCATAGTATTCCCTGCTGGCTCTTTGGGCGTGGGACCAATCTCCAGACATATGGCCATTTTTGTGCCTGGCGCGGCGCCAAGTCAGAAAGGGTAATTTTGAGGCTGAAGGCAGCAGGAAAGCCTGCAGCCCCCAGGTCTGTGGGACTACGCAAGCGGTTCCCATAGAGCTTTAGAACAAGGCATAGTTCTCCCTGCTGGCTCTTTGGGCGTGGGACCAATCTCCAGACATATGGCCATTTTTGTGCCTGGCGCGCCACCAAGTGGGAAAGGGTGGTTTTGAGGCTGAAGGCAGCAGGAAAGCCTGCAGCCCCCAGGTCTGTGGGGCTACGCAAGCGGTTCCCAAAGAGCTTTGGAACAAGGCATAATGTTCCCTGCTGGCTGTTTTGGCGTGGGACCAATCTCCAGCCATATGGCCATTTTTGTGCCTGGCGCGGCACCAAGTGGGAAAGGGTGGTTTTGAGGCTGAAGGCAGCAGGAAAGCCTGCAGCCCCCAGGTGTGTGGGGCTACGCAAGCAGTTCCCAAAGAGCTTTAGAACAAAGCATAGTATTCCCTGCTGGCTCTTTGGGCGTGGGACCAATCTCCAGACATATGGCCATTTTTGTGCCTGGCGCGGCGCCAAGTGGGAAAGGGTGGTTTTGAGGCTGAAGGCAGCAGGAAAGCCTGCAGCCCCCAGGTCTGTGCGGCTACGCAAGCGGTTCCCAAAGAGCTTTAGAACAAGGCCTAGTTTTCCCTGCTGGCTCTTTGGGCATGGGACCAATCTCCAGCCATATGGCCATTTTTGTGCCTGGCGAGGCGCCAAGTGGGAAAGGGTGGTTTTGAGGCTGAAGGCAGCAGGAAAGCCTGCAGCCCCCAGGTCTGTGGGGCTATGCAAGCGGTTCCCAAAGAGCTTTAGAACAAGGCCTAGTTTTCCTTGCTGGCTCTTTGGGCGTGGGACCAATCTCTAGCCATATGGCCATTTTTGTGCCTGGCGCGACGCCAAGTGGGAAAGGGTGGTTTTGAGGCTGAAGGCAGCAGGAAAGCCTGCAGCCCCCAGGTGTGTGGGGCTACGCAAGCGGTTCCCAAAGAGCTTTAGAACAAGGCCTAGTTTTCCCTGCTGGCTCTTTGGGCGTGGGACCAATCTCCAGACATATGGCCATTTTTGTGCCTGGCGCGGCGCCAAGTGGCAAAGGGTGGTTTTGAGGCTGAAGGCAGCAGGAAAGCCTGCAGCCCCCAGGTGTGTGGGGCTACGCAAGCGGTTCCCAAAGAGCTTTAGAACAAGGCATAATGTTCCCTGCTGGCTGTTTTGGCGTGGGACCAATCTCCAGACATATGGCCATTTTTGTGCCTGGCGCGGCGCCAAGTGGGAAAGGGTGGTTTTGAGGCTGAAGGCAGCAGGAAAGCCTGCAGCCCCCAGGTGTGTGGGGCTACGCAAGCGGTTCCCAAAGAGCTTTAGAACAAGGCCTAGTTTTCCCTGCTGGCTCTTTGGGCGTGGGACCAATCTCCAGACATATGGCCATTTTTGTGCCTGGCGCGGCACCAAGTGGGAAAGGGTGGTTTTGAGGCTGAAGGCAGCAGGAAAGCCTGCAGCCCCCAGGTCTGTGGGGCTACGCAAGCGGTTCCCAAAGAGCTTTGGAACAAGGCATAATGTTCCCTGCTGGCTGTTTTGGCGTGGGACCAATCTCCAGCCATATGGCCATTTTTGTGCCTGGCGCGGCACCAAGTGGGAAAGGGTGGTTTTGAGGCTGAAGGCAGCAGGAAAGCCTGCAGCCCCCAGGTGTGTGGGGCTACGCAAGCAGTTCCCAAAGAGCTTTAGAACAAAGCATAGTATTCCCTGCTGGCTCTTTGGGCGTGGGACCAATCTCCAGACATATGGCCATTTTTGTGCCTGGCGCGGCGCCAAGTGGGAAAGGGTGGTTTTGAGGCTGAAGGCAGCAGGAAAGCCTGCAGCCCCCAGGTCTGTGGGGCTACGCAAGCGGTTCCCAAAGAGCTTTAGAACAAGGCCTAGTTTTCCCTGCTGGCTCTTTGGGCATGGGACCAATCTCCAGCCATATGGCCATTTTTGTGCCTGGCGAGGCGCCAAGTGGGAAAGGGTGGTTTTGAGGCTGAAGGCAGCAGGAAAGCCTGCAGCCCCCAGGTCTGTGGGGCTATGCAAGCGGTTCCCAAAGAGCTTTAGAACAAGGCCTAGTTTTCCTTGCTGGCTCTTTGGGCGTGGGACCAATCTCTAGCCATATGGCCATTTTTGTGCCTGGCGCGACGCCAAGTGGGAAAGGGTGGTTTTGAGGCTGAAGGCAGCAGGAAAGCCTGCAGCCCCCAGGTGTGTGGGGCTACGCAAGCGGTTCCCAAAGAGCTTTAGAACAAGGCCTAGTTTTCCCTGCTGGCTCTTTGGGCGTGGGACCAATCTCCAGACATATGGCCATTTTTGTGCCTGGCGCGGCGCCAAGTGGCAAAGGGTGGTTTTGAGGCTGAAGGCAGCAGGAAAGCCTGCAGCCCCCAGGTGTGTGGGGCTACGCAAGCGGTTCCCAAAGAGCTTTAGAACAAGGCATAATGTTCCCTGCTGGCTGTTTTGGCGTGGGACCAATCTCCAGACATATGGCCATTTTTGTGCCTGGCGCGGCGCCAAGTGGGAAAGGGTGGTTTTGAGGCTGAAGGCAGCAGGAAAGCCTGCAGCCCCCAGGTGTGTGGGGCTACGCAAGCGGTTCCCAAAGAGCTTTAGAACAAGGCCTAGTTTTCCCTGCTGGCTCTTTGGGCGTGGGACCAATCTCCAGACATATGGCCATTTTTGTGCCTGGCGCGGCACCAAGTGGGAAAGGGTGGTTTTGAGGCTGAAGGCAGCAGGAAAGCCTGCAGCCCCCAGTTGTGTGGGGCTACGCAAGCGGTTCCCAAAGAGCTTTAGAACAAGGCATAGTTTTCCCTGCTGGCTGTTTTCGCGTGGGACCAGTCTCCAGACATATGGCCATTTTTGTGCCTGGCGCGGCGCCAAGTGGGAAAGGGTGGTTTTGAGGCTGAAGGCAGCAGGAAAGCCTGCAGCCCCCAGGTGTGTGGGGCTACGCAAGCGGTTCCCAAAGAGCTTTAGAACAAGGCATAATGTTCCCCGCTGGCTCTTTGGGCGTGGGACCAATCTCCAGCCATATGGCCATTTTTGTGCCTGGCGCGGCGCCAAGTGGGAAAGGGTGGTTTTGAGGCTGAAGGCAGCAGGAAAGCCTGCAGCCCCCAGGTCTGTGGGGCTACGCAAGCGGTTCCCAAAGAGCTTTAGAACAAGGCATAGTTTTCCCTGCTGGCTGTTTTCGCGTGGGACCAATCTCCAGCCATATGGCCATTTTTGTGCCTGGCGCGGCGCCAAGTGGGAAAGGGTGGTTTTGAGGCTGAAGGCAGCAGGAAAGCCTGCAGCCCCCAGGTGTGTGGGGCTACGCAAGCGGTTCCCAAAGAGCTTTAGAACAAGGCCTAGTTTTCCCCGCTGGCTCTTTGGGCGTGGGACCAATCTCCAGCCATATGGCCATTTTTGTGCCTGGCGCGGCGCCAAGTGGGAAAGGGTGGTTTTGAGGCTGAAGGCAGCAGGAAAGCCTGCAGCCCCCAGGTGTGTGGGGCTACGCAAGCGGTTCCCAAAGAGCTTTAGAACAAGGCAGAGTTTTGCCTGCTGGCTCTTTGGGCGTGGGACCAATCTCCAGACATTTGGTCAGTTTTGTGCCTGGCGCGGCGCCAAGTGGGAAAGGGTGGTTTTGAGGCTGAAGGCAGCAGGAAAGCCTGCAGCCCCCAGGTCTGTGGGGCTACGCAAGCGGTTCCCAAAGAGCTTTAGAACAAGGCCTAGTTTTCCCTGCTGGCTCTTTGGGCGTGGGACAAATCTCCAGACATATGGCCATTTTTGTGCCTGGCGTGACGCCAAGTGGGAAAGGGTGGTTTTGAGGCTGAAGGCAGCAGGAAAGCCTGCAGCCCCCAGGTCTGTGCGGCTACGCAAGCCGTTCCCAAAGAGCTTTAGAACAAGGCATAGTTTTCCCTGCTGGCTGTTTCGGCGTGGGAGCAATCTCCAGACATATGGCCATTTTTGTGCCTGGCGCGGCGCCAAGTGGGAAAGGGTGGTTTTGAGGCTGAAGGCAGCAGGAAAGCCTGCAGCCCCCAGGTGTGTAGGGCTACACAAGCGGTTCCCAAAGAGCTTTAGAACAAGGCCTAGTTTTCCCTGCTGGCTCTTTGGGCGTGGGACCAATCTCCAGACATATGGCCATTTTTGTGCCTGGCGCGGCACCAAGTGGGAAAGGGTGGTTTTGAGGCTGAAGGCAGCAGGAAAGCCTGCAGCCCCCAGGTCTGTGCGGCTATGCAAGCGGTTCCCAAAGAGCTTTAGAACAAGGCCTAGTTTTCCCTGCTGGCTCTTTGGGCGTGGGACCAATCTCCAGCCATATGGCCATTTTTGTGCCTGGCGCGGCGCCAAGTGGGAAAGGGTAGTTTTGAGGCTGAAGGCAGCAGGAAAGCCTGCAGCCCCCAGGTCTGTGGGACTACGGAAGCGGTTCCCAAAGAGCTTTAGAACAAAGCATAGTATTCCCTGCTGGCTGTTTCGGCGTGGGACCAATCTCCAGACATATGGCCATTTTTGTGCCTGGCGCGGCGCCAAGTGGGAAAGGGTGGTTTTGAGGCTGAAGGCAGCAGGAAAGCCTGCAGCCCCCAGGTCTGTGGGGCTACGCAAGCGGTTCCCAAAGAGCTTTAGAACAAGGCATAGTTTTCCCTGCTGGCTCTTTGGGCGTGGGACCAATCTCCAGCCATATGGCCATTTTTGTGCCTGGCGCGGCGCCAAGTGGGAAAGGGTGGTTTTGAGGCTGAAGGCAGCAGGAAAGCCTGCAGCCCCCAGGTCTGTGCGGCTATGCAAGCGGTTCCCAAAGAGCTTTAGAACAAAGCATAGTATTCCCTGCTGGCTGTTTCGGCGTGGGACCAATCTCCAGACATATGGCCATTTTTGTGCCTGGCGCGGCGCCAAGTGGGAAAGGGTGGTTTTGAGGCTGAAGGCAGCAGGAAAGCCTGCAGCCCCCAGGTCTGTGGGGCTACGCAAGCGGTTCCCAAAGAGCTTTAGAACAAGGCCTAGTTTTCCCTGCTGGCTCTTTGGGCGTGGGACCAGTCTCCAGACATATGGCCATTTTTGTGCCTGGCGCGGCGCCAAGTGGGAAAGGGTGGTTTTGAGGCTGAAGGCAGCAGGAAAGCCTGCAGCCCCCAGGTCTGTGGGGCTACGCAAGCGGTTCCCAAAGAGCTCTAGAACAAGGCCTAGTTTTCCCTGCTGGCTCTTTGGGCGTGGGACCAATCTCCAGACATATGGCCATTTTTGTGCCTCGCGCGGCGCCAAGTGGGAAAGGGTGGTTTTGAGGCTGAAGGCAGCAGGAAAGCCTGCAGCCCCCAGGTGTGTGTGGCTACGCAAGCGGTTCCCAAAGAGCTTTAGAACAAGGCATAGTGTTCCCTGCTGGCTGTTTTCGCGTGGGACCAATCTCCAGCCATATGGCCATTTTTGTGCCTGGCGCGGCGCCAAGTGGGAAAGGGTGGTTTTGAGGCTGAAGGCAGCAGGAAAGCCTGCAGCCCCCAGGTGTGTGGGGCTACGCAAGCGGTTCCCAAAGAGCTTTAGAACAAGGCATAATGTTCCCCGCTGGCTCTTTGGGCGTGGGACCAATCTCCAGCCATATGGCCATTTTTGTGCCTGGCGCGGCGCCAAGTGGGAAAGGGTGGTTTTGAGGCTGAAGGCAGCAGGAAAGCCTGCAGCCCCCAGGTGTGTGGGGCTACGCAAGCGGTTCCCAAAGAGCTTTAGAACAAGGCATAGTTTTCCCTGCTGGCTGTTTTCGCGTGGGACCAATCTCCAGCCATATGGCCATTTTTGTGCCTGGCGCGGCGCCAAGTGGGAAAGGGTGGTTTTGAGGCTGAAGGCAGCAGGAAAGCCTGCAGCCCCCAGGTGTGTGGGGCTACGCAAGCGGTTCCCAAAGAGCTTTAGAACAAGGCCTAGTTTTCCCCGCTGGCTCTTTGGGCGTGGGACCAATCTCCAGCCATATGGCCATTTTTGTGCCTGGCGCGGCGCCAAGTGGGAAAGGGTGGTTTTGAGGCTGAAGGCAGCAGGAAAGCCTGCAGCCCCCAGGTCTGTGGGGCTACGCAAGCGGTTCCCAAAGAGCTTTAGAACAAGGCAGAGTTTTGCCTGCTGGCTCTTTGGGCGTGGGACCAATCTCCAGACATTTGGTCAGTTTTGTGCCTGGCGCGGCGCCAAGTGGGAAAGGGTGGTTTTGAGGCTGAAGGCAGCAGGAAAGCCTGCAGCCCCCAGGTGTGTGGGGCTACGCAAGCGGTTCCCAAAGAGCTTTAGAACAAGGCCTAGTTTTCCCTGCTGGCTCTTTGGGCGTGGGACAAATCTCCAGACATATGGCCATTTTTGTGCCTGGCGTGACGCCAAGTGGGAAAGGGTGGTTTTGAGGCTGAAGGCAGCAGGAAAGCCTGCAGCCCCCAGGTCTGTGCGGCTACGCAAGCCGTTCCCAAAGAGCTTTAGAACAAGGCATAGTTTTCCCTGCTGGCTGTTTTGGCGTGGGACCAGTCTCCAGACATATGGCCATTTTTGTGCCTGGCGCGGTGCCAAGTGGGAAAGGGTGGTTTTGAGGCTGAAGGCAGCAGGAAAGCCTGCAGCCCGCAGGTGTGTGGGGCTACGCAAGCGGTTCCCAAAGAGCTTTAGAACAAGGCCTAGTTTTCCCAGCTGGCTCTTTGGGCGTGGGACCAATCTCCAGCCATATGGCCATTTTTGTGCCTGGCGCGGCGCCAAGTCGGAAAGGGTAATTTTGAGGCTGAAGGCAGCAGGAAAGCCTGCAGCCCCCAGGTCTGTGGGACTACGCAAGCGGTTCCCATAGAGCTTTAGAACAAAGCATAGTATTCCCAGCTGGCTGTTTCGGCGTGGGAGCAATCTCCAGACATATGGCCATTTTTGTGCCTGGCGCGGCGCCAAGTGGGAAAGGGTGGTTTTGAGGCTGAAGGCAGCAGGAAAGCCTGCAGCCCCCAGGTGTGTAGGGCTACGCAAGCGGTTCCCAAAGAGCTTTAGAACAAGGCCTAGTTTTCCCTGCTGGCTCTTTGGGCGTGGGACCAATCTCCAGACATATGGCCATTTTTGTGCCTGGCGCGGCACCAAGTGGGAAAGGGTGGTTTTGAGGCTGAAGGCAGCAGGAAAGCCTGCAGCCCCCAGGTCTGTGCGGCTATGCAAGCGGTTCCCAAAGAGCTTTAGAACAAGGCCTAGTTTTCCCTGCTGGCTCTTTGGGCGTGGGACCAATCTCCAGCCATATGGCCATTTTTGTGCCTGGCGCGGCGCCAAGTGGGAAAGGGTAGTTTTGAGGCTGAAGGCAGCAGGAAAGCCTGCAGCCCCCAGGTCTGTGGGACTACGCAAGCGGTTCCCAAAGAGCTTTAGAACAAAGCATAGTATTCCCTGCTGGCTGTTTCGGCGTGGGACCAATCTCCAGACATATGGCCATTTTTGTGCCTGGCGCGGCGCCAAGTGGGAAAGGGTGGTTTTGAGGCTGAAGGCAGCAGGAAAGCCTGCAGCCCCCAGGTCTGTGGGGCTACGCAAGCGGTTCCCAAAGAGCTTTAGAACAAGGCATAATGTTCCCTGCTGGCTGTTTTGGCGTGGGACCAATCTCCAGACATATGGCCATTTTTGTGCCTGGCGCGGCGCCAAGTGGGAAAGGGTGGTTTTGAGGCTGAAGGCAGCAGGAAAGCCTGCAGCCCCCAGGTGTGTGGGGCTACGCAAGCGGTTCCCAAAGAGCTTTAGAACAAGGCATAGTTCTCCCTGCTGGCTCTTTGGGCGTGGGACCAATCTCCAGACATATGGCCATTTTTGTGCCTGGCGCGGCGCCAAGTGGGAAAGGGTGGTTTTGAGGCTGAAGGCAGCAGGAAAGCCTGCAGCCCCCAGGTGTGTGGGGCTACGCAAGCGGTTCCCAAAGAGCTTTAGAACAAGGCATAATGTTCCCCGCTGGCTCTTTGGGCGTGGGACCAATCTCCAGCCATATGGCCATTTTTGTGCCTGGCGCGGCGCCAAGTGGGAAAGGGTGGTTTTGAGGCTGAAGGCAGCAGGAAAGCCTGCAGCCCCCAGGTCTGTGGGGCTACGCAAGCGGTTCCCAAAGAGCTTTAGAACAAGGCATAGTTTTCCCTGCTGGCTGTTTTCGCGTGGGACCAATCTCCAGACATATGGCCATTTTTGTGCCTGGCGCGGCGCCAAGTGGGAAAGGGTGGTTTTGAGGCTGAAGGCAGCAGGAAAGCCTGCAGCCCCCAGGTGTGTGGGGCTACGCAAGCGGTTCCCAAAGAGCTTTAGAACAAGGCCTAGTTTTCCCCGCTGGCTCTTTGGGCGTGGGACCAATCTCCAGCCATATGGCCATTTTTGTGCCTGGCGCGGCGCCAAGTGGGAAAGGGTGGTTTTGAGGCTGAAGGCAGCAGGAAAGCCTGCAGCCCCCAGGTGTGTGGGGCTACGCAAGCGGTTCCCAAAGAGCTTTAGAACAAGGCCTAGTTTTCCCTGCTGGCTCTTTGGGCGTGGGACCAATCTCCAGACATTTGGTCAGTTTTGTGCCTGGCGCGACGCCAAGTGGGAAAGGGTGGTTTTGAGGCTGAAGGCAGCAGGAAAGCCTGCAGCCCCCAGGTCTGTGGGGCTACGCAAGCGGTTCCCAAAGAGCTTTAGAACAAGGCCTAGTTTTCCCTGCTGGCTCTTTGGGCGTGGGACAAATCTCCAGACATATGGCCATTTTTGTGCCTGGCGTGACGCCAAGTGGGAAAGGGTGGTTTTGAGGCTGAAGGCAGCAGGAAAGCCTGCAGCCCCCAGGTCTGTGCGGCTACGCAAGCCGTTCCCAAAGAGCTTTAGAACAAGGCATAGTTTTCCCTGCTGGCTGTTTTGGCGTGGGACCAGTCTCCAGACATATGGCCATTTTTTGACTGGCGCGGTGCCAAGTGGGAAAGGGTGGTTTTGAGGCTGAAGGCAGCAGGAAAGCCTGCAGCCCCCAGGTCTGTGGGGCTACGCAAGCGGTTCCCAAAGAGCTTTAGAACAAGGCCTAGTTTTCCCTGCTGGCTCTTTGGGCGTGGGACCAATCTCCAGACATATGGCCATTTTTGTGCCTGGCGCGGCACCAAGTGGGAAAGGGTGGTTTTGAGGCTGAAGGCAGCAGGAAAGCCTGCAGCCCCCAGGTCTGTGCGGCTATGCAAGCGGTTCCCAAAGAGCTTTAGAACAAGGCCTAGTTTTCCCTGCTGGCTCTTTGGGCGTGGGACCAATCTCCAGACATATGGCCATTTTTGTGCCTGGCGCGGCGCCAAGTGGGAAAGGGTAGTTTTGAGGCTGAAGGCAGCAGGAAAGCCTGCAGCCCCCAGGTCTGTGGGACTACGCAAGCGGTTCCCAAAGAGCTTTAGAACAAAGCATAGTATTCCCTGCTGGCTGTTTCGGCGTGGGACCAATCTCCAGACATATGGCCATTTTTGTGCCTGGCGCGGCGCCAAGTGGGAAAGGGTGGTTTTGAGGCTGAAGGCAGCAGGAAAGCCTGCAGCCCCCAGGTCTGTGGGGCTACGCAAGCGGTTCCCAAAGAGCTTTAGAACAAGGCATAGTTTTCCCTGCTGGCTCTTTGGGCGTGGGACCAATCTCCAGACATATGGCCATTTTTGTGCCTGGCGCGGCGCCAAGTGGGAAAGGGTGGTTTTGAGGCTGAAGGCAGCAGGAAAGCCTGCAGCCCCCAGGTCTGTGCGGCTATGCAAGCGGTTCCCAAAGAGCTTTAGAACAAAGCATAGTATTCCCTGCTGGCTGTTTCGGCGTGGGACCAATCTCCAGACATATGGCCATTTTTGTGCCTGGCGCGGCGCCAAGTGGGAAAGGGTGGTTTTGAGGCTGAAGGCAGCAGGAAAGCCTGCAGCCCCCAGGTGTGTGGGGCTACGCAAGCGGTTCCCAAAGAGCTTTAGAACAAGGCCTAGTTTTCCCTGCTGGCTCTTTGGGCGTGGGACCAATCTCCAGACATATGGCCATTTTTGTGCCTGGCGCGGCGCCAAGTGGGAAAGGGTGGTTTTGAGGCTGAAGGCAGCAGGAAAGCCTGCAGCCCCCAGGTGTGTGGGGCTACGCAAGCGGTTCCCAAAGAGCTTTAGAACAAGGCATAATGTTCCCCGCTGGCTCTTTGGGCGTGGGACCAATCTCCAGCCATATGGCCATTTTTGTGCCTGGCGCGGCGCCAAGTGGGAAAGGGTGGTTTTGAGGCTGAAGGCAGCAGGAAAGCCTGCAGCCCCCAGGTGTGTGGGGCTACGCAAGCGGTTCCCAAAGAGCTTTAGAACAAGGCATAGTTTTCCCTGCTGGCTGTTTTCGCGTGGGACCAATCTCCAGACATATGGCCATTTTTGTGCCTGGCGCGGCGCCAAGTGGGAAAGGGTGGTTTTGAGGCTGAAGGCAGCAGGAAAGCCTGCAGCCCCCAGGTCTGTGGGGCTACGCAAGCGGTTCCCAAAGAGCTTTAGAACAAGGCATAGTTTTCCCTGCTGGCTCTTTGGGCGTGGGACAAATCTCCAGACATATGGCCATTTTTGTGCCTGGCGTGACGCCAAGTGGGAAAGGGTGGTTTTGAGGCTGAAGGCAGCAGGAAAGCCTGCAGCCCCCAGGTCTGTGCGGCTACGCAAGCCGTTCCCAAAGAGCTTTAGAACAAGGCATAGTTTTCCCTGCTGGCTGTTTTGGCGTGGGACCAGTCTCCAGACATATGGCCATTTTTTGCCTGGCGCGGCGCCAAGTGGGAAAGGGTGGTTTTGAGGCTGAAGGCAGCAGGAAAGCCTGCAGCCCGCAGGTGTGTGGGGCTACGCAAGCGGTTCCCAAAGAGCTTTAGAACAAGGCCTAGTTTTCCCTGCTGGCTCTTTGGGCGTGGGACCAATCTCCAGCCATATGGCCATTTTTGTGCCTGGCGCGGCGCCAAGTCGGAAAGGGTAATTTTGAGGCTGAAGGCAGCAGGAAAGCCTGCAGCCCCCAGGTCTGTGGGACTACGCAAGCGGTTCCCATAGAGCTTTAGAACAAAGCATAGTATTCCCAGCTGGCTGTTTCGGCGTGGGAGCAATCTCCAGACATATGGCCATTTTTGTGCCTGGCGCGGCGCCAAGTGGGAAAGGGTGGTTTTGAGGCTGAAGGCAGCAGGAAAGCCTGCAGCCCCCAGGTGTGTAGGGCTACGCAAGCGGTTCCCAAAGAGCTTTAGAACAAGGCCTAGTTTTCCCTGCTGGCTCTTTGGGCGTGGGACCAATCTCCAGACATATGGCCATTTTTGTGCCTGGCGCGGCACCAAGTGGGAAAGGGTGGTTTTGAGGCTGAAGGCAGCAGGAAAGCCTGCAGCCCCCAGGTGTGTGGGGCTATGCAAGCGGTTCCCAAAGAGCTTTAGAACAAGGCCTAGTTTTCCCTGCTGGCTCTTTGGGCGTGGGACCAATCTCCAGCCATATGGCCATTTTTGTGCCTGGCGCGGCGCCAAGTGGGAAAGGGTAGTTTTGAGGCTGAAGGCAGCAGGAAAGCCTGCAGCCCCCAGGTCTGTGGGACTACGCAAGCGGTTCCCAAAGAGCTTTAGAACAAAGCATAGTATTCCCTGCTGGCTGTTTCGGCGTGGGACCAATCTCCAGACATATGGCCATTTTTGTGCCTGGCGCGGCGCCAAGTGGGAAAGGGTGGTTTTGAGGCTGAAGGCAGCAGGAAAGCCTGCAGCCCCCAGGTCTGTGGGGCTACGCAAGCGGTTCCCAAAGAGCTTTAGATCAAGGCATAGTTTTCCCTGCTGGCTCTTTGGGCGTGGGACCAATCTCCAGACATATGGCCATTTTTGTGCCTGGCGCGGCGCCAAGTGGGAAAGGGTGGTTTTGAGGCTGAAGGCAGCAGGAAAGCCTGCAGCCCCCAGGTCTGTGCGGCTATGCAAGCGGTTCCCAAAGAGCTTTAGAACAAAGCATAGTATTCCCTGCTGGCTGTTTCGGCATGGGACCAATCTCCAGACATATGGCCATTTTTGTGCCTGGCGCGGCGCCAAGTGGGAAAGGGTGGTTTTGAGGCTGAAGGCAGCAGGAAAGCCTGCAGCCCCCAGGTCTGTGGGGCTACGCAAGCGGTTCCCAAAGAGCTTTAGAACAAGGCCTAGTTTTCCCTGCTGGCTCTTTGGGCGTGGGACCAGTCTCCAGACATATGGCCATTTTTGTGCCTGGCGCGGCGCCAAGTGGGAAAGGGTGGTTTTGAGGCTGAAGGCAGCAGGAAAGCCTGCAGCCCCCAGGTCTGTGGGGCTACGCAAGCGGTTCCCAAAGAGCTCTAGAACAAGGCCTAGTTTTCCCTGCTGGCTCTTTGGGCGTGGGACCAATCTCCAGACATATGGCCATTTTTGTGCCTGGCGCGGCGCCAAGTGGGAAAGGGTGGTTTTGAGGCTGAAGGCAGCAGGAAAGCCTGCAGCCCCCAGGTCTGTGGGGCTACGCAAGCGGTTCCCAAAGAGCTTTAGAACAAGGCATAGTTTTCCCTGCTGGCTGTTTTCGCGTGGGACCAATCTCCAGACATATGGCCATTTTTGTGCCTGGCGCGGCGCCAAGTGGGAAAGGGTGGTTTTGAGGCTGAAGGCAGCAGGAAAGCCTGCAGCCCCCAGGTGTGTGGGGCTACGCAAGCGGTTCCCAAAGAGCTTTAGAACAAGGCATAATGTTCCCTGCTGGCTGTTTTGGCGTGGGACCAATCTCCAGACATATGGCCATTTTTGTGCCTGGCGCGGCGCCAAGTGGGAAAGGGTGGTTTTGAGGCTGAAGGCAGCAGGAAAGCCTGCAGCCCCCAGGTGTGTGGGGCTACGCAAGCGGTTCCCAAAGAGCTTTAGAACAAGGCAGAGTTTTCCCTGCTGGCTCTTTGGGCGTGGGACCAATCTCCAGACATTTGGTCAGTTTTGTGCCTGGCGCGGCGCCAAGTGGGAAAGGGTGGTTTTGAGGCTGAAGGCAGCAGGAAAGCCTGCAGCCCCCAGGTCTGTGGGGCTACGCAAGCGGTTCCCAAAGAGCTTTAGAACAAGGCATAGTGTTCCCTGCTGGCTCTTTGGGCGTGGGACCAATCTCCAGACATATGGCCATTTTTGTGCCTGGCGTTGCGCCAAGTGGGAAAGGGTGGTTTTGAGGCTGAAGGCAGCAGGAAAGCCTGCAGCCCCCAGGTGTGTGGGGTTACGCAAGCGGTTCCCAAAGAGCTTTAGAACAAGGCCTAGTTTTCCCTGCTGGCTCTTTGGGCGTGGGACCAATCTCCAGACATATGGCCATTTTTGTGCCTGGCGCGGCACCAAGTGGGAAAGGGTGGTTTTGAGGCTGAAGGCAGCAGGAAAGCCTGCAGCCCCCAGGTGTGTGGGGCTATGCAAGCGGTTCCCAAAGAGCTTTAGAACAAGGCCTAGTTTTCCCTGCTGGCTCTTTGGGCGTGGGACCAATCTCCAGCCATATGGCCATTTTTGTGCCTGGCGCGGCGCCAAGTGGGAAAGGGTGGTTTTGAGGCTGAAGGCAGCAGGAAAGCCTGCAGCCCCCAGGTGTGTGGGGCTACGCAAGCGGTTCCCAAAGAGCTTTAGAACAAGGCATAATGTTCCCCGCTGGCTCTTTGGGCGTGGGACCAATCTCCAGCCATATGGCCATTTTTGTGCCTGGCGCGGCGCCAAGTGGGAAAGGGTGGTTTTGAGGCTGAAGGCAGCAGGAAAGCCTGCAGCCCCCAGGTCTGTGGGGCTACGCAAGCGGTTCCCAAAGAGCTTTAGAACAAGGCATAATGTTCCCCGCTGGCTCTTTGGGCGTGGGACCAATCTCCAGCCATATGGCCATTTTTGTGCCTGGCGCGGCGCCAAGTGGGAAAGGGTGGTTTTGAGGCTGAAGGCAGCAGGAAAGCCTGCAGCCCCCAGGTCTGTGGGGCTACGCAAGCGGTTCCCAAAGAGCTTTAGAACAAGGCCTAGTTTTCCCTGCTGGCTCTTTGGGCGTGGGACCAATCTCCAGACATATGGCCATTTTTGTGCCTGGCGCGGCACCAAGTGGGAAAGGGTGGTTTTGAGGCTGAAGGCAGCAGGAAAGCCTGCAGCCCCCAGGTGTGTGGGGCTATGCAAGCGGTTCCCAAAGAGCTTTAGAACAAGGCCTAGTTTTCCCTGCTGGCTCTTTGGGCGTGGGACCAATCTCCAGACATATGGCCATTTTTGTGCCTGGCGCGGCGCCAAGTGGGAAAGGGTGGTTTTGAGGCTGAAGGCAGCAGGAAAGCCTGCAGCCCCCAGGTCTGTGGGGCTACGCAAGCGGTTCCCAAAGAGCTTTAGAACAAGGCATAATGTTCCCCGCTGGCTCTTTGGGCGTGGGACCAATCTCCAGACATATGGCCATTTTTGTGCCTGGCGCGGCGCCAAGTGGGAAAGGGTGGTTTTGAGGCTGAAGGCAGCAGGAAAGCCTGCAGCCCCCAGGTGTGTGGGGTTACGCAGGCGGTTCCCAAAGAGCTTTAGAACAAGGCATAATGTTCCCCGCTGGCTCTTTGGGCGTGGGACCAATCTCCAGCCATATGGCCATTTTTGTGCCTGGCGCGGCGCCAAGTGGGAAAGGGTGGTTTTGAGGCTGAAGGCAGCAGGAAAGCCTGCAGCCCCCAGGTCTGTGGGGCTACGCAAGCGGTTCCCAAAGAGCTTTAGAACAAGGCCTAGTTTTCCCTGCTGGCTCTTTGGGCGTGGGACCAATCTCCAGCCATATGGCCATTTTTGTGCCTGGCGCGGCGCCAAGTGGGAAAGGGTGGTTTTGAGGCTGAAGGCAGCAGGAAAGCCTGCAGCCCCCAGGTCTGTGGGGCTACGCAAGCGGTTCCCAAAGAGCTTTAGAACAAGGCATAGTTCTCCCTGCTGGCTCTTTGGGCGTGGGACCAATCTCCAGCCATATGGCCATTTTTGTGCCTGGCGCGGCGCCAAGTGGGAAAGGGTGGTTTTGAGGCTGAAGGCAGCAGGAAAGCCTGCAGCCCCCAGGTGTGTGGGGCTACGCAAGCGGTTCCCAAAGAACTTTAGAACAAGGCAGAGTTTTCCCTGCTGGCTCTTTGGGCGTGGGACCAATCTCCAGCCATATGGCCATTTTTGTGCCTGGCGCGGCGCCAAGTGGGAAAGGGTGGTTTTGAGGCTGAAGGCAGCAGGAAAGCCTGCAGCCCCCAGGTGTGTGGGGCTACGCAAGCGGTTCCCAAAGAGCTTTAGAACAAGGCATAATGTTCCCCGCTGGCTCTTTGGGCGTGGGACCAATCTCCAGCCATATGGCCATTTTTGTGCCTGGCGCGGCGCCAAGTGGGAAAGGGTGGTTTTGAGGCTGAAGGCAGCAGGAAAGCCTGCAGCCCCCAGGTCTGTGGGGCTACGCAAGCGGTTCCCAAAGAGCTTTAGAACAAGGCCTAGTTTTCCCTGCTGGCTCTTTGGGCGTGGGACAAATCTCCAGACATATGGCCATTTTTGTGCCTGGCGTGACGCCAAGTGGGAAAGGGTGGTTTTGAGGCTGAAGGCAGCAGGAAAGCCTGCAGCCCCCAGGTCTGTGCGGCTACGCAAGCCATTCCCAAAGAGCTTTAGAACAAGGCATAATTTTCCCTGCTGGCTGTTTTGGCGTGGGACCAGTCTCCAGACATATGGCCATTTTTTGCCTGGCGCGGTGCCAAGTGGGAAATGGTGGTTTTGAGGCTGAAGGCAGCAGGAAAGCCTGCAGCCCCCAGGTGTGTGGGGCTACGCAAGCGGTTCCCAAAGAGCTTTAGAACAAGGCATAATGTTCCCTGCTGGCTGTTTTGGCGTGGGACCAATCTCCAGACATATGGCCATTTTTGTGCCTGGCGCGGCGCCAAGTGGGAAAGGGTGGTTTTGAGGCTGAAGGCAGCAGGAAAGCCTGCAGCCCCCAGGTGTGTGGGGCTACGCAAGCGGTTCCCAAAGAGCTTTAGAACAAGGCAGAGTTTTCCCTGCTGGCTCTTTGGGCGTGGGACCAATCTCCAGACATTTGGTCAGTTTTGTGCCTGGCGCGGCGCCAAGTGGGAAAGGGTGGTTTTGAGGCTGAAGGCAGCAGGAAAGCCTGCAGCCCCCAGGTGTGTGGGGCTACGCAAGCGGTTCCCAAAGAGCTTTAGAACAAGGCATAGTGTTCCCTGCTGGCTCTTTGGGCGTGGGACCAATCTCCAGACATATGGCCATTTTTGTGCCTGGCGTTGCGCCAAGTGGGAAAGGGTGGTTTTGAGGCTGAAGGCAGCAGGAAAGCCTGCAGCCCCCAGGTGTGTGGGGTTACGCAAGCGGTTCCCAAAGAGCTTTAGAACAAGGCCTAGTTTTCCCTGCTGGCTCTTTGGGCGTGGGACCAATCTCCAGACATATGGCCATTTTTGTGCCTGGCGCGGCACCAAGTGGGAAAGGGTGGTTTTGAGGCTGAAGGCAGCAGGAAAGCCTGCAGCCCCCAGGTCTGTGGGGCTACGCAAGCGGTTCCCAAAGAGCTTTAGAACAAGGCCTAGTTTTCCCTGCTGGCTCTTTGGGCGTGGGACCAATCTCCAGCCATATGGCCATTTTTGTGCCTGGCGCGGCGCCAAGTGGGAAAGGGTGGTTTTGAGGCTGAAGGCAGCAGGAAAGCCTGCAGCCCCCAGGTCTGTGGGGCTACGCAAGCGGTTCCCAAAGAGCTTTAGAACAAGGCATAATGTTCCCCGCTGGCTCTTTGGGCGTGGGACCAATCTCCAGCCATATGGCCATTTTTGTGCCTGGCGCGGCGCCAAGTGGGAAAGGGTGGTTTTGAGGCTGAAGGCAGCAGGAAAGCCTGCAGCCCCCAGGTGTGTGGGGCTACGCAAGCGGTTCCCAAAGAGCTTTAGAACAAGGCATAATGTTCCCCGCTGGCTCTTTGGGCGTGGGACCAATCTCCAGCCATATGGCCATTTTTGTGCCTGGCGCGGCGCCAAGTGGGAAAGGGTGGTTTTGAGGCTGAAGGCAGCAGGAAAGCCTGCAGCCCCCAGGTGTGTGGGGCTACGCAAGCGGTTCCCAAAGAGCTTTAGAACAAGGCCTAGTTTTCCCTGCTGGCTCTTTGGGCGTGGGACCAATCTCCAGACATATGGCCATTTTTGTGCCTGGCGCGGCACCAAGTGGGAAAGGGTGGTTTTGAGGCTGAAGGCAGCAGGAAAGCCTGCAGCCCCCAGGTGTGTGGGGCTATGCAAGCGGTTCCCAAAGAGCTTTAGAACAAGGCCTAGTTTTCCCTGCTGGCTCTTTGGGCGTGGGACCAATCTCCAGACATATGGCCATTTTTGTGCCTGGCGCGGCGCCAAGTGGGAAAGGGTGGTTTTGAGGCTGAAGGCAGCAGGAAAGCCTGCAGCCCCCAGGTGTGTGGGGCTACGCAAGCGGTTCCCAAAGAGCTTTAGAACAAGGCATAATGTTCCCTGCTGGCTCTTTGGGCGTGGGACCAATCTCCAGACATATGGCCATTTTTGTGCCTGGCGCGGCGCCAAGTGGGAAAGGGTGGTTTTGAGGCTGAAGGCAGCAGGAAAGCCTGCAGCCCCCAGGTCTGTGGGGTTACGCAAGCGGTTCCCAAAGAGCTTTAGAACAAGGCATAATGTTCCCCGCTGGCTCTTTGGGCGTGGGACCAATCTCCAGCCATATGGCCATTTTTGTGCCTGGCGCGGCGCCAAGTGGCAAAGGGTGGTTTTGAGGCTGAAGGCAGCAGGAAAGCCTGCAGCCCCCAGGTCTGTGGGGCTACGCAAGCGGTTCCCAAAGAGCTTTAGAACAAGGCCTAGTTTTCCCTGCTGGCTCTTTGGGCGTGGGACCAATCTCCAGACATATGGCCATTTTTGTGCCTGGCGCGGCGCCAAGTGGGAAAGGGTGGTTTTGAGGCTGAAGGCAGCAGGAAAGCCTGCAGCCCCCAGGTGTGTGGGGCTACGCAAGCGGTTCCCAAAGAGCTTTAGAACAAGGCATAGTTCTCCCTGCTGGCTCTTTGGGCGTGGGACCAATCTCCAGCCATATGGCCATTTTTGTGCCTGGCGCGGCGCCAAGTGGGAAAGGGTGGTTTTGAGGCTGAAGGCAGCAGGAAAGCCTGCAGCCCCCAGGTGTGTGGGGCTACGCAAGCGGTTCCCAAAGAGCTTTAGAACAAGGCAGAGTTTTCCCTGCTGGCTGTTTTCGCGTGGGACCAATCTCCAGACATATGGCCATTTTTGTGCCTGGCGCGGCGCCAAGTGGGAAAGGGTGGTTTTGAGGCTGAAGGCAGCAGGAAAGCCTGCAGCCCCCAGGTGTGTGGGGCTACGCAAGCGGTTCCCAAAGAGCTTTAGAACAAGGCATAATGTTCCCCGCTGGCTCTTTGGGCGTGGGACCAATCTCCAGCCATATGGCCATTTTTGTGCCTGGCGCGGCGCCAAGTGGGAAAGGGTGGTTTTGAGGCTGAAGGCAGCAGGAAAGCCTGCAGCCCCCAGGTGTGTGGGGCTACGCAAGCGGTTCCCAAAGAGCTTTAGAACAAGGCCTAGTTTTCCCTGCTGGCTCTTTGGGCGTGGGACCAATCTCCAGACATTTGGTCAGTTTTGTGCCTGGCGCGGCGCCAAGTGGGAAAGGGTGGTTTTGAGGCTGAAGGCAGCAGGAAAGCCTGCAGCCCCCAGGTCTGTGGGGCTACGCAAGCGGTTCCCAAAGAGCTTTAGAACAAGGCCTAGTTTTCCCTGCTGGCTCTTTGGGCGTGGGACAAATCTCCAGACATATGGCCATTTTTGTGCCTGGCGTGACGCCAAGTGGGAAAGGGTGGTTTTGAGGCTGAAGGCAGCAGGAAAGCCTGCAGCCCCCAGGTCTGTGCGGCTACGCAAGCCGTTCCCAAAGAGCTTTAGAACAAGGCATAATTTTCCCTGCTGGCTGTTTTGGCGTGGGACCAGTCTCCAGACATATGGCCATTTTTGGGACTGGCGCGACGCCAAGTGGGAAAGGGTGGTTTTGAGGCTGAAGGCAGCAGGAAAGCCTGCAGCCCGCAGGTGTGTGGGGCTACGCAAGCGGTTCCCAAAGAGCTTTAGAACAAGGCCTAGTTTTCCCTGCTGGCTCTTTGGGCGTGGGACCAATCTCCAGCCATATGGCCATTTTTGTGCCTGGCGCGGCGCCAAGTCGGAAAGGGTAATTTTGAGGCTGAAGGCGGCAGGAAAGCCTGCAGCCCCCAGGTCTGTGGGACTACGCAAGCGGTTCCCATAGAGCTTTAGAACAAAGCATAGTATTCCCAGCTGGCTGTTTCGGCGTGGGAGCAATCTCCAGACATATGGCCATTTTTGTGCCTGGCGCGGCGCCAAGTGGGAAAGGGTGGTTTTGAGGCTGAAGGCAGCAGGAAAGCCTGCAGCCCCCAGGTGTGTGGGGCTACGCAAGCGGTTCCCAAAGAGCTTTAGAACAAGGCCTAGTTTTCCCTGCTGGCTCTTTGGGCGTGGGACCAATCTCCAGACATATGGCCATTTTTGTGCCTGGCGCGGCACCAAGTGGGAAAGGGTGGTTTTGAGGCTGAAGGCAGCAGGAAAGCCTGCAGCCCCCAGGTGTGTGGGGCTATGCAAGCGGTTCCCAAAGAGCTTTAGAACAAGGCCTAGTTTTCCCTGCTGGCTCTTTGGGCGTGGGACCAATCTCCAGCCATATGGCCATTTTTGTGCCTGGCGCGGCGCCAAGTGGGAAAGGGTAGTTTTGAGGCTGAAGGCAGCAGGAAAGCCTGCAGCCCCCAGGTCTGTGGGACTACGCAAGCGGTTCCCAAAGAGCTTTAGAACAAAGCATAGTATTCCCTGCTGGCTGTTTCGGCGTGGGACCAATCTCCAGACATATGGCCATTTTTGTGCCTGGCGCGGCGCCAAGTGGGAAAGGGTGGTTTTGAGGCTGAAGGCAGCAGGAAAGCCTGCAGCCCCCAGGTCTGTGGGGCTACGCAAGCGGTTCCCAAAGAGCTTTAGAACAAGGCCTAGTTTTCCCTGCTGGCTCTTTGGGCGTGGGACCAATCTCCAGCCATATGGCCATTTTTGTGCCTGGCGCGGCGCCAAGTGGGAAAGGGTGGTTTTGAGGCTGAAGGCAGCAGGAAAGCCTGCAGCCCCCAGGTCTGTGCGGCTATGCAAGCGGTTCCCAAAGAGCTTTAGAACAAAGCATAGTATTCCCTGCTGGCTGTTTCGGCGTGGGAGCAATCTCCAGACATATGGCCATTTTTGTGCCTGGCGCGGCGCCAAGTGGGAAAGGGTGGTTTTGAGGCTGAAGGCAGCAGGAAAGCCTGCAGCCCCCAGGTCTGTGGGGCTACGCAAGCAGTTCCCAAAGAGCTTTAGAACAAGGCCTAGTTTTCCCTGCTGGCTCTTTGGGCGTGGGACCAATCTCCAGACATATGGCCATTTTTGTGCCTGGCGCGGCACCAAGTGGGAAAGGGTGGTTTTGAGGCTGAAGGCAGCAGGAAAGCCTGCAGCCCCCAGGTGTGTGGGGCTATGCAAGCGGTTCCCAAAGAGCTTTAGAACAAGCCCTAGTTTTCCCTGCTGGCTCTTTGGGCGTGGGACCAATCTCCAGCCATATGGCCATTTTTGTGCCTGGCGCGGCGCCAAGTGGGAAAGGGTGGTTTTGAGGCTGAAGGCAGCAGGAAAGCCTGCAGCCCCCAGGTGTGTGGGGCTACGTAAGCGGTTCCCAAAGAGCTTTAGAACAAGGCATAGTGTTCCCTGCTGGCTCTTTGGGCGGGGGACCAATCTCCAGACATATGGCCATTTTTGGGACTGGCGCGACGCCAAGTGGGAAAGGGTGGTTTTGAGGCTGAAGGCAGCAGGAAAGCCTGCAGCCCCCAGGTGTGTGGGGCTACGCAAGCGGTTCCCAAAGAGCTTTAGAACAAGGCCTAGTTTTCCCTGCTGGCTGTTTTGGCGTGGGACCAATCTCCAGCCATATGGCCATTTTTGTGCCTGGCGCGGCGCCAAGTGGGAAAGGGTGGTTTTGAGGCTGAAGGCAGCAGGAAAGCCTGCAGCCCCCAGGTCTGTGGGGCTACGCAAGCGGTTCCCAAAGAGCTTTAGAACAAGGCATAATGTTCCCTGCTGGCTGTTTTGGCGTGGGACCAATCTCCAGACATATGGCCATTTTTGTGCCTGGCGCGGCGCCAAGTGGGAAAGGGTGGTTTTGAGGCTGAAGGCAGCAGGAAAGCCTGCAGCCCCCAGGTGTGTGGGGCTACGCAAGCGGTTCCCAAAGAGCTTTAGAACAAGGCATAATGTTCCCTGCTGGCTGTTTTCGCGTGGGACCAATCTCCAGCCATATGGCCATTTTTGTGCCTGGCGCGGCGCCAAGTGGGAAAGGGTGGTTTTGAGGCTGAAGGCAGCAGGAAAGCCTGCAGCCCCCAGGTGTGTGGGGCTACGCAAGCGGTTCCCAAAGAGCTTTAGAACAAGGCATAATGTTCCCTGCTGGCTGTTTTCGCGTGGGACCAATCTCCAGACATATGGCCATTTTTGGGACTGGCGCGGCGCCAAGTGGGAAAGGGTGGTTTTGAGGCTGAAGGCAGCAGGAAAGCCTGCAGCCCCCAGGTGTGTGGGGCTACGTAAGCGGTTCCCAAAGAGCTTTAGAACAAGGCATAGTTTTCCCTGCTGGCTCTTTGGGCGTGGGACCAATCTCCAGACATATGGCCATTTTTGTGCCTGGCGCGACGCCAAGTGGGAAAGGGTGGTTTTGAGGCTGAAGGCAGCAGGAAAGCCTGCAGCCCCCAGGTCTGTGGGGATACGCAAGCGGTTCCCAAAGAGCTTTAGAACAAGGCATAGTGTTCCCTGCTGGCTCTTTGGGCGTGGGACCAATCTCCAGACATATGGCCATTTTTGTGCCTGGCGTTGCGCCAAGTGGGAAAGGGTGGTTTTGAGGCTGAAGGCAGCAGGAAAGCCTGCAGCCCCCAGGTGTGTGGGGCTACGTAAGCGGTTCCCAAAGAGCTTTAGAACAAGGCCTAGTGTTCCCTGCTGGCTCTTTGGGCGTGGGACCAATCTCCAGACATATGGCCATTTTTGTGCCTGGCGCGGCACCAAGTGGGAAAGGGTGGTTTTGAGGCTGAAGGCAGCAGGAAAGCCTGCAGCCCCCAGGTCTGTGGGGCTACGCAAGCGGTTCCCAAAGAGCTTTAGAACAAGGCCTAGTTTTCCCTGCTGGCTCTTTGGGCGTGGGACCAATCTCCAGCCATATGGCCATTTTTGTGCCTGGCGCGGCGCCAAGTGGGAAAGGGTGGTTTTGAGGCTGAAGGCAGCAGGAAAGCCTGCAGCCCCCAGGTGTGTGGGGCTACGTAAGCGGTTCCCAAAGAGCTTTAGAACAAGGCATAGTGTTCCCTGCTGGCTCTTTGGGCGTGGGACCAATCTCCAGACATATGGCCATTTTTGGGACTGGCGCGACGCCAAGTGGGAAAGGGTGGTTTTGAGGCTGAAGGCAGCAGGAAAGCCTGCAGCCCCCAGGTGTGTGGGGCTACGCAAGCGGTTCCCAAAGAGCTTTAGAACAAGGCATAATGTTCCCTGCTGGCTGTTTTGGCGTGGGACCAATCTCCAGCCATATGGCCATTTTTGTGCCTGGCGCGGCGCCAAGTGGGAAAGGGTGGTTTTGAGGCTGAAGGCAGCAGGAAAGCCTGCAGCCCCCAGGTGTGTGGGGCTACGCAAGCGGTTCCCAAAGAGCTTTAGAACAAGGCATAATGTTCCCTGCTGGCTGTTTTGGCGTGGGACCAATCTCCAGACATATGGCCATTTTTGGGACTGGCGCGACGCCAAGTGGGAAAGGGTGGTTTTGAGGCTGAAGGCAGCAGGAAAGCCTGCAGCCCCCAGGTGTGTGGGGATACGCAAGCGGTTCCCAAAGAGCTTTAGAACAAAGCATAGTATTCCCTGCTGGCTGTTTCGGCGTGGGAGCAATCTCCAGACATATGGCCATTTTTGTGCCTGGCGCGGCGCCAAGTGGGAAAGGGTGGTTTTGAGGCTGAAGGCAGCAGGAAAGCCTGCAGCCCCCAGGTGTGTGGGGCTACGCAAGCGGTTCCCAAAGAGCTTTAGAACAAGGCCTAGTTTTCCCTGCTGGCTCTTTGGGCGTGGGACCAATCTCCAGACATATGGCCATTTTTGTGCCTGGCGCGGCACCAAGTGGGAAAGGGTGGTTTTGAGGCTGAAGGCAGCAGGAAAGCCTGCAGCCCCCAGGTCTGTGCGGCTATGCAAGCGGTTCCCAAAGAGCTTTAGAACAAGGCCTAGTTTTCCCTGCTGGCTCTTTGGGCGTGGGACCAATCTCCAGCCATATGGCCATTTTTGTGCCTGGCGCGGCGCCAAGTGGGAAAGGGTAGTTTTGAGGCTGAAGGCAGCAGGAAAGCCTGCAGCCCCCAGGTGTGTGGGGCTACGCAAGCGGTTCCCAAAGAGCTTTAGAACAAAGCATAGTATTCCCTGCTGGCTGTTTCGGCGTGGGACCAATCTCCAGACATATGGCCATTTTTGTGCCTGGCGCGGCGCCAAGTGGGAAAGGGTGGTTTTGAGGCTGAAGGCAGCAGGAAAGCCTGCAGCCCCCAGGTGTGTGGGGCTACGCAAGCGGTTCCCAAAGAGCTTTAGAACAAGGCCTAGTTTTCCCTGCTGGCTCTTTGGGCGTGGGACCAGTCTCCAGACATATGGCCATTTTTGTGCCTGGCGCGGCGCCAAGTGGGAAAGGGTGGTTTTGAGGCTGAAGGCAGCAGGAAAGCCTGCAGCCCCCAGGTGTGTGGGGCTACGCAAGCAGTTCCCAAAGAGCTCTAGAACAAGGCCTAGTTTTCCCTGCTGGCTCTTTGGGCGTGGGACCAATCTCCAGACATATGGCCATTTTTGTGCCTGGCGCGGCGCCAAGTGGGAAAGGGTGGTTTTGAGGCTGAAGGCAGCAGGAAAGCCTGCAGCCCCCAGGTCTGTGGGGCTACGCAAGCGGTTCCCAAAGAGCTTTAGAACAAGGCATAGTGTTCCCTGCTGGCTGTTTTCGCGTGGGACCAATCTCCAGACATATGGCCATTTTTGTGCCTGGCGCGGCGCCAAGTGGGAAAGGGTGGTTTTGAGGCTGAAGGCAGCAGGAAAGCCTGCAGCCCCCAGGTGTGTGGGGCTACGCAAGCGGTTCCCAAAGAGCTTTAGAACAAGGCATAATGTTCCCTGCTGGCTGTTTTGGCGTGGGACCAATCTCCAGACATATGGCCATTTTTGGGACTGGCGCGGCGCCAAGTGGGAAAGGGTGGTTTTGAGGCTGAAGGCAGCAGGAAAGCCTGCAGCCCCCAGGTGTGTGGGGCTACGCAAGCGGTTCCCAAAGAGCTTTAGAACAAGGCCTAGTTTTCCCTGCTGGCTGTTTCGGCGTGGGAGCAATCTCCAGACATATGGCCATTTTTGGGACTGGCGCGGCGCCAAGTGGGAAAGGGTGGTTTTGAGGCTGAAGGCAGCAGGAAAGCCTGCAGCCCCCAGGTGTGTGGGGCTACGCAAGCGGTTCCCAAAGAGCTTTAGAACAAGGCATAATGTTCCCTGCTGGCTCTTTGGGCGTGGGACCAATCTCCAGACATTTGGTCAGTTTTGTGCCTGGCGCGGCGCCAAGTGGGAAAGGGTGGTTTTGAGGCTGAAGGCAGCAGGAAAGCCTGCAGCCCCCAGGTCTGTGGGGATACGCAAGCGGTTCCCAAAGAGCTTTAGAACAAGGCATAGTGTTCCCTGCTGACTCTTTGGGCGTGGGACCAATCTCCAGACATATGGCCATTTTTGTGCCTGGCGCGGCGCCAAGTGGGAAAGGGTGGTTTTGAGGCTGAAGGCAGCAGGAAAGCCTGCAGCCCCCAGGTGTGTGGGGCTACGCAAGCGGTTCCCAAAGAGCTTTAGAACAAGGCCTAGTTTTCCCTGCTGGCTCTTTGGGCGCGGGACCAATCTCCAGACATATGGCCATTTTTGTGCCTGGCGCGGCACCAAGTGGGAAAGGGTGGTTTTGAGGCTGAAGGCAGCAGGAAAGCCTGCAGCCCCCAGGTGTGTGGGGCTATGCAAGCGGTTCCCAAAGAGCTTTAGAACAAGGCCTAGTTTTCCCTGCTGGCTCTTTGGGCGTGGGACCAATCTCCAGCCATATGGCCATTTTTGTGCCTGGCGCGGCGCCAAGTGGGAAAGGGTGGTTTTGAGGCTGAAGGCAGCAGGAAAGCCTGCAGCCCCCAGGTGTGTGGGGCTACGTAAGCGGTTCCCAAAGAGCTTTAGAACAAGGCATAGTGTTCCCTGCTGGCTCTTTGGGCGTGGGACCAATCTCCAGACATATGGCCAGTTTTGGGACTGGCGCGACGCCAAGTGGGAAAGGGTGGTTTTGAGGCTGAAGGCAGCAGGAAAGCCTGCAGCCCCCAGGTGTGTGGGGCTACGTAAGCGGTTCCCAAAGAGCTTTAGAACAAGGCATAGTGTTCCCTGCTGGCTGTTTTGGCGTGGGACCAATCTCCAGACATATGGCCAGTTTTGGGACTGGCGCGACGCCAAGTGGGAAAGGGTGGTTTTGAGGCTGAAGGCAGCAGGAAAGCCTGCAGCCCCCAGGTCTGTGGGGCTACGCAAGCAGTTCCCAAAGAGCTTTAGAACAAGGCCTAGATTTCCCTGCTGGCTCTTTGGGCGTGGGACCAATCTCCAGACATATGGCCATTTTTGTGCCTGGCGCGGCACCAAGTGGGAAAGGGTGGTTTTGAGGCTGAAGGCAGCAGGAAAGCCTGCAGCCCCCAGGTGTGTGGGGCTATGCAAGCGGTTCCCAAAGAGCTTTAGAACAAGGCCTAGTTTTCCCTGCTGGCTCTTTGGGCGTGGGACCAATCTCCAGCCATATGGCCATTTTTGTGCCTGGCGCGGCGCCAAGTGGGAAAGGGTGGTTTTGAGGCTGAAGGCAGCAGGAAAGCCTGCAGCCCCCAGGTGTGTGGGGCTACGCAAGCGGTTCCCAAAGAGCTTTAGAACAAGGCATAGTGTTCCCTGCTGGCTCTTTGGGCGGGGGACCAATCTCCAGACATATGGCCATTTTTGGGACTAGCGCGACGCCAAGTGGGAAAGGGTGGTTTTGAGGCTGAAGGCAGCAGGAAAGCCTGCAGCCCCCAGGTGTGTGGGGCTACGCAAGCGGTTCCCAAAGAGCTTTAGAACAAGGCATAATGTTCCCTGCTGGCTGTTTTCGCGTGGGACCAGTCTCCAGCCATATGGCCATTTTTGTGCCTGGCGCGGCGCCAAGTGGGAAAGGGTGGTTTTGAGGCTGAAGGCAGCAGGAAAGCCTGCAGCCCCCAGGTCTGTGGGGCTACGCAAGCGGTTCCCAAAGAGCTTTAGAACAAGGCATAATGTTCCCTGCTGGCTGTTTTGGCGTGGGACCAATCTCCAGCCATATGGCCATTTTTGGGACTGGCGCGGCGCCAAGTGGGAAAGGGTGGTTTTGAGGCTGAAGGCAGCAGGAAAGCCTGCAGCCCCCAGGTGTGTGGGGCTACGCAAGCGGTTCCCAAAGAGCTTTAGAACAAGGCATAGTTTTCCCTGCTGGGTGTTTCGGCGTGGGACCAATCTCCAGACATATGGCCATTTTTGTGCCTGGCGTTGCGCCAAGTGGGAAAGGGTGGTTTTGAGGCTGAAGGCAGCAGGAAAGCCTGCAGCCCCCAGGTGTGTGGGGCTACGCAAGCGGTTCCCAAAGAGCTTTAGAACAAGGCATAGTGTTCCCTGCTGGCTCTTTGGGCGTGGGACCAATCTCCAGACATATGGCCATTTTTGTGCCTGGCGCGGCGCCAAGTGGGAAAGGGTGGTTTTGAGGCTGAAGGCAGCAGGAAAGCCTGCAGCCCCCAGGTGTGTGGGGCTACGCAAGCGGTTCCCAAAGAGCTTTAGAACAAGGCATAATGTTCCCTGCTGGCTGTTTTGGCGTGGGACCAATCTCCAGACATATGGCCATTTTTGGGACTGGCGCGGCGCCAAGTGGGAAAGGGTGGTTTTGAGGCTGAAGGCAGCAGGAAAGCCTGCAGCCCCCAGGTGTGTGGGGCTACGCAAGCGGTTCCCAAAGAGCTTTAGAACAAGGCATAGTTTTCCCTGCTGGCTGTTTCGGCGTGGGACCAATCTCCAGATATATGGCCATTTTTGTGCCTGGCGCGGCGCCAAGTGGGAAAGGGTGGTTTTGAGGCTGAAGGCAGCAGGAAAGCCTGCAGCCCCCAGGTGTGTGGGACTACGCAAGCGGTTCCCAAAGAGCTTTAGAACAAAGCATAGTATTCCCTGCTGGCTGTTTCGGCGTGGGACCAATCTCCAGACATATGGCCATTTTTGTGCCTGGCGCGGCGCCAAGTGGGAAAGGGTGGTTTTGAGGCTGAAGGCAGCAGGAAAGCCTGCAGCCCCCAGGTGTGTGGGGCTACGCAAGCGGTTCCCAAAGAGCTTTAGAACAAGGCCTAGTTTTCCCTGCTGGCTCTTTGGGCGTGGGACCAGTCTCCAGACATATGGCCATTTTTGTGCCTGGCGCGGCGCCAAGTGGGAAAGGGTGGTTTTGAGGCTGAAGGCAGCAGGAAAGCCTGCAGCCCCCAGGTGTGTGGGGCTACGCAAGCAGTTCCCAAAGAGCTCTAGAACAAGGCCTAGTTTTCCCTGCTGGCTCTTTGGGCGTGGGACCAATCTCCAGACATATGGCCATTTTTGGGACTGGCGCGGCGCCAAGTGGGAAAGGGTGGTTTTGAGGCTGAAGGCAGCAGGAAAGCCTGCAGCCCCCAGGTCTGTGGGGCTACGCAAGCGGTTCCCAAAGAGCTTTAGAACAAGGCATAGTGTTCCCTGCTGGCTGTTTTCGCGTGGGACCAATCTCCAGACATATGGCCATTTTTGTGCCTGGCGCGGCGCCAAGTGGGAAAGGGTGGTTTTGAGGCTGAAGGCAGCAGGAAAGCCTGCAGCCCCCAGGTGTGTGGGGCTACGCAAGCGGTTCCCAAAGAGCTTTAGAACAAGGCATAATGTTCCCTGCTGGCTGTTTTGGCGTGGGACCAATCTCCAGACATATGGCCATTTTTGGGACTGGCGCGGCGCCAAGTGGGAAAGGGTGGTTTTGAGGCTGAAGGCAGCAGGAAAGCCTGCAGCCCCCAGGTGTGTGGGGCTACGCAAGCGGTTCCCAAAGAGCTTTAGAACAAGGCCTAGTTTTCCCTGCTGGCTGTTTCGGCGTGGGAGCAATCTCCAGACATATGGCCATTTTTGGGACTGGCGCGGCGCCAAGTGGGAAAGGGTGGTTTTGAGGCTGAAGGCAGCAGGAAAGCCTGCAGCCCCCAGGTGTGTGGGGCTACGCAAGCGGTTCCCAAAGAGCTTTAGAACAAGGCATAATGTTCCCTGCTGGCTCTTTGGGCGTGGGACCAATCTCCAGACATTTGGTCAGTTTTGTGCCTGGCGCGGCGCCAAGTGGGAAAGGGTGGTTTTGAGGCTGAAGGCAGCAGGAAAGCCTGCAGCCCCCAGGTCTGTGGGGATACGCAAGCGGTTCCCAAAGAGCTTTAGAACAAGGCATAGTGTTCCCTGCTGGCTCTTTGGGCGTGGGACCAATCTCCAGACATATGGCCATTTTTGTGCCTGGCGCGGCGCCAAGTGGGAAAGGGTGGTTTTGAGGCTGAAGGCAGCAGGAAAGCCTGCAGCCCCCAGGTGTGTGGGGCTATGCAAGCGGTTCCCAAAGAGCTTTAGAACAAGGCCTAGTTTTCCCTGCTGGCTCTTTGGGCGTGGGACCAATCTCCAGCCATATGGCCATTTTTGTGCCTGGCGCGGCGCCAAGTGGGAAAGGGTGGTTTTGAGGCTGAAGGCAGCAGGAAAGCCTGCAGCCCCCAGGTGTGTGGGGCTACGTAAGCGGTTCCCAAAGAGCTTTAGAACAAGGCATAGTGTTCCCTGCTGGCTCTTTGGGCGGGGGACCAATCTCCAGACATATGGCCATTTTTGGGACTAGCGCGACGCCAAGTGGGAAAGGGTGGTTTTGAGGCTGAAGGCAGCAGGAAAGCCTGCAGCCCCCAGGTGTGTGGGGCTACGCAAGCGGTTCCCAAAGAGCTTTAGAACAAGGCATAATGTTCCCTGCTGGCTGTTTTCGCGTGGGACCAGTCTCCAGCCATATGGCCATTTTTGTGCCTGGCGCGGCGCCAAGTGGGAAAGGGTGGTTTTGAGGCTGAAGGCAGCAGGAAAGCCTGCAGCCCCCAGGTCTGTGGGGCTACGCAAGCGGTTCCCAAAGAGCTTTAGAACAAGGCATAATGTTCCCTGCTGGCTGTTTTGGCGTGGGACCAATCTCCAGACATATGGCCATTTTTGGGACTGGCGCGGCGCCAAGTGGGAAAGGGTGGTTTTGAGGCTGAAGGCAGCAGGAAAGCCTGCAGCCCCCAGGTGTGTGGGGCTACGCAAGCGGTTCCCAAAGAGCTTTAGAACAAGGCATAGTTTTCCCTGCTGGCTGTTTCGGCGTGGGACCAATCTCCAGACATATGGCCATTTTTGTGCCTGGCGTTGCGCCAAGTGGGAAAGGGTGGTTTTGAGGCTGAAGGCAGCAGGAAAGCCTGCAGCCCCCAGGTGTGTGGGGCTACGCAAGCGGTTCCCAAAGAGCTTTAGAACAAGGCATAGTGTTCCCTGCTGGCTCTTTGGGCGTGGGACCAATCTCCAGGCATATGGCCATTTTTGTGCCTGGCGCGGCGCCAAGTGGGAAAGGGTGGTTTTGAGGCTGAAGGCAGCAGGAAAGCCTGCAGCCCCCAGGTGTGTGGGGCTACGCAAGCGGTTCCCAAAGAGCTTTAGAACAAGGCATAATGTTCCCTGCTGGCTGTTTTGGCGTGGGACCAATCTCCAGACATATGGCCATTTTTGGGACTGGCGCGGCGCCAAGTGGGAAAGGGTGGTTTTGAGGCTGAAGGCAGCAGGAAAGCCTGCAGCCCCCAGGTGTGTGGGGCTACGCAAGCGGTTCCCAAAGAGCTTTAGAACAAGGCATAGTTTTCCCTGCTGGCTGTTTCGGCGTGGGACCAATCTCCAGATATATGGCCATTTTTGTGCCTGGCGTTGCGCCAAGTGGGAAAGGGTGGTTTTGAGGCTGAAGGCAGCAGGAAAGCCTGCAGCCCCCAGGTGTGTGGGGCTACGCAAGCGGTTCCCAAAGAGCTTTAGAACAAGGCATAGTGTTCCCTGCTGGCTCTTTGGGCGGGGGACCAATCTCCAGACATATGGCCATTTTTGGGACTAGCGCGACCCCAAGTGGGAAAGGGTGGTTTTGAGGCTGAAGGCAGCAGGAAAGCCTGCAGCCCCCAGGTGTGTGGGGCTACGCAAGCGGTTCCCAAAGAGCTTTAGAACAAGGCCTAGTTTTCCCTGCTGGCTGTTTCGGCGTGGGAGCAATCTCCAGACATATGGCCATTTTTGGGACTGGCGCGGCGCCAAGTGGGAAAGGGTGGTTTTGAGGCTGAAGGCAGCAGGAAAGCCTGCAGCCCCCAGGTGTGTGGGGCTACGCAAGCGGTTCCCAAAGAGCTTTAGAACAAGGCATAATGTTCCCTGCTGGCTCTTTGGGCGTGGGACCAATCTCCAGACATTTGGTCAGTTTTGTGCCTGGCGCGGCGCCAAGTGGGAAAGGGTGGTTTTGAGGCTGAAGGCAGCAGGAAAGCCTGCAGCCCCCAGGTCTGTGGGGATACGCAAGCGGTTCCCAAAGAGCTTTAGAACAAGGCATAGTGTTCCCTGCTGGCTCTTTGGGCGTGGGACCAATCTCCAGACATATGGCCATTTTTGTGCCTGGCGCGGCGCCAAGTGGGAAAGGGTGGTTTTGAGGCTGAAGGCAGCAGGAAAGCCTGCAGCCCCCAGGTGTGTGGGGCTATGCAAGCGGTTCCCAAAGAGCTTTAGAACAAGGCCTAGTTTTCCCTGCTGGCTCTTTGGGCGTGGGACCAATCTCCAGCCATATGGCCATTTTTGTGCCTGGCGCGGCGCCAAGTGGGAAAGGGTGGTTTTGAGGCTGAAGGCAGCAGGAAAGCCTGCAGCCCCCAGGTGTGTGGGGCTACGTAAGCGGTTCCCAAAGAGCTTTAGAACAAGGCATAGTGTTCCCTGCTGGCTCTTTGGGCGGGGGACCAATCTCCAGACATATGGCCATTTTTGGGACTAGCGCGACGCCAAGTGGGAAAGGGTGGTTTTGAGGCTGAAGGCAGCAGGAAAGCCTGCAGCCCCCAGGTGTGTGGGGCTACGCAAGCGGTTCCCAAAGAGCTTTAGAACAAGGCATAATGTTCCCTGCTGGCTGTTTTCGCGTGGGACCAGTCTCCAGCCATATGGCCATTTTTGTGCCTGGCGCGGCGCCAAGTGGGAAAGGGTGGTTTTGAGGCTGAAGGCAGCAGGAAAGCCTGCAGCCCCCAGGTCTGTGGGGCTACGCAAGCGGTTCCCAAAGAGCTTTAGAACAAGGCATAATGTTCCCTGCTGGCTGTTTTGGCGTGGGACCAATCTCCAGACATATGGCCATTTTTGGGACTGGCGCGGCGCCAAGTGGGAAAGGGTGGTTTTGAGGCTGAAGGCAGCAGGAAAGCCTGCAGCCCCCAGGTGTGTGGGGCTACGCAAGCGGTTCCCAAAGAGCTTTAGAACAAGGCATAGTTTTCCCTGCTGGCTGTTTCGGCGTGGGACCAATCTCCAGACATATGGCCATTTTTGTGCCTGGCGTTGCGCCAAGTGGGAAAGGGTGGTTTTGAGGCTGAAGGCAGCAGGAAAGCCTGCAGCCCCCAGGTGTGTGGGGCTACGCAAGCGGTTCCCAAAGAGCTTTAGAACAAGGCATAGTGTTCCCTGCTGGCTCTTTGGGCGTGGGACCAATCTCCAGGCATATGGCCATTTTTGTGCCTGGCGCGGCGCCAAGTGGGAAAGGGTGGTTTTGAGGCTGAAGGCAGCAGGAAAGCCTGCAGCCCCCAGGTGTGTGGGGCTACGCAAGCGGTTCCCAAAGAGCTTTAGAACAAGGCATAATGTTCCCTGCTGGCTGTTTTGGCGTGGGACCAATCTCCAGACATATGGCCATTTTTGGGACTGGCGCGGCGCCAAGTGGGAAAGGGTGGTTTTGAGGCTGAAGGCAGCAGGAAAGCCTGCAGCCCCCAGGTGTGTGGGGCTACGCAAGCGGTTCCCAAAGAGCTTTAGAACAAGGCATAGTTTTCCCTGCTGGCTGTTTCGGCGTGGGACCAATCTCCAGATATATGGCCATTTTTGTGCCTGGCGTTGCGCCAAGTGGGAAAGGGTGGTTTTGAGGCTGAAGGCAGCAGGAAAGCCTGCAGCCCCCAGGTGTGTGGGGCTACGTAAGCGGTTCCCAAAGAGCTTTAGAACAAGGCATAGTGTTCCCTGCTGGCTCTTTGGGCGTGGGACCAATCTCCAGACATATGGCCATTTTTGGGACTAGCGCGACCCCAAGTGGGAAAGGGTGGTTTTGAGGCTGAAGGCAGCAGGAAAGCCTGCAGCCCCCAGGTGTGTGGGGCTACGCAAGCGGTTTTCAAAGAGCTTTAGAACAAGGCATAATGTTCCCTGCTGGCTGTTTTCGCGTGGGACCAGTCTCCAGCCATATGGCCATTTTTGTGCCTGGCGCGGCGCCAAGTGGGAAAGGGTGGTTTTGAGGCTGAAGGCAGCAGGAAAGCCTGCAGCCCCCAGGTGTGTGGGGCTACGCAAGCGGTTCCCAAAGAGCTTTAGAACAAGGCATAATGTTCCCTGCTGGCTGTTTTGGCGTGGGACCAATCTCCAGACATATGGCCATTTTTGGGACTGGCGCGGCGCCAAGTGGGAAAGGGTGGTTTTGAGGCTGAAGGCAGCAGGAAAGCCTGCAGCCCCCAGGTGTGTGGGGCTACGCAAGCGGTTCCCAAAGAGCTTTAGAACAAGGCATAGTTTTCCCTGCTGGCTGTTTCGGCGTGGGACCAATCTCCAGCCATATGGCCATTTTTGTGCCTGGCGCGGCGCCAAGTGGGAAAGGGTGGTTTTGAGGCTGAAGGCAGCAGGAAAGCCTGCAGCCCCCAGGTGTGTGGGGCTACGCAAGCGGTTCCCAAAGAGCTTTAGAACAAGGCATAGTGTTCCCTGCTGGCTCTTTGGGCGTGGGACCAATCTCCAGACATATGGCCATTTTTGTGCCTGGCGCGGCGCCAAGTGGGAAAGGGTGGTTTTGAGGCTGAAGGCAGCAGGAAAGCCTGCAGCCCCCAGGTGTGTGGGGCTACGCAAGCGGTTCCCAAAGAGCTTTAGAACAAGGCATAATGTTCCCTGCTGGCTGTTTTGGCGTGGGACCAATCTCCAGACATATGGCCATTTTTGGGACTGGCGCGGCGCCAAGTGGGAAAGGGTGGTTTTGAGGCTGAAGGCAGCAGGAAAGCCTGCAGCCCCCAGGTGTGTGGGGCTACGCAAGCGGTTCCCAAAGAGCTTTAGAACAAGGCATAGTTTTCCCTGCTGGCTGTTTCGGCGTGGGACCAATCTCCAGACATATGGCCATTTTTGTGCCTGGCGTTGCGCCAAGTGGGAAAGGGTGGTTTTGAGGCTGAAGGCAGCAGGAAAGCCTGCAGCCCCCAGGTGTGTGGGGCTACGCAAGCGGTTCCCAAAGAGCTTTAGAACAAGGCATAGTGTTCCCTGCTGGCTCTTTGGGCGTGGGACCAATCTCCAGGCATATGGCCATTTTTGTGCCTGGCGCGGCGCCAAGTGGGAAAGGGTGGTTTTGAGGCTGAAGGCAGCAGGAAAGCCTGCAGCCCCCAGGTGTGTGGGGCTACGCAAGCGGTTCCCAAAGAGCTTTAGAACAAGGCATAATGTTCCCTGCTGGCTGTTTTCGCGTGGGACCAATCTCCAGACATATGGCCATTTTTGTGCCTGGCGCGGCGCCAAGTGGGAAAGGGTGGTTTTGAGGCTGAAGGCAGCAGGAAAGCCTGCAGCCCCCAGGTGTGTGGGGCTACGCAAGCGGTTCCCAAAGAGCTTTAGAACAAGGCATAGTGTTCCCTGCTGGCTCTTTGGGCGTGGGACCAATCTCCAGACATATGGCCATTTTTGTGCCTGGCGCGGCGCCAAGTGGGAAAGGGTGGTTTTGAGGCTGAAGGCAGCAGGAAAGCCTGCAGCCCCCAGGTGTGTGGGGCTACGCAAGCGGTTCCCAAAGAGCTTTAGAACAAGGCATAGTTTTCCCTGCTGGCTGTTTCGGCGTGGGACCAATCTCCAGACATATGGCCATTTTTGTGCCTGGCGTTGCGCCAAGTGGGAAAGGGTGGTTTTGAGGCTGAAGGCAGCAGGAAAGCCTGCAGCTCCCAAGGTGTGTGGGGCTACGCAAGCGGTTCCCAAAGAGCTTTAGAACAAGGCATAATGTTCCCTGCTGGCTGTTTTGGCGTGGGACCAATCTCCAGCCATATGGCCATTTTTGTGCCTGGCGCGGCGCCAAGTGGGAAAGGGTGGTTTTGAGGCTGAAGGCAGCAGGAAAGCCTGCAGCCCCCAGGTGTGTGGGGCTACGCAAGCGGTTCCCAAAGAGCTTTAGAACAAGGCATAATGTTCCCTGCTGGCTGTTTTCACGTGGGACCAATCTCCAGACATATGGCCATTTTTGTGCCTGGCGCGGCGCCAAGTGGGAAAGGGTGGTTTTGAGGCTGAAGGCAGCAGGAAAGCCTGCAGCCCCCAGGTGTGTGGGGCTACGCAAGCGGTTCCCAAAGAGCTTTAGAACAAGGCATAGTGTTCCCTGCTGGCTCTTTGGGCGTGGGACCAATCTCCAGACATATGGCCATTTTTGGGACTGGCGCGACGCCAAGTGGGAAAGGGTGGTTTTGAGGCTGAAGGCAGCAGGAAAGCCTGCAGCCCCCAGGTGTGTGGGGCTACGCAAGCGGTTCCCAAAGAGCTTTAGAACAAGGCATAGTTTTCCCTGCTGGCTGTTTCGGCGTGGGACCAATCTCCAGACATATGGCCATTTTTGTGCCTGGCGTTGCGCCAAGTGGGAAAGGGTGGTTTTGAGGCTGAAGGCAGCAGGAAAGCCTGCAGCCCCCAGGTGTGTGGGGCTACGCAAGCGGTTCCCAAAGAGCTTTAGAACAAGGCATAATGTTCCCTGCTGGCTGTTTTGGCGTGGGACCAATCTCCAGCCATATGGCCATTTTTGTGCCTGGCGCGGCGCCAAGTGGGAAAGGGTGGTTTTGAGGCTGAAGGCAGCAGGAAAGCCTGCAGCCCCCAGGTGTGTGGGGCTACGCAAGCGGTTCCCAAAGAGCTTTAGAACAAGGCATAATGTTCCCTACTGGCTGTTTTCGCGTGGGACCAATCTCCAGACATATGGCCATTTTTGTGCCTGGCGCGGCGCCAAGTGGGAAAGGGTGGTTTTGAGGCTGAAGGCAGCAGGAAAGCCTGCAGCCCCCAGGTCTGTGGGGCTACGTAAGCGGTTCCCAAAGAGCTTTAGAACAAGGCCTAGTGTTCCCTGCTGGCTCTTTGGGCGTGGGACCAATCTCCAGACATATGGCCATTTTTGTGCCTGGCGCGGCACCAAGTGGGAAAGGGTGGTTTTGAGGCTGAAGGCAGCAGGAAAGCCTGCAGCCCCCAGGTGTGTGGGGCTACGCAAGCGGTTCCCAAAGAGCTTTAGAACAAGGCCTAGTTTTCCCTGCTGGCTCTTTGGATGTGGGACCAATCTCCAGCCATATGGCCATTTTTGTGCCTGGCGCGGCGCCAAGTGGGAAAGGGTGGTTTTGAGGCTGAAGGCAGCAGGAAAGCCTGCAGCCCCCAGGTGTGTGGGGCTACGTAAGCGGTTCCCAAAGAGCTTTAGAACAAGGCCTAGTGTTCCCTGCTGGCTCTTTGGGCGTGGGACCAATCTCCAGCCATATGGCCATTTTTGTGCCTGGCGCGGCGCCAAGTGGGAAAGGGTGGTTTTGAGGCTGAAGGCAGCAGGAAAGCCTGCAGCCCCCAGGTGTGTGGGGCTACGCAAGCGGTTCCCAAAGAGCTTTAGAACAAGGCATAATGTTCCCTGCTGGCTGTTTTGGCGTGGGAGAAGTCTCCAGCCATATGGCCATTTTTGTGCCTGGCGCGGCGCCAAGTGGGAAAGGGTGGTTTTGAGGCTGAAGGCAGCAGGAAAGCCTGCAGCCCCCAGGTGTGTGGGGCTACGCAAGCGGTTCCCAAAGAGCTTTAGAACAAGGCATAATGTTCCCTGCTGGCTGTTTTGGCGTGGGACCAATCTCCAGACATATGGCCATTTTTGGGACTGGCGCGGCGCCAAGTGGGAAAGGGTGGTTTTGAGGCTGAAGGCAGCAGGAAAGCCTGCAGCCCCCAGGTGTGTGGGGCTACGCAAGCGGTTCCCAAAGAGCTTTAGAACAAGGCATAATGTTCCCTGCTGGCTGTTTTCGCGTGGGACCAATCTCCAGACATATGGCCAGTTTTGGGACTGGCGCGGCGCCAAGTGGGAAAGGGTGGTTTTGAGGCTGAAGGCAGCAGGAAAGCCTGCAGCCCCCAGGTGTGTGGGGCTACGTAAGCGGTTCCCAAAGAGCTTTAGAACAAGGCATAGTGTTCCCTGCTGGCTCTTTGGGCGTGGGACCAATCTCCAGACATATGGCCATTTTTGGGACTGGCGCGGCACCAAGTGGGAAAGGGTGGTTTTGAGGCTGAAGGCAGCAGGAAAGCCTGCAGCCCCCAGGTCTGTGGGGATACGCAAGCGGTTCCCAAAGAGCTTTAGAACAAGGCATAGTGTTCCCTGCTGGCTCTTTGGGCGTGGGACCAATCTCCAGACATATGGCCATTTTTGTGCCTGGCGTTGCGCCAAGTGGGAAAGGGTGGTTTTGAGGCTGAAGGCAGCAGGAAAGCCTGCAGCCCCCAGGTGTGTGGGGCTACGTAAGCGGTTCCCAAAGAGCTTTAGAACAAGGCATAGTGTTCCCTGCTGGCTCTTTGGGCGTGGGACCAATCTCCAGACATATGGCCATTTTTGGGACTGGCGCGACGCCAAGTGGGAAAGGGTGGTTTTGAGGCTGAAGGCAGCAGGAAAGCCTGCAGCCCCCAGGTGTGTGGGGCTACGCAAGCGGTTCCCAAAGAGCTTTAGAACAAGGCATAATGTTCCCTGCTGGCTGTTTTGGCGTGGGACCAATCTCCAGCCATATGGCCATTTTTGTGCCTGGCGCGGCGCCAAGTGGGAAAGGGTGGTTTTGAGGCTGAAGGCAGCAGGAAAGCCTGCAGCCCCCAGGTCTGTGGGGCTACGCAAGCGGTTCCCAAAGAGCTTTAGAACAAGGCATAATGTTCCCTGCTGGCTGTTTTCGCGTGGGACCAATCTCCAGACATATGGCCATTTTTGGGACTGGCGCGGCGCCAAGTGGGAAAGGGTGGTTTTGAGGCTGAAGGCAGCAGGAAAGCCTGCAGCCCCCAGGTCTGTGGGGATACGCAAGCGGTTCCCAAAGAGCTTTAGAACAAGGCATAGTGTTCCCTGCTGGCTCTTTGGGCGTGGGACCAATCTCCAGACATATGGCCATTTTTGTGCCTGGCGTTGCGCCAAGTGGGAAAGGGTGGTTTTGAGGCTGAAGGCAGCAGGAAAGCCTGCAGCCCCCAGGTCTGTGGGGCTACGTAAGCGGTTCCCAAAGAGCTTTAGAACAAGGCATAGTGTTCCCTGCTGGCTCTTTGGGCGTGGGACCAATCTCCAGACATATGGCCATTTTTGGGACTGGCGCGACGCCAAGTGGGAAAGGGTGGTTTTGAGGCTGAAGGCAGCAGGAAAGCCTGCAGCCCCCAGGTGTGTGGGGCTACGCAAGCGGTTCCCAAAGAGCTTTAGAACAAGGCATAATGTTCCCTGCTGGCTGTTTTGGCGTGGGACCAATCTCCAGCCATATGGCCATTTTTGTGCCTGGCGCGGCGCCAAGTGGGAAAGGGTGGTTTTGAGGCTGAAGGCAGCAGGAAAGCCTGCAGCCCCCAGGTGTGTGGGGCTACGCAAGCGGTTCCCAAAGAGCTTTAGAACAAGGCATAATGTTCCCTGCTGGCTGTTTTCGCGTGGGACCAATCTCCAGACATATGGCCATTTTTGGGACTGGCGCGGCGCCAAGTGGGAAAGGGTGGTTTTGAGGCTGAAGGCAGCAGGAAAGCCTGCAGCCCCCAGGTGTGTGGGGCTACGCAAGCGGTTCCCAAAGAGCTTTAGAACAAGGCATAATGTTCCCTGCTGGCTGTTTTGGCGTGGGACCAATCTCCAGCCATATGGCCATTTTTGTGCCTGGCGCGGCGCCAAGTGGGAAAGGGTGGTTTTGAGGCTGAAGGCAGCAGGAAAGCCTGCAGCCCCCAGGTGTGTGGGGCTACGCAAGCGGTTCCCAAAGAGCTTTAGAACAAGGCATAATGTTCCCTGCTGGCTGTTTTCGCGTGGGACCAATCTCCAGACATATGGCCATTTTTGTGCCTGGCGCGGCGCCAAGTGGGAAAGGGTGGTTTTGAGGCTGAAGGCAGCAGGAAAGCCTGCAGCCCCCAGGTCTGTGGGGCTACGTAAGCGGTTCCCAAAGAGCTTTAGAACAAGGCCTAGTGTTCCCTGCTGGCTCTTTGGGCGTGGGACCAATCTCCAGACATATGGCCATTTTTGTGCCTGGCGCGGC
The DNA here is from genome assembly GCF_964199755.1 of Larus michahellis. NCBI lineage: Eukaryota > Metazoa > Chordata > Aves > Charadriiformes > Laridae > Larus > Larus michahellis. The sequence goes on from NW_027436277.1 coordinate 61,218, forward strand.
ACCAAGTGGGAAAGGGTGGTTTTGAGGCTGAAGGCAGCAGGAAAGCCTGCAGCCCCCAGGTGTGTGGGGCTACGCAAGCGGTTCCCAAAGAGCTTTAGAACAAGGCATAATGTTCCCTGCTGGCTGTTTTCGCGTGGGACCAATCTCCAGACATATGGCCATTTTTGGGACTGGCGCGGCGCCAAGTGGGAAAGGGTGGTTTTGAGGCTGAAGGCAGCAGGAAAGCCTGCAGCCCCCAGGTGTGTGGGGCTACGCAAGCGGTTCCCAAAGAGCTTTAGAACAAGGCATAGTGTTCCCTGCTGGCTCTTTGGGCGTGGGACCAATCTCCAGACATATGGCCATTTTTGGGACTGGCGCGACGCCAAGTGGGAAAGGGTGGTTTTGAGGCTGAAGGCAGCAGGAAAGCCTGCAGCCCCCAGGTGTGTGGGGCTACGCAAGCGGTTCCCAAAGAGCTTTAGAACAAGGCATAGTTTTCCCTGCTGGCTGTTTCGGCGTGGGACCAATCTCCAGACATATGGCCATTTTTGTGCCTGGCGTTGCGCCAAGTGGGAAAGGGTGGTTTTGAGGCTGAAGGCAGCAGGAAAGCCTGCAGCCCCCAGGTGTGTGGGGCTACGCAAGCGGTTCCCAAAGAGCTTTAGAACAAGGCATAATGTTCCCTGCTGGCTGTTTTGGCGTGGGACCAATCTCCAGCCATATGGCCATTTTTGTGCCTGGCGCGGCGCCAAGTGGGAAAGGGTGGTTTTGAGGCTGAAGGCAGCAGGAAAGCCTGCAGCCCCCAGGTGTGTGGGGCTACGCAAGCGGTTCCCAAAGAGCTTTAGAACAAGGCATAATGTTCCCTACTGGCTGTTTTCGCGTGGGACCAATCTCCAGACATATGGCCATTTTTGTGCCTGGCGCGGCGCCAAGTGGGAAAGGGTGGTTTTGAGGCTGAAGGCAGCAGGAAAGCCTGCAGCCCCCAGGTCTGTGGGGCTACGTAAGCGGTTCCCAAAGAGCTTTAGAACAAGGCCTAGTGTTCCCTGCTGGCTCTTTGGGCGTGGGACCAATCTCCAGACATATGGCCATTTTTGTGCCTGGCGCGGCACCAAGTGGGAAAGGGTGGTTTTGAGGCTGAAGGCAGCAGGAAAGCCTGCAGCCCCCAGGTGTGTGGGGCTACGCAAGCGGTTCCCAAAGAGCTTTAGAACAAGGCCTAGTTTTCCCTGCTGGCTCTTTGGACGTGGGACCAATCTCCAGCCATATGGCCATTTTTGTGCCTGGCGCGGCGCCAAGTGGGAAAGGGTGGTTTTGAGGCTGAAGGCAGCAGGAAAGCCTGCAGCCCCCAGGTGTGTGGGGCTACGTAAGCGGTTCCCAAAGAGCTTTAGAACAAGGCCTAGTGTTCCCTGCTGGCTCTTTGGGCGTGGGACCAATCTCCAGCCATATGGCCATTTTTGTGCCTGGCGCGGCGCCAAGTGGGAAAGGGTGGTTTTGAGGCTGAAGGCAGCAGGAAAGCCTGCAGCCCCCAGGTGTGTGGGGCTACGCAAGCGGTTCCCAAAGAGCTTTAGAACAAGGCATAATGTTCCCTGCTGGCTGTTTTGGCGTGGGAGAAGTCTCCAGCCATATGGCCATTTTTGTGCCTGGCGCGGCGCCAAGTGGGAAAGGGTGGTTTTGAGGCTGAAGGCAGCAGGAAAGCCTGCAGCCCCCAGGTGTGTGGGGCTACGCAAGCGGTTCCCAAAGAGCTTTAGAACAAGGCATAATGTTCCCTGCTGGCTGTTTTGGCGTGGGACCAATCTCCAGACATATGGCCATTTTTGGGACTGGCGCGGCGCCAAGTGGGAAAGGGTGGTTTTGAGGCTGAAGGCAGCAGGAAAGCCTGCAGCCCCCAGGTGTGTGGGGCTACGCAAGCGGTTCCCAAAGAGCTTTAGAACAAGGCATAATGTTCCCTGCTGGCTGTTTTCGCGTGGGACCAATCTCCAGACATATGGCCAGTTTTGGGACTGGCGCGGCGCCAAGTGGGAAAGGGTGGTTTTGAGGCTGAAGGCAGCAGGAAAGCCTGCAGCCCCCAGGTGTGTGGGGCTACGTAAGCGGTTCCCAAAGAGCTTTAGAACAAGGCATAGTGTTCCCTGCTGGCTCTTTGGGCGTGGGACCAATCTCCAGACATATGGCCATTTTTGGGACTGGCGCGGCACCAAGTGGGAAAGGGTGGTTTTGAGGCTGAAGGCAGCAGGAAAGCCTGCAGCCCCCAGGTGTGTGGGGCTACGCAAGCGGTTCCCAAAGAGCTTTAGAACAAGGCATAGTGTTCCCTGCTGGCTCTTTGGGCGTGGGACCAATCTCCAGACATATGGCCATTTTTGTGCCTGGCGTTGCGCCAAGTGGGAAAGGGTGGTTTTGAGGCTGAAGGCAGCAGGAAAGCCTGCAGCCCCCAGGTGTGTGGGGCTACGTAAGCGGTTCCCAAAGAGCTTTAGAACAAGGCATAGTGTTCCCTGCTGGCTCTTTGGGCGTGGGACCAATCTCCAGACATATGGCCATTTTTGGGACTGGCGCGACGCCAAGTGGGAAAGGGTGGTTTTGAGGCTGAAGGCAGCAGGAAAGCCTGCAGCCCCCAGGTGTGTGGGGCTACGCAAGCGGTTCCCAAAGAGCTTTAGAACAAGGCATAATGTTCCCTGCTGGCTGTTTTGGCGTGGGACCAATCTCCAGCCATATGGCCATTTTTGTGCCTGGCGCGGCGCCAAGTGGGAAAGGGTGGTTTTGAGGCTGAAGGCAGCAGGAAAGCCTGCAGCCCCCAGGTCTGTGGGGCTACGCAAGCGGTTCCCAAAGAGCTTTAGAACAAGGCATAATGTTCCCTGCTGGCTGTTTTCGCGTGGGACCAATCTCCAGACATATGGCCATTTTTGGGACTGGCGCGGCGCCAAGTGGGAAAGGGTGGTTTTGAGGCTGAAGGCAGCAGGAAAGCCTGCAGCCCCCAGGTCTGTGGGGATACGCAAGCGGTTCCCAAAGAGCTTTAGAACAAGGCATAGTGTTCCCTGCTGGCTCTTTGGGCGTGGGACCAATCTCCAGACATATGGCCATTTTTGTGCCTGGCGTTGCGCCAAGTGGGAAAGGGTGGTTTTGAGGCTGAAGGCAGCAGGAAAGCCTGCAGCCCCCAGGTCTGTGGGGCTACGTAAGCGGTTCCCAAAGAGCTTTAGAACAAGGCATAGTGTTCCCTGCTGGCTCTTTGGGCGTGGGACCAATCTCCAGACATATGGCCATTTTTGGGACTGGCGCGACGCCAAGTGGGAAAGGGTGGTTTTGAGGCTGAAGGCAGCAGGAAAGCCTGCAGCCCCCAGGTGTGTGGGGCTACGCAAGCGGTTCCCAAAGAGCTTTAGAACAAGGCATAATGTTCCCTGCTGGCTGTTTTGGCGTGGGACCAATCTCCAGCCATATGGCCATTTTTGTGCCTGGCGCGGCGCCAAGTGGGAAAGGGTGGTTTTGAGGCTGAAGGCAGCAGGAAAGCCTGCAGCCCCCAGGTGTGTGGGGCTACGCAAGCGGTTCCCAAAGAGCTTTAGAACAAGGCATAATGTTCCCTGCTGGCTGTTTTCGCGTGGGACCAATCTCCAGACATATGGCCATTTTTGGGACTGGCGCGGCGCCAAGTGGGAAAGGGTGGTTTTGAGGCTGAAGGCAGCAGGAAAGCCTGCAGCCCCCAGGTCTGTGGGGATACGCAAGCGGTTCCCAAAGAGCTTTAGAACAAGGCATAGTGTTCCCTGCTGGCTCTTTGGGCGTGGGACCAATCTCCAGCCATATGGCCATTTTTGTGCCTGGCGCGACGCCAAGTGGGAAAGGGTGGTTTTGAGGCTGAAGGCAGCAGGAAAGCCTGCAGCCCCCAGGTGTGTGGGGCTACGCAAGCGGTTCCCAAAGAGCTTTAGAACAAGGCATAATGTTCCCTGCTGGCTGTTTCGGCGTGGGACCAATCTCCAGACATATGGCCATTTTTGTGCCTGGCGTTGCGCCAAGTGGGAAAGGGTGGTTTTGAGGCTGAAGGCAGCAGGAAAGCCTGCAGCCCCCAGGTGTGTGGGGCTACGCAAGCGGTTCCCAAAGAGCTTTAGAACAAGGCATGATGTTCCCTGCTGGCTGTTTTGGCGTGGGACCAATCTCCAGCCATATGGCCATTTTTGTGCCTGGCGCGGCGCCAAGTGGGAAAGGGTGGTTTTGAGGCTGAAGGCAGCAGGAAAGCCTGCAGCCCCCAGGTGTGTGGGGCTACGCAAGCGGTTCCCAAAGAGCTTTAGAACAAGGCATAATGTTCCCTGCTGGCTGTTTTGGCGTGGGACCAATCTCCAGACATATGGCCATTTTTGGGACTGGCGCGGCGCCAAGTGGGAAAGGGTGGTTTTGAGGCTGAAGGCAGCAGGAAAGCCTGCAGCCCCCAGGTCTGTGGGGCTACGTAAGCGGTTCCCAAAGAGCTTTAGAACAAGGCCTAGTGTTCCCTGCTGGCTCTTTGGGCGTGGGACCAATCTCCAGACATATGGCCATTTTTGTGCCTGGCGCGGCACCAAGTGGGAAAGGGTGGTTTTGAGGCTGAAGGCAGCAGGAAAGCCTGCAGCCCCCAGGTCTGTGGGGCTACGCAAGCGGTTCCCAAAGAGCTTTAGAACAAGGCCTAGTTTTCCCTGCTGGCTCTTTGGGCGTGGGACCAATCTCCAGCCATATGGCCATTTTTGTGCCTGGCGCGGCGCCAAGTGGGAAAGGGTGGTTTTGAGGCTGAAGGCAGCAGGAAAGCCTGCAGCCCCCAGGTGTGTGGGGCTACGTAAGCGGTTCCCAAAGAGCTTTAGAACAAGGCATAGTGTTCCCTGCTGGCTCTTTGGGCGTGGGACCAATCTCCAGCCATATGGCCATTTTTGTGCCTGGCGCGGCGCCAAGTGGGAAAGGGTGGTTTTGAGGCTGAAGGCAGCAGGAAAGCCTGCAGCCCCCAGGTGTGTGGGGCTACGCAAGCGGTTCCCAAAGAGCTTTAGAACAAGGCATAATGTTCCCTGCTGGCTGTTTTGGCGTGGGAGCAGTCTCCAGACATATGGCCATTTTTGTGCCTGGCGCGGCGCCAAGTGGGAAAGGGTGGTTTTGAGGCTGAAGGCAGCAGGAAAGCCTGCAGCCCCCAGGTGTGTGGGGCTACGCAAGCGGTTCCCAAAGAGCTTTAGAACAAGGCATAATGTTCCCTGCTGGCTGTTTTGGCGTGGGACCAATCTCCAGACATATGGCCATTTTTGGGACTGGCGCGGCGCCAAGTGGGAAAGGGTGGTTTTGAGGCTGAAGGCAGCAGGAAAGCCTGCAGCCCCCAGGTGTGTGGGGCTACGCAAGCGGTTCCCAAAGAGCTTTAGAACAAGGCATAATGTTCCCTGCTGGCTGTTTTCGCGTGGGACCAATCTCCAGACATATGGCCAGTTTTGGGACTGGCGCGGCGCCAAGTGGGAAAGGGTGGTTTTGAGGCTGAAGGCAGCAGGAAAGCCTGCAGCCCCCAGGTGTGTGGGGCTACGTAAGCGGTTCCCAAAGAGCTTTAGAACAAGGCATAGTGTTCCCTGCTGGCTCTTTGGGCGTGGGACCAATCTCCAGACATATGGCCATTTTTGGGACTGGCGCGGCACCAAGTGGGAAAGGGTGGTTTTGAGGCTGAAGGCAGCAGGAAAGCCTGCAGCCCCCAGGTGTGTGGGGCTACGCAAGCGGTTCCCAAAGAGCTTTAGAACAAGGCATAGTGTTCCCTGCTGGCTCTTTGGGCGTGGGACCAATCTCCAGACATATGGCCATTTTTGTGCCTGGCGTTGCGCCAAGTGGGAAAGGGTGGTTTTGAGGCTGAAGGCAGCAGGAAAGCCTGCAGCCCCCAGGTCTGTGGGGCTACGTAAGCGGTTCCCAAAGAGCTTTAGAACAAGGCCTAGTTTTCCCTGCTGGCTCTTTGGGCGTGGGACCAATCTCCAGACATATGGCCATTTTTGGGACTGGCGCGACGCCAAGTGGGAAAGGGTGGTTTTGAGGCTGAAGGCAGCAGGAAAGCCTGCAGCCCCCAGGTGTGTGGGGCTACGCAAGCGGTTCCCAAAGAGCTTTAGAACAAGGCATAATGTTCCCTGCTGGCTGTTTTGGCGTGGGACCAATCTCCAGCCATATGGCCATTTTTGTGCCTGGCGCGGCGCCAAGTGGGAAAGGGTGGTTTTGAGGCTGAAGGCAGCAGGAAAGCCTGCAGCCCCCAGGTCTGTGGGGCTACGCAAGCGGTTCCCAAAGAGCTTTAGAACAAGGCATAATGTTCCCTGCTGGCTGTTTTGGCGTGGGACCAATCTCCAGACATATGGCCATTTTTGGGACTGGCGCGGCGCCAAGTGGGAAAGGGTGGTTTTGAGGCTGAAGGCAGCAGGAAAGCCTGCAGCCCCCAGGTCTGTGGGGCTACGCAAGCGGTTCCCAAAGAGCTTTAGAACAAGGCATAGTTTTCCCTGCTGGCTGTTTCGGCGTGGGACCAATCTCCAGACATATGGCCATTTTTGTGCCTGGCGTTGCGCCAAGTGGGAAAGGGTGGTTTTGAGGCTGAAGGCAGCAGGAAAGCCTGCAGCCCCCAGGTGTGTGGGGCTACGCAAGCGGTTCCCAAAGAGCTTTAGAACAAGGCATAATGTTCCCTGCTGGCTGTTTTGGCGTGGGACCAATCTCCAGCCATATGGCCATTTTTGTGCCTGGCGCGGCGCCAAGTGGGAAAGGGTGGTTTTGAGGCTGAAGGCAGCAGGAAAGCCTGCAGCCCCCAGGTGTGTGGGGCTACGCAAGCGGTTCCCAAAGAGCTTTAGAACAAGGCATAATGTTCCCTGCTGGCTGTTTTGGCGTGGGACCAATCTCCAGACATATGGCCATTTTTGGGACTGGCGCGGCGCCAAGTGGGAAAGGGTGGTTTTGAGGCTGAAGGCAGCAGGAAAGCCTGCAGCCCCCAGGTGTGTGGGGCTACGTAAGCGGTTCCCAAAGAGCTTTAGAACAAGGCATAGTGTTCCCTGCTGGCTCTTTGGGCGTGGGACCAATCTCCAGACGTATGGCCATTTTTGGGACTGGCGCGACGCCAAGTGGGAAAGGGTGGTTTTGAGGCTGAAGGCAGCAGGAAAGCCTGCAGCCCCCAGGTCTGTGCGGCTACGCAAGCGGTTCCCAAAGAGCTTTAGAACAAGGCCTAGTTTTCCCTGCTGGCTCTTTGGGCGTGGGACCAATCTCCAGACATATGGCCATTTTTGTGCCTGGCGCGGCACCAAGTGGGAAAGGGTGGTTTTGAGGCTGAAGGCAGCAGGAAAGCCTGCAGCCCCCAGGTGTGTGGGGCTATGCAAGCGGTTCCCAAAGAGCTTTAGAACAAGGCCTAGTTTTCCCTGCTGGCTCTTTGGGCGTGGGACCAATCTCCAGCCATATGGCCATTTTTGTGCCTGGCGCGGCGCCAAGTGGGAAAGGGTGGTTTTGAGGCTGAAGGCAGCAGGAAAGCCTGCAGCCCCCAGGTGTGTGGGGCTACGCAAGCGGTTCCCAAAGAGCTTTAGAACAAGGCATAATGTTCCCTGCTGGCTGTTTTGGCGTGGGACCAATCTCCAGCCATATGGCCATTTTTGTGCCTGGCGCGGCGCCAAGTGGGAAAGGGTGGTTTTGAGGCTGAAGGCAGCAGGAAAGCCTGCAGCCCCCAGGTGTGTGGGGCTACGCAAGCGGTTCCCAAAGAGCTTTACAACAAGGCATAATGTTCCCTGCTGGCTGTTTTGGCGTGGGACCAATCTCCAGCCATATGGCCATTTTTGTGCCTGGCGCGGCGCCAAGTGGGAAAGGGTGGTTTTGAGGCTGAAGGCAGCAGGAAAGCCTGCAGCCCCCAGGTGTGTGGGGCTACGTAAGCGGTTCCCAAAGAGCTTTAGAACAAGGCATAGTGTTCCCTGCTGGCTCTTTGGGCGTGGGACCAATCTCCAGACATATGGCCATTTTTGGGACTGGCGCGACGCCAAGTGGGAAAGGGTGGTTTTGAGGCTGAAGGCAGCAGGAAAGCCTGCAGCCCCCAGGTGTGTGGGGCTACGCAAGCGGTTCCCAAAGAGCTTTAGAACAAGGCATAGTGTTCCCTGCTGGCTCTTTGGGCGTGGGACCAATCTCCAGACATATGGCCATTTTTGGGACTGGCGTTGCGCCAAGTGGGAAAGGGTGGTTTTGAGGCTGAAGGCAGCAGGAAAGCCTGCAGCCCCCAGGTGTGTGGGGCTACGCAAGCGGTTCCCAAAGAGCTTTAGAACAAGGCATAATGTTCCCTGCTGGCTGTTTTGGCGTGGGACCAATCTCCAGCCATATGGCCATTTTTGTGCCTGGCGCGGCGCCAAGTGGGAAAGGGTGGTTTTGAGGCTGAAGGCAGCAGGAAAGCCTGCAGCCCCCAGGTGTGTGGGGCTACGCAAGCGGTTCCCAAAGAGCTTTAGAACAAGGCCTAGTTTTCCCTGCTGGCTCTTTGGGCGTGGGACCAGTCTCCAGACATATGGCCATTTTTGTGCCTGGCGCGGCACCAAGTGGGAAAGGGTGGTTTTGAGGCTGAAGGCAGCAGGAAAGCCTGCAGCCCCCAGGTGTGTGGGGCTATGCAAGCGGTTCCCAAAGAGCTTTAGAACAAGGCCTAGTTTTCCCTGCTGGCTCTTTGGGCGTGGGACCAATCTCCAGCCATATGGCCATTTTTGTGCCTGGCGCGGCGCCAAGTGGGAAAGGGTGGTTTTGAGGCTGAAGGCAGCAGGAAAGCCTGCAGCCCCCAGGTGTGTGGGGCTACGCAAGCGGTTCCCAAAGAGCTTTAGAACAAGGCATAATGTTCCCTGCTGGCTGTTTTGGCGTGGGACCAATCTCCAGCCATATGGCCATTTTTGGGACTGGCGCGGCGCCAAGTGGGAAAGGGTGGTTTTGAGGCTGAAGGCAGCAGGAAAGCCTGCAGCCCCCAGGTGTGTGGGGCTACGCAAGCGGTTCCCAAAGAGCTTTACAACAAGGCATAATGTTCCCTGCTGGCTGTTTTGGCGTGGGACCAATCTCCAGCCATATGGCCATTTTTGTGCCTGGCGCGGCGCCAAGTGGGAAAGGGTGGTTTTGAGGCTGAAGGCAGCAGGAAAGCCTGCAGCCCCCAGGTGTGTGGGGCTACGTAAGCGGTTCCCAAAGAGCTTTAGAACAAGGCATAGTGTTCCCTGCTGGCTCTTTGGGCGTGGGACCAATCTCCAGACATATGGCCATTTTTGGGACTGGCGCGACGCCAAGTGGGAAAGGGTGGTTTTGAGGCTGAAGGCAGCAGGAAAGCCTGCAGCCCCCAGGTGTGTGGGGCTACGCAAGCGGTTCCCAAAGAGCTTTAGAACAAGGCATAGTGTTCCCTGCTGGCTCTTTGGGCGTGGGACCAATCTCCAGACATATGGCCATTTTTGGGACTGGCGTTGCGCCAAGTGGGAAAGGGTGGTTTTGAGGCTGAAGGCAGCAGGAAAGCCTGCAGCCCCCAGGTGTGTGGGGCTACGCAAGCGGTTCCCAAAGAGCTTTAGAACAAGGCCTAGTTTTCCCTGCTGGCTCTTTGGGCGTGGGACCAATCTCCAGACATATGGCCATTTTTGTGCCTGGCGCGGCACCAAGTGGGAAAGGGTGGTTTTGAGGCTGAAGGCAGCAGGAAAGCCTGCAGCCCCCAGGTCTGTGGGGCTATGCAAGCGGTTCCCAAAGAGCTTTAGAACAAGGCCTAGTTTTCCCTGCTGGCTCTTTGGGCGTGGGACCAATCTCCAGCCATATGGCCATTTTTGTGCCTGGCGCGGCGCCAAGTGGGAAAGGGTGGTTTTGAGGCTGAAGGCAGCAGGAAAGCCTGCAGCCCCCAGGTGTGTGGGGCTACGCAAGCGGTTCCCAAAGAGCTTTAGAACAAGGCATAGTGTTCCCTGCTGGCTCTTTGGGCGTGGGACCAATCTCCAGACATATGGCCATTTTTGGGACTGGCGCGGCGCCAAGTGGGAAAGGGTGGTTTTGAGGCTGAAGGCAGCAGGAAAGCCTGCAGCCCCCAGGTGTGTGGGGCTACGCAAGCGGTTCCCAAAGAGCTTTAGAACAAGGCATAGTGTTCCCTGCTGGCTCTTTGGGCGTGGGACCAATCTCCAGACATATGGCCATTTTTGGGACTGGCGCGGCGCCAAGTGGGAAAGGGTGGTTTTGAGGCTGAAGGCAGCAGGAAAGCCTGCAGCCCCCAGGTGTGTGGGGCTACGCAAGCGGTTCCCAAAGAGCTTTAGTACAATGCATAATGTTCCCTGCTGGCTGTTTTGGCGTGGGACCAATCTCCAGCCATATGGCCATTTTTGTGCCTGGCGCGGCGCCAAGTGGGAAAGGGTGGTTTTGAGGCTGAAGGCAGCAGGAAAGCCTGCAGCCCCCAGGTGTGTGGGGCTACGCAAGCGGTTCCCAAAGAGCTTTAGAACAAGGCATAATGTTCCCTGCTGGCTGTTTTGGCGTGGGACCAATCTCCAGACATATGGCCATTTTTGGGACTGGCGCGGCGCCAAGTGGGAAAGGGTGGTTTTGAGGCTGAAGGCAGCAGGAAAGCCTGCAGCCCCCAGGTGTGTGGGGCTACGCAAGCGGTTCCCAAAGAGCTTTAGAACAAGGCATAGTTTTCCCTGCTGTCTGTTTCGGCGTGGGACCAATCTCCAGCCATATGGCCATTTTTGTGCCTGGCGTTGCGCCAAGTGGGAAAGGGTGGTTTTGAGGCTGAAGGCAGCAGGAAAGCCTGCAGCCCCCAGGTGTGTGGGGCTACGCAAGCGGTTCCCAAAGAGCTTTAGAACAAGGCATAATGTTCCCTGCTGGCTGTTTTGGCGTGGGACCAATCTCCAGACATATGGCCATTTTTGTGCCTGGCGCGGCGTCAAGTGGGAAAGGGTGGTTTTGAGGCTGAAGGCAGCAGGAAAGCCTGCAGCCCCCAGGTGTGTGGGGCTACGCAAGCGGTTCCCAAAGAGCTTTAGAACAAGGCATAATGTTCCCTGCTGGCTGTTTTGGCGTGGGACCAATCTCCAGACATATGGCCATTTTTGTGCCTGGCGCGGCGCCAAGTGGGAAAGGGTGGTTTTGAGGCTGAAGGCAGCAGGAAAGCCTGCAGCCCCCAGGTGTGTGGGGCTACGTAAGCGGTTCCCAAAGAGCTTTAGAACAAGGCATAGTGTTCCCTGCTGGCTGTTTTCGCGTGGGACCAATCTCCAGACATATGGCCATTTTTGGGACTGGCGCGACGCCAAGTGGGAAAGGGTGGTTTTGAGGCTGAAGGCAGCAGGAAAGCCTGCAGCCCCCAGGTGTGTGGGGCTACGTAAGCGGTTCCCAAAGAGCTTTAGAACAAGGCATAGTGTTCCCTGCTGGCTCTTTGGGCGTGGGACCAATCTCCAGCCATATGGCCATTTTTGGGACTGGCGCGACGCCAAGTGGGAAAGGGTGGTTTTGAGGCTGAAGGCAGCAGGAAAGCCTGCAGCCCCCAGGTCTGTGGGGCTACGTAAGCGGTTCCCAAAGAGCTTTAGAACAAGGCATAGTGTTCCCTGCTGGCTGTTTTGGCGTGGGACCAATCTCCAGCCATATGGCCATTTTTGTGCCTGGCGCGGCGCCAAGTGGGAAAGGGTGGTTTTGAGGCTGAAGGCAGCAGGAAAGCCTGCAGCCCCCAGGTGTGTGGGGCTACGCAAGCGGTTCCCAAAGAGCTTTAGAACAAGGCATAATGTTCCCTGCTGGCTGTTTTCGCGTGGGACCAATCTCCAGACATATGGCCATTTTTGGGACTGGCGCGGCACCAAGTGGGAAAGGGTGGTTTTGAGGCTGAAGGCAGCAGGAAAGCCTGCAGCCCCCAGGTGTGTGGGGCTACGTAAGCGGTTCCCAAAGAGCTTTAGAACAAGGCATAGTTTTCCCTGCTGGCTGTTTCGGCGTGGGACCAATCTCCAGACATATGGCCATTTTTGTGCCTGGCGCGGCGCCAAGTGGGAAAGGGTAGTTTTGAGGCTGAAGGCAGCAGGAAAGCCTGCAGCCCCCAGGTGTGTGGGACTACGCAAGCGGTTCCCATAGAGCTTTAGAACAAAGCATAGTATTCCCAGCTGGCTGTTTCGGCGTGGGAGCAATCTCCAGACATATGGCCATTTTTGTGCCTGGCGCGGCGCCAAGTGGGAAAGGGTGGTTTTGAGGCTGAAGGCAGCAGGAAAGCCTGCAGCCCCCAGGTGTGTGGGGCTACGCAAGCGGTTCCCAAAGAGCTTTAGAACAAGGCCTAGTTTTCCCTGCTGGCTCTTTGGGCGTGGGACCAATCTCCAGCCATATGGCCATTTTTGTGCCTGGCGCGGCGCCAAGTGGGAAAGGGTGGTTTTGAGGCTGAAGGCAGCAGGAAAGCCTGCAGCCCCCAGGTGTGTGGGGCTACGCAAGCGGTTCCCAAAGAGCTTTAGAACAAGGCCTAGTTTTCCCTGCTGGCTCTTTGGGCGTGGGACCAATCTCCAGACATATGGCCATTTTTGTGCCTGGCGCGGCGCCAAGTGGGAAAGGGTGGTTTTGAGGCTGAAGGCAGCAGGAAAGCCTGCAGCCCCCAGGTCTGTGGGGATACGCAAGCGGTTCCCAAAGAGCTTTAGAACAAGGCATAGTGTTCCCTGCTGGCTCTTTGGGCGTGGGACCAATCTCCAGACATATGGCCATTTTTGTGCCTGGCGTTGCGCCAAGTGGGAAAGGGTGGTTTTGAGGCTGAAGGCAGCAGGAAAGCCTGCAGCCCCCAGGTGTGTGGGGCTACGCAAGCAGTTCCCAAAGAGCTTTAGAACAAGGCCTAGTTTTCCCTGCTGGCTCTTTGGGCGTGGGACCAATTTCCAGACATATGGCCATTTTTGTGCCTGGCGCGGCACCAAGTGGGAAAGGGTGGTTTTGAGGCTGAAGGCAGCAGGAAAGCCTGCAGCCCCCAGGTGTGTGGGGCTACGCAAGCGGTTCCCAAAGAGCTTTAGAACAAGGCCTAGTTTTCCCCGCTGGCTCTTTGGGCGTGGGACCAATCTCCAGCCATATGGCCATTTTTGTGCCTGGCGCGGCGCCAAGTGGGAAAGGGTGGTTTTGAGGCTGAAGGCAGCAGGAAAGCCTGCAGCCCCCAGGTGTGTGGGGCTACGTAAGCCGTTCCCAAAGAGCTTTAGAACAAGGCATAGTGTTCCCTGCTGGCTCTTTGGGCGTGGGACCAATCTCCAGACATATGGCCATTTTTGGGACTGGCGCGACGCCAAGTGGGAAAGGGTGGTTTTGAGGCTGAAGGCAGCAGGAAAGCCTGCAGCCCCCAGGTGTGTGGGGCTACGCAAGCGGTTCCCAAAGAGCTTTAGAACAAGGCATAATGTTCCCTGCTGGCTGTTTTGGCGTGGGACCAATCTCCAGACATATGGCCATTTTTGTGCCTGGCGCGGCGCCAAGTGGGAAAGGGTGGTTTTGAGGCTGAAGGCAGCAGGAAAGCCTGCAGCCCCCAGGTGTGTGGGGCTACGCAAGCGGTTCCCAAAGAGCTTTAGAACAAGGCATAATGTTCCCTGCTGGCTGTTTTGGCGTGGGACCAATCTCCAGACATATGGCCATTTTTGTGCCTGGCGCGGCGCCAAGTGGGAAAGGGTGGTTTTGAGGCTGAAGGCAGCAGGAAAGCCTGCAGCCCCCAGGTGTGTGGGGCTACGCAAGCGGTTCCCAAAGAGCTTTAGAACAAGGCATAGTGTTCCCTGCTGGCTGTTTTCGCGTGGGACCAATCTCCAGACATATGGCCATTTTTGGGACTGGCGCGACGCCAAGTGGGAAAGGGTGGTTTTGAGGCTGAAGGCAGCAGGAAAGCCTGCAGCCCCCAGGTGTGTGGGGCTACGCAAGCGGTTCCCAAAGAGCTTTAGAACAAGGCATAGTTTTCCCTGCTGGCTGTTTCGGCGTGGGACCAATCTCCAGACATATGGCCATTTTTGTGCCTGGCGTTGCGCCAAGTGGGAAAGGGTGGTTTTGAGGCTGAAGGCAGCAGGAAAGCCTGCAGCCCCCAGGTGTGTGGGGCTACGCAAGCGGTTCCCAAAGAGCTTTAGAACAAGGCATAATGTTCCCTGCTGGCTGTTTTCGCGTGGGACCAATCTCCAGACATATGGCCATTTTTGGGACTGGCGCGGCGCCAAGTGGGAAAGGGTGGTTTTGAGGCTGAAGGCAGCAGGAAAGCCTGCAGCCCCCAGGTGTGTGGGGCTACGTAAGCGGTTCCCAAAGAGCTTTAGAACAAGGCATAGTGTTCCCTGCTGGCTCTTTGGGCGTGGGACCAATCTCCAGCCATATGGCCATTTTTGGGACTGGCGCGACGCCAAGTGGGAAAGGGTGGTTTTGAGGCTGAAGGCAGCAGGAAAGCCTGCAGCCCCCAGGTCTGTGGGGCTACGTAAGCGGTTCCCAAAGAGCTTTAGAACAAGGCATAGTGTTCCCTGCTGGCTCTTTGGGCGTGGGACCAATCTCCAGCCATATGGCCATTTTTGTGCCTGGCGCGACGCCAAGTGGGAAAGGGTGGTTTTGAGGCTGAAGGCAGCAGGAAAGCCTGCAGCCCCCAGGTGTGTGGGGCTACGCAAGCGGTTCCCAAAGAGCTTTAGAACAAGGCATAGTTTTCCCTGCTGGCTGTTTCGGCGTGGGACCAATCTCCAGACATATGGCCATTTTTGTGCCTGGCGTTGCGCCAAGTGGGAAAGGGTGGTTTTGAGGCTGAAGGCAGCAGGAAAGCCTGCAGCCCCCAGGTGTGTGGGGCTACGCAAGCAGTTCCCAAAGAGCTTTAGAACAAGGCATAATGTTCCCTGCTGGCTGTTTTGGCGTGGGACCAATCTCCAGCCATATGGCCATTTTTGTGCCTGGCGCGGCGCCAAGTGGGAAAGGGTGGTTTTGAGGCTGAAGGCAGCAGGAAGGCCTGCAGCCCCCAGGTGTGTGGGGCTACGCAAGCGGTTCCCAAAGAGCTTTAGAACAAGGCATAATGTTCCCTGCTGGCTGTTTTCGCGTGGGACCAATCTCCAGACATATGGCCATTTTTGGGACTGGCGCGGCACCAAGTGGGAAAGGGTGGTTTTGAGGCTGAAGGCAGCAGGAAAGCCTGCAGCCCCCAGGTGTGTGGGGCTACGTAAGCGGTTCCCAAAGAGCTTTAGAACAAGGCATAGTGTTCCCTGCTGGCTCTTTGGGCGTGGGACCAATCTCCAGACATATGGCCATTTTTGGGACTGGCGCGACGCCAAGTGGGAAAGGGTGGTTTTGAGGCTGAAGGCAGCAGGAAAGCCTGCAGCCCCCAGGTGTGTGGGGCTACGCAAGCGGTTCCCAAAGAGCTTTAGAACAAGGCATAGTTTTCCCTGCTGTCTGTTTCGGCGTGGGACCAATCTCCAGACATATGGCCATTTTTGTGCCTGGCGCGGCGCCGAGTGGGAAAGGGTAGTTTTGAGGCTGAAGGCAGCAGGAAAGCCTGCAGCCCCCAGGTGTGTGGGACTACGCAAGCGGTTCCCATAGAGCTTTAGAACAAAGCATAGTATTCCCAGCTGGCTGTTTCGGCGTGGGAGCAATCTCCAGACATATGGCCATTTTTGTGCCTGGCGCGGCGCCAAGTGGGAAAGGGTGGTTTTGAGGCTGAAGGCAGCAGGAAAGCCTGCAGCCCCCAGGTCTGTGGGGATACGCAAGCGGTTCCCAAAGAGCTTTAGAACAAGGCATAGTGTTCCCTGCTGGCTCTTTGGGCGTGGGACCAATCTCCAGACATATGGCCATTTTTGGGACTGGCGTTGCGCCAAGTGGGAAAGGGTGGTTTTGAGGCTGAAGGCAGCAGGAAAGCCTGCAGCCCCCAGGTGTGTGGGGCTACGCAAGCGGTTCCCAAAGAGCTTTAGAACAAGGCCTAGTTTTCCCTGCTGGCTCTTTGGGCGTGGGACCAATCTCCAGACATATGGCCATTTTTGTGCCTGGCGCGGCACCAAGTGGGAAAGGGTGGTTTTGAGGCTGAAGGCAGCAGGAAAGCCTGCAGCCCCCAGGTCTGTGGGGCTACGCAAGCGGTTCCCAAAGAGCTTTAGAACAAGGCCTAGTTTTCCCTGCTTGCTCTTTGGGCGTGGGACCAATCTCCAGCCATATGGCCATTTTTGTGCCTGGCGCGGCGCCAAGTGGGAAAGGGTGGTTTTGAGGCTGAAGGCAGCAGGAAAGCCTGCAGCCCCCAGGTGTGTGGGGCTACGTAAGCCGTTCCCAAAGAGCTTTAGAACAAGGCATAGTGTTCCCTGCTGGCTCTTTGGGCGTGGGACCAATCTCCAGACATATGGCCATTTTTGGGACTGGCGCGACGCCAAGTGGGAAAGGGTGGTTTTGAGGCTGAAGGCAGCAGGAAAGCCTGCAGCCCCCAGGTGTGTGGGGCTACGCAAGCGGTTCCCAAAGAGCTTTAGAACAAGGCATAATGTTCCCTGCTGGCTGTTTTGGCGTGGGACCAATCTCCAGACATATGGCCATTTTTGTGCCTGGCGCGGCGCCAAGTGGGAAAGGGTGGTTTTGAGGCTGAAGGCAGCAGGAAAGCCTGCAGCCCCCAGGTGTGTGGGGCTACGCAAGCGGTTCCCAAAGAGCTTTAGAACAAGGCATAATGTTCCCTGCTGGCTGTTTTGGCGTGGGACCAATCTCCAGCCATATGGCCATTTTTGGGACTGGCGCGGCGCCAAGTGGGAAAGGGTGGTTTTGAGGCTGAAGGCAGCAGGAAAGCCTGCAGCCCCCAGGTGTGTGGGGCTACGCAAGCGGTTCCCAAAGAGCTTTAGAACAAGGCATAGTTTTCCCTGCTGGCTGTTTCGGCGTGGGACCAATCTCCAGACATATGGCCATTTTTGTGCCTGGCGTTGCGCCAAGTGGGAAAGGGTGGTTTTGAGGCTGAAGGCAGCAGGAAAGCCTGCAGCCCCCAGGTGTGTGGGGCTACGCAAGCGGTTCCCAAAGAGCTTTAGAACAAGGCATAATGTTCCCTGCTGGCTGTTTTGGCGTGGGACCAATCTCCAGCCATATGGCCATTTTTGTGCCTGGCGCGGCGCCAAGTGGGAAAGGGTGGTTTTGAGGCTGAAGGCAGCAGGAAAGCCTGCAGCCCCCAGGTGTGTGGGGCTACGCAAGCGGTTCCCAAAGAGCTTTAGAACAAGGCATAATGTTCCCTGCTGGCTGTTTTCGCGTGGGACCAATCTCCAGACATATGGCCATTTTTGGGACTGGCGCGGCGCCAAGTGGGAAAGGGTGGTTTTGAGGCTGAAGGCAGCAGGAAAGCCTGCAGCCCCCAGGTGTGTGGGGCTACGTAAGCGGTTCCCAAAGAGCTTTAGAACAAGGCCTAGTGTTCCCTGCTGGCTCTTTGGGCGTGGGACCAATCTCCAGACATATGGCCATTTTTGTGCCTGGCGCGGCGCCAAGTGGGAAAGGGTGGTTTTGAGGCTGAAGGCAGCAGGAAAGCCTGCAGCCCCCAGGTCTGTGGGGATACGCAAGCGGTTCCCAAAGAGCTTTAGAACAAGGCATAGTGTTCCCTGCTGGCTCTTTGGGCGTGGGACCAATCTCCAGACATATGGCCATTTTTGTGCCTGGCGTTGCGCCAAGTGGGAAAGGGTGGTTTTGAGGCTGAAGGCAGCAGGAAAGCCTGCAGCCCCCAGGTGTGTGGGGCTACGCAAGCGGTTCCCAAAGAGCTTTAGAACAAGGCCTAGTTTTCCCTGCTGGCTCTTTGGGCGTGGGACCAATCTCCAGACATATGGCCATTTTTGTGCCTGGCGCGGCACCAAGTGGGAAAGGGTGGTTTTGAGGCTGAAGGCAGCAGGAAAGCCTGCAGCCCCCAGGTGTGTGGGGCTACGCAAGCGGTTCCCAAAGAGCTTTAGAACAAGGCCTAGTTTTCCCTGCTGGCTCTTTGGGCGTGGGACCAATCTCCAGCCATATGGCCATTTTTGTGCCTGGCGCGGCGCCAAGTGGGAAAGGGTGGTTTTGAGGCTGAAGGCAGCAGGAAAGCCTGCCGCCCCCAGGTGTGTGGGGCTACGTAAGCGGTTCCCAAAGAGCTTTAGAACAAGGCATAGTGTTCCCTGCTGGCTCTTTGGGCGTGGGACTAATCTCCAGACATATGGCCATTTTTGGGACTGGCGCGACGCCAAGTGGGAAAGGGTGGTTTTGAGGCTGAAGGCAGCAGGAAAGCCTGCAGCCCCCAGGTGTGTGGGGCTACGCAAGCGGTTCCCAAAGAGCTTTAGAACAAGGCATAATGTTCCCTGCTGGCTGTTTTGGCGTGGGACCAATCTCCAGCCATATGGCCATTTTTGTGCCTGGCGCGGCGCCAAGTGGGAAAGGGTGGTTTTGAGGCTGAAGGCAGCAGGAAAGCCTGCAGCCCCCAGGTGTGTGGGGCTACGCAAGCGGTTCCCAAAGAGCTTTAGAACAAGGCATAATGTTCCCTGCTGGCTGTTTTGGCGTGGGACCAATCTCCAGACATATGGCCATTTTTGGGACTGGCGCGGCGCCAAGTGGGAAAGGGTGGTTTTGAGGCTGAAGGCAGCAGGAAAGCCTGCAGCCCCCAGGTGTGTGGGGCTACGCAAGCGGTTCCCAAAGAGCTTTAGAACAAGGCATAGTTTTCCCTGCTGTCTGTTTCGGCGTGGGACCAATCTCCAGCCATATGGCCATTTTTGTGCCTGGCGTTGCGCCAAGTGGGAAAGGGTGGTTTTGAGGCTGAAGGCAGCAGGAAAGCCTGCAGCCCCCAGGTGTGTGGGGCTACGCAACCGGTTCCCAAAGAGCTTTAGAACAAGGCATAATGTTCCCTGCTGGCTGTTTTGGCGTGGGACCAATCTCCAGACATATGGCCATTTTTGTGCCTGGCGCGGCGTCAAGTGGGAAAGGGTGGTTTTGAGGCTGAAGGCAGCAGGAAAGCCTGCAGCCCCCAGGTGTGTGGGGCTACGCAAGCGGTTCCCAAAGAGCTTTAGAACAAGGCATAATGTTCCCTGCTGGCTGTTTTCGCGTGGGACCAATCTCCAGACATATGGCCATTTTTGTGCCTGGCGCGGCGCCAAGTGGGAAAGGGTGGTTTTGAGGCTGAAGGCAGCAGGAAAGCCTGCAGCCCCCAGGTGTGTGGGGCTACGTAAGCGGTTCCCAAAGAGCTTTAGAACAAGGCATAGTGTTCCCTGCTGGCTGTTTTCGCGTGGGACCAATCTCCAGACATATGGCCATTTTTGGGACTGGCGCGACGCCAAGTGGGAAAGGGTGGTTTTGAGGCTGAAGGCAGCAGGAAAGCCTGCAGCCCCCAGGTGTGTGGGGCTACGCAAGCGGTTCCCAAAGAGCTTTAGAACAAGGCATAGTTTTCCCTGCTGGCTGTTTCGGCGTGGGACCAATCTCCAGCCATATGGCCATTTTTGTGCCTGGCGCGGCACCAAGTGGGAAAGGGTGGTTTTGAGGCTGAAGGCAGCAGGAAAGCCTGCAGCCCCCAGGTGTGTGGGGCTACGCAAGCGGTTCCCAAAGAGCTTTAGAACAAGGCATAATGTTCCCTGCTGGCTGTTTTGGTGTGGGACCAATCTCCAGCCATATGGCCATTTTTGTGCCTGGCGCGGCACCAAGTGGGAAAGGGTGGTTTTGAGGCTGAAGGCAGCAGGAAAGCCTGCAGCCCCCAGGTGTGTGGGGCTACGCAAGCGGTTCCCAAAGAGCTTTAGAACAAGGCATAATGTTCCCTGCTGGCTGTTTTCGCGTGGGACCAATCTCCAGACATATGGCCATTTTTGTGCCTGGCGCGGCGCCAAGTGGGAAAGGGTGGTTTTGAGGCTGAAGGCAGCAGGAAAGCCTGCAGCCCCCAGGTGTGTGGGGCTACGTAAGCGGTTCCCAAAGAGCTTTAGAACAAGGCATAGTGTTCCCTGCTGGCTCTTTGGGCGTGGGACCAATCTCCAGCCATATGGCCATTTTTGGGACTGGCGCGACGCCAAGTGGGAAAGGGTGGTTTTGAGGCTGAAGGCAGCAGGAAAGCCTGCAGCCCCCAGGTCTGTGGGGCTACGTAAGCGGTTCCCAAAGAGCTTTAGAACAAGGCATAGTGTTCCCTGCTGGCTCTTTGGGCGTGGGACCAATCTCCAGCCATATGGCCATTTTTGTGCCTGGCGCGACGCCAAGTGGGAAAGGGTGGTTTTGAGGCTGAAGGCAGCAGGAAAGCCTGCAGCCCCCAGGTCTGTGGGGCTACGCAAGCGGTTCCCAAAGAGCTTTAGAACAAGGCATAGTTTTCCCTGCTGGCTGTTTCGGCGTGGGACCAATCTCCAGACATATGGCCATTTTTGTGCCTGGCGTTGCGCCAAGTGGGAAAGGGTGGTTTTGAGGCTGAAGGCAGCAGGAAAGCCTGCAGCCCCCAGGTGTGTGGGGCTACGCAAGCAGTTCCCAAAGAGCTTTAGAACAAGGCATAATGTTCCCTGCTGGCTGTTTTGGCGTGGGACCAATCTCCAGCCATATGGCCATTTTTGTGCCTGGCGCGGCGCCAAGTGGGAAAGGGTGGTTTTGAGGCTGAAGGCAGCAGGAAGGCCTGCAGCCCCCAGGTCTGTGCGGCTACGCAAGCGGTTCCCAAAGAGCTTTAGAACAAGGCATAATGTTCCCTGCTGGCTGTTTTCGCGTGGGACCAATCTCCAGACATATGGCCATTTTTGGGACTGGCGCGGCACCAAGTGGGAAAGGGTGGTTTTGAGGCTGAAGGCAGCAGGAAAGCCTGCAGCCCCCAGGTGTGTGGGGCTACGTAAGCGGTTCCCAAAGAGCTTTAGAACAAGGCATAGTTTTCCCTGCTGGCTGTTTCGGCGTGGGACCAATCTCCAGACATATGGCCATTTTTGTGCCTGGCGCGGCGCCAAGTGGGAAAGGGTAGTTTTGAGGCTGAAGGCAGCAGGAAAGCCTGCAGCCCCCAGGTGTGTGGGACTACGCAAGCGGTTCCCATAGAGCTTTAGAACAAAGCATAGTATTCCCAGCTGGCTGTTTCGGCGTGGGAGCAATCTCCAGACATATGGCCATTTTTGTGCCTGGCGCGGCGCCAAGTGGGAAAGGGTGGTTTTGAGGCTGAAGGCAGCAGGAAAGCCTGCAGCCCCCAGGTGTGTGGGGCTACGCAAGCGGTTCCCAAAGAGCTTTAGAACAAGGCCTAGTTTTCCCTGCTGGCTCTTTGGGCGTGGGACCAATCTCCAGCCATATGGCCATTTTTGTGCCTGGCGCGGCGCCAAGTGGGAAAGGGTGGTTTTGAGGCTGAAGGCAGCAGGAAAGCCTGCAGCCCCCAGGTGTGTGGGGCTACGCAAGCGGTTCCCAAAGAGCTTTAGAACAAGGCCTAGTTTTCCCTGCTGGCTCTTTGGGCGTGGGACCAATCTCCAGACATATGGCCATTTTTGTGCCTGGCGCGGCGCCAAGTGGGAAAGGGTGGTTTTGAGGCTGAAGGCAGCAGGAAAGCCTGCAGCCCCCAGGTCTGTGGGGATACGCAAGCGGTTCCCAAAGAGCTTTAGAACAAGGCATAGTGTTCCCTGCTGGCTCTTTGGGCGTGGGACCAATCTCCAGACATATGGCCATTTTTGTGCCTGGCGTTGCGCCAAGTGGGAAAGGGTGGTTTTGAGGCTGAAGGCAGCAGGAAAGCCTGCAGCCCCCAGGTGTGTGGGGCTACGCAAGCGGTTCCCAAAGAGCTTTAGAACAAGGCCTAGTTTTCCCTGCTGGCTCTTTGGGCGTGGGACCAATCTCCAGACATATGGCCATTTTTGTGCCTGGCGCGGCACCAAGTGGGAAAGGGTGGTTTTGAGGCTGAAGGCAGCAGGAAAGCCTGCAGCCCCCAGGTGTGTGGGGCTACGCAAGCGGTTCCCAAAGAGCTTTAGAACAAGGCCTAGTTTTCCCTGCTTGCTCTTTGGGCGTGGGACCAATCTCCAGCCATATGGCCATTTTTGTGCCTGGCGCGGCGCCAAGTGGGAAAGGGTGGTTTTGAGGCTGAAGGCAGCAGGAAAGCCTGCAGCCCCCAGGTGTGTGGGGCTACGTAAGCCGTTCCCAAAGAGCTTTAGAACAAGGCATAGTGTTCCCTGCTGGCTCTTTGGGCGTGGGACCAATCTCCAGACATATGGCCATTTTTGGGACTGGCGTGACGCCAAGTGGGAAAGGGTGGTTTTGAGGCTGAAGGCAGCAGGAAAGCCTGCAGCCCCCAGGTGTGTGGGGCTACGCAAGCGGTTCCCAAAGAGCTTTAGAACAAGGCATAATGTTCCCTGCTGGCTGTTTTGGCGTGGGACCAATCTCCAGACATATGGCCATTTTTGTGCCTGGCGCGGCGCCAAGTGGGAAAGGGTGGTTTTGAGGCTGAAGGCAGCAGGAAAGCCTGCAGCCCCCAGGTGTGTGGGGCTACGCAAGCGGTTCCCAAAGAGCTTTAGAACAAGGCATAATGTTCCCTGCTGGCTGTTTTGGCGTGGGACCAATCTCCAGACATATGGCCATTTTTGGGACTGGCGCGGCGCCAAGTGGGAAAGGGTGGTTTTGAGGCTGAAGGCAGCAGGAAAGCCTGCAGCCCCCAGGTGTGTGGGGCTACGCAAGCGGTTCCCAAAGAGCTTTAGAACAAGGCATAGTGTTCCCTGCTGGCTGTTTTCGCGTGGGACCAATCTCCAGACATATGGCCATTTTTGGGACTGGCGCGACGCCAAGTGGGAAAGGGTGGTTTTGAGGCTGAAGGCAGCAGGAAAGCCTGCAGCCCCCAGGTGTGTGGGGCTACGCAAGCGGTTCCCAAAGAGCTTTAGAACAAGGCATAGTTTTCCCTGCTGGCTGTTTCGGCGTGGGACCAATCTCCAGCCATATGGCCATTTTTGTGCCTGGCGTTGCGCCAAGTGGGAAAGGGTGGTTTTGAGGCTGAAGGCAGCAGGAAAGCCTGCAGCCCCCAGGTGTGTGGGGCTACGCAAGCGGTTCCCAAAGAGCTTTAGAACAAGGCATAATGTTCCCTGCTGGCTGTTTTCGCGTGGGACCAATCTCCAGACATATGGCCATTTTTGGGACTGGCGCGGCGCCAAGTGGGAAAGGGTGGTTTTGAGGCTGAAGGCAGCAGGAAAGCCTGCAGCCCCCAGGTGTGTGGGGCTACGTAAGCGGTTCCCAAAGAGCTTTAGAACAAGGCATAGTGTTCCCTGCTGGCTCTTTGGGCGTGGGACCAATCTCCAGCCATATGGCCATTTTTGGGACTGGCGCGACGCCAAGTGGGAAAGGGTGGTTTTGAGGCTGAAGGCAGCAGGAAAGCCTGCAGCCCCCAGGTCTGTGGGGCTACGTAAGCGGTTCCCAAAGAGCTTTAGAACAAGGCATAGTGTTCCCTGCTGGCTCTTTGGGCGTGGGACCAATCTCCAGCCATATGGCCATTTTTGTGCCTGGCGCGACGCCAAGTGGGAAAGGGTGGTTTTGAGGCTGAAGGCAGCAGGAAAGCCTGCAGCCCCCAGGTGTGTGGGGCTACGCAAGCGGTTCCCAAAGAGCTTTAGAACAAGGCATAGTTTTCCCTGCTGGCTGTTTCGGCGTGGGACCAATCTCCAGACATATGGCCATTTTTGTGCCTGGCGTTGCGCCAAGTGGGAAAGGGTGGTTTTGAGGCTGAAGGCAGCAGGAAAGCCTGCAGCCCCCAGGTGTGTGGGGCTACGCAAGCAGTTCCCAAAGAGCTTTAGAACAAGGCATAATGTTCCCTGCTGGCTGTTTTGGCGTGGGACCAATCTCCAGCCATATGGCCATTTTTGTGCCTGGCGCGGCGCCAAGTGGGAAAGGGTGGTTTTGAGGCTGAAGGCAGCAGGAAGGCCTGCAGCCCCCAGGTGTGTGGGGCTACGCAAGCGGTTCCCAAAGAGCTTTAGAACAAGGCATAATGTTCCCTGCTGGCTGTTTTCGCGTGGGACCAATCTCCAGACATATGGCCATTTTTGGGACTGGCGCGGCGCCAAGTGGGAAAGGGTGGTTTTGAGGCTGAAGGCAGCAGGAAAGCCTGCAGCCCCCAGGTGTGTGGGGCTACGTAAGCGGTTCCCAAAGAGCTTTAGAACAAGGCATAGTGTTCCCTGCTGGCTCTTTGGGCGTGGGACCAATCTCCAGCCATATGGCCATTTTTGGGACTGGCGCGACGCCAAGTGGGAAAGGGTGGTTTTGAGGCTGAAGGCAGCAGGAAAGCCTGCAGCCCCCAGGTCTGTGGGGCTACGTAAGCGGTTCCCAAAGAGCTTTAGAACAAGGCATAGTGTTCCCTGCTGGCTCTTTGGGCGTGGGACCAATCTCCAGCCATATGGCCATTTTTGTGCCTGGCGCGACGCCAAGTGGGAAAGGGTGGTTTTGAGGCTGAAGGCAGCAGGAAAGCCTGCAGCCCCCAGGTGTGTGGGGCTACGCAAGCGGTTCCCAAAGAGCTTTAGAACAAGGCATAGTTTTCCCTGCTGGCTGTTTCGGCGTGGGACCAATCTCCAGACATATGGCCATTTTTGTGCCTGGCGTTGCGCCAAGTGGGAAAGGGTGGTTTTGAGGCTGAAGGCAGCAGGAAAGCCTGCAGCCCCCAGGTGTGTGGGGCTACGCAAGCAGTTCCCAAAGAGCTTTAGAACAAGGCATAATGTTCCCTGCTGGCTGTTTTGGCGTGGGACCAATCTCCAGCCATATGGCCATTTTTGTGCCTGGCGCGGCGCCAAGTGGGAAAGGGTGGTTTTGAGGCTGAAGGCAGCAGGAAGGCCTGCAGCCCCCAGGTGTGTGGGGCTACGCAAGCGGTTCCCAAAGAGCTTTAGAACAAGGCATAATGTTCCCTGCTGGCTGTTTTCGCGTGGGACCAATCTCCAGACATATGGCCATTTTTGGGACTGGCGCGGCACCAAGTGGGAAAGGGTGGTTTTGAGGCTGAAGGCAGCAGGAAAGCCTGCAGCCCCCAGGTGTGTGGGGCTACGTAAGCCGTTCCCAAAGAGCTTTAGAACAAGGCATAGTGTTCCCTGCTGGCTCTTTGGGCGTGGGACCAATCTCCAGACATATGGCCATTTTTGGGACTGGCGCGACGCCAAGTGGGAAAGGGTGGTTTTGAGGCTGAAGGCAGCAGGAAAGCCTGCAGCCCCCAGGTGTGTGGGGCTACGCAAGCGGTTCCCAAAGAGCTTTAGAACAAGGCATAGTTTTCCCTGCTGGCTGTTTCGGCGTGGGACCAATCTCCAGACATATGGCCATTTTTGTGCCTGGCGCGGCGCCGAGTGGGAAAGGGTAGTTTTGAGGCTGAAGGCAGCAGGAAAGCCTGCAGCCCCCAGGTGTGTGGGACTACGCAAGCGGTTCCCATAGAGCTTTAGAACAAAGCATAGTATTCCCTGCTGGCTGTTTCGGCGTGGGACCAATCTCCAGACATATGGCCATTTTTGTGCCTGGCGCGGCGCCAAGTGGGAAAGGGTGGTTTTGAGGCTGAAGGCAGCAGGAAAGCCTGCAGCCCCCAGGTCTGTGAGGATACGCAAGCGGTTCCCAAAGAGCTTTAGAACAAGGCATAGTGTTCCCTGCTGGCTCTTTGGGCGTGGGACCAATCTCCAGACATATGGCCATTTTTGGGACTGGCTTTGCGCCAAGTGGGAAAGGGTGGTTTTGAGGCTGAAGGCAGCAGGAAAGCCTGCAGCCCCCAGGTGTGTGGGGCTACGCAAGCGGTTCCCAAAGAGCTTTAGAACAAGGCCTAGTTTTCCCTGCTGGCTCTTTGGGCGTGGGACCAATCTCCAGACATATGGCCATTTTTGTGCCTGGCGCGGCACCAAGTGGGAAAGGGTGGTTTTGAGGCTGAAGGCAGCAGGAAAGCCTGCAGCCCCCAGGTCTGTGGGGCTACGCAAGCGGTTCCCAAAGAGCTTTAGAACAAGGCCTAGTTTTCCCTGCTTGCTCTTTGGGCGTGGGACCAATCTCCAGCCATATGGCCATTTTTGTGCCTGGCGCGTCGACAAGTGGGAAAGGGTGGTTTTGAGGCTGAAGGCAGCAGGAAAGCCTGCAGCCCCCAGGTGTGTGGGGCTACGTAAGCCGTTCCCAAAGAGCTTTAGAACAAGGCATAGTGTTCCCTGCTGGCTCTTTGGGCGTGGGACCAATCTCCAGACATATGGCCATTTTTGGGACTGGCGCGACGCCAAGTGGGAAAGGGTGGTTTTGAGGCTGAAGGCAGCAGGAAAGCCTGCAGCCCCCAGGTGTGTGGGGCTACGCAAGCGGTTCCCAAAGAGCTTTAGAACAAGGCATAATGTTCCCTGCTGGCTGTTTTGGCGTGGGACCAATCTCCAGACATATGGCCATTTTTGTGCCTGGCGCGGCGCCAAGTGGGAAAGGGTGGTTTTGAGGCTGAAGGCAGCAGGAAAGCCTGCAGCCCCCAGGTGTGTGGGGCTACGCAAGCGGTTCCCAAAGAGCTTTAGAACAAGGCATAATGTTCCCTGCTTGCTGTTTTGGCGTGGGACCAATCTCCAGACATATGGCCATTTTTGTGCCTGGCGCGGCGCCAAGTGGGAAAGGGTGGTTTTGAGGCTGAAGGCAGCAGGAAAGCCTGCAGCCCCCAGGTGTGTGGGGCTACGCAAGCGGTTCCCAAAGAGCTTTAGAACAAGGCATAGTTTTCCCTGCTGGCTGTTTCGGCGTGGGACCAATCTCCAGACATATGGCCATTTTTGTGCCTGGCGTTGCGCCAAGTGGGAAAGGGTGGTTTTGAGGCTGAAGGCAGCAGGAAAGCCTGCAGCCCCCAGGTGTGTGGGGCTACGCAAGCGGTTCCCAAAGAGCTTTAGAACAAGGCATAATGTTCCCTGCTGGCTGTTTTGGCGTGGGACCAATCTCCAGCCATATGGCCATTTTTGTGCCTGGCGCGGCGCCAAGTGGGAAAGGGTGGTTTTGAGGCTGAAGGCAGCAGGAAAGCCTGCAGCCCCCAGGTGTGTGGGGCTACGCAAGCGGTTCCCAAAGAGCTTTAGAACAAGGCATAATGTTCCCTGCTGGCTGTTTTCGCGTGGGACCAATCTCCAGACATATGGCCATTTTTGGGACTGGCGCGGCGCCAAGTGGGAAAGGGTGGTTTTGAGGCTGAAGGCAGCAGGAAAGCCTGCAGCCCCCAGGTGTGTGGGGCTACGTAAGCGGTTCCCAAAGAGCTTTAGAACAAGGCCTAGTGTTCCCTGCTGGCTCTTTGGGCGTGGGACCAATCTCCAGACATATGGCCATTTTTGTGCCTGGCGCGGCGCCAAGTGGGAAAGGGTGGTTTTGAGGCTGAAGGCAGCAGGAAAGCCTGCAGCCCCCAGGTGTGTGGGGCTACGCAAGCGGTTCCCAAAGAGCTTTAGAACAAGGCATAATGTTCCCTGCTGGCTCTTTGGGCGTGGGACCAATCTCCAGACATATGGCCATTTTTGTGCCTGGCGTTGCGCCAAGTGGGAAAGGGTGGTTTTGAGGCTGAAGGCAGCAGGAAAGCCTGCAGCCCCCAGGTGTGTGGGGCTACGCAAGCGGTTCCCAAAGAGCTTTAGAACAAGGCCTAGTTTTCCCTGCTGGCTCTTTGGGCGTGGGACCAATCTCCAGACATATGGCCATTTTTGTGCCTGGCGCGGCACCAAGTGGGAAAGGGTGGTTTTGAGGCTGAAGGCAGCAGGAAAGCCTGCAGCCCCCAGGTGTGTGGGGCTACGCAAGCGGTTCCCAAAGAGCTTTAGAACAAGGCCTAGTTTTCCCTGCTGGCTCTTTGGGCGTGGGACCAATCTCCAGCCATATGGCCATTTTTGTGCCTGGCGCGGCGCCAAGTGGGAAAGGGTGGTTTTGAGGCTGAAGGCAGCAGGAAAGCCTGCCGCCCCCAGGTGTGTGGGGCTACGTAAGCGGTTCCCAAAGAGCTTTAGAACAAGGCATAGTGTTCCCTGCTGGCTCTTTGGGCGTGGGACTAATCTCCAGACATATGGCCATTTTTGGGACTGGCGCGACGCCAAGTGGGAAAGGGTGGTTTTGAGGCTGAAGGCAGCAGGAAAGCCTGCAGCCCCCAGGTGTGTGGGGCTATGCAAGCGGTTCCCAAAGAGCTTTAGAACAAGGCATAATGTTCCCTGCTGGCTGTTTTGGCGTGGGACCAATCTCCAGCCATATGGCCATTTTTGTGCCTGGCGCGGCGCCAAGTGGGAAAGGGTGGTTTTGAGGCTGAAGGCAGCAGGAAAGCCTGCAGCCCCCAGGTGTGTGGGGCTACGCAAGCGGTTCCCAAAGAGCTTTAGAACAAGGCATAATGTTCCCTGCTGGCTGTTTTGGCGTGGGACCAATCTCCAGACATATGGCCATTTTTGGGACTGGCGCGGCGCCAAGTGGGAAAGGGTGGTTTTGAGGCTGAAGGCAGCAGGAAAGCCTGCAGCCCCCAGGTGTGTGGGGCTACGCAAGTGGTTCCCAAAGAGCTTTAGAACAAGGCATAGTTTTCCCTGCTGGCTGTTTCGGCGTGGGACCAATCTCCAGACATATGGCCATTTTTGTGCCTGGCGTTGCGCCAAGTGGGAAAGGGTGGTTTTGAGGCTGAAGGCAGCAGGAAAGCCTGCAGCCCCCAGGTGTGTGGGGCTACGCAAGCGGTTCCCAAAGAGCTTTAGAACAAGGCATAATGTTCCCTGCTGGCTGTTTTGGCGTGGGACCAATCTCCAGCCATATGGCCATTTTTGGGACTGGCGCGGCGCCAAGTGGGAAAGGGTGGTTTTGAGGCTGAAGGCAGCAGGAAAGCCTGCAGCCCCCAGGTCTGTGGGGCTACGCAAGCGGTTCCCAAAGAGCTTTAGAACAAGGCATAATGTTCCCTGCTGGCTGTTTTCGCGTGGGACCAATCTCCAGACATATGGCCATTTTTGGGACTGGCGCGGCGCCAAGTGGGAAAGGGTGGTTTTGAGGCTGAAGGCAGCAGGAAAGCCTGCAGCCCCCAGGTGTGTGGGGCTACGCAAGCGGTTCCCAAAGAGCTTTAGAACAAGGCCTAGTTTTCCCTGCTGGCTCTTTGGGCGTGGGACCAATCTCCAGCCATATGGCCATTTTTGTGCCTGGCGCGGCGCCAAGTGGGAAAGGGTGGTTTTGAGGCTGAAGGCAGCAGGAAAGCCTGCCGCCCCCAGGTGTGTGGGGCTACGTAAGCGGTTCCCAAAGAGCTTTAGAACAAGGCATAGTGTTCCCTGCTGGCTCTTTGGGCGTGGGACTAATCTCCAGACATATGGCCATTTTTGGGACTGGCGCGACGCCAAGTGGGAAAGGGTGGTTTTGAGGCTGAAGGCAGCAGGAAAGCCTGCAGCCCCCAGGTGTGTGGGGCTATGCAAGCGGTTCCCAAAGAGCTTTAGAACAAGGCATAATGTTCCCTGCTGGCTGTTTTGGCGTGGGACCAATCTCCAGCCATATGGCCATTTTTGTGCCTGGCGCGGCGCCAAGTGGGAAAGGGTGGTTTTGAGGCTGAAGGCAGCAGGAAAGCCTGCAGCCCCCAGGTGTGTGGGGCTACGCAAGCGGTTCCCAAAGAGCTTTAGAACAAGGCATAATGTTCCCTGCTGGCTGTTTTGGCGTGGGACCAATCTCCAGACATATGGCCATTTTTGGGACTGGCGCGGCGCCAAGTGGGAAAGGGTGGTTTTGAGGCTGAAGGCAGCAGGAAAGCCTGCAGCCCCCAGGTGTGTGGGGCTACGCAAGTGGTTCCCAAAGAGCTTTAGAACAAGGCATAGTTTTCCCTGCTGGCTGTTTCGGCGTGGGACCAATCTCCAGACATATGGCCATTTTTGTGCCTGGCGTTGCGCCAAGTGGGAAAGGGTGGTTTTGAGGCTGAAGGCAGCAGGAAAGCCTGCAGCCCCCAGGTGTGTGGGGCTACGCAAGCGGTTCCCAAAGAGCTTTAGAACAAGGCATAATGTTCCCTGCTGGCTGTTTTGGCGTGGGACCAATCTCCAGCCATATGGCCATTTTTGGGACTGGCGCGGCGCCAAGTGGGAAAGGGTGGTTTTGAGGCTGAAGGCAGCAGGAAAGCCTGCAGCCCCCAGGTCTGTGGGGCTACGCAAGCGGTTCCCAAAGAGCTTTAGAACAAGGCATAATGTTCCCTGCTGGCTGTTTTCGCGTGGGACCAATCTCCAGACATATGGCCATTTTTGTGCCTGGCGCGGCGCCAAGTGGGAAAGGGTGGTTTTGAGGCTGAAGGCAGCAGGAAAGCCTGCAGCCCCCAGGTCTGTGGGGATACGTAAGCGGTTCCCAAAGAGCTTTAGAACAAGGCATAGTGTTCCCTGCTGGCTCTTTGGGCGTGGGACCAATCTCCAGACATATGGCCATTTTTGGGACTGGCGCGACGCCAAGTGGGAAAGGGTGGTTTTGAGGCTGAAGGCAGCAGGAAAGCCTGCAGCCCCCAGGTGTGTGGGGCTACGCAAGCGGTTCCCAAAGAGCTTTAGAACAAGGCATAGTTTTCCCTGCTGGCTGTTTCGGCGTGGGACCAATCTCCAGACATATGGCCATTTTTGTGCCTGGCGTTGCGCCAAGTGGGAAAGGGTGGTTTTGAGGCTGAAGGCAGCAGGAAAGCCTGCAGCCCCCAGGTGTGTGGGGCTACGCAAGCGGTTCCCAAAGAGCTTTAGAACAAGGCATAATGTTCCCTGCTGGCTGTTTTGGCGTGGGACCAATCTCCAGACATATGGCCATTTTTGTGCCTGGCGCGGCGCCAAGTGGGAAAGGGTGGTTTTGAGGCTGAAGGCAGCAGGAAAGCCTGCAGCCCCCAGGTGTGTGGGGCTACGCAAGCGGTTCCCAAAGAGCTTTAGAACAAGGCATAATGTTCCCTGCTGGCTGTTTTGGCGTGGGACCAATCTCCAGACATATGGCCATTTTTGGGACTGGCGCGGCGCCAAGTGGGAAAGGGTGGTTTTGAGGCTGAAGGCAGCAGGAAAGCCTGCAGCCCCCAGGTGTGTGGGGCTACGCAAGCGGTTCCCAAAGAGCTTTAGAACAAGGCATAGTGTTCCCTGCTGGCTGTTTTCGCGTGGGACCAATCTCCAGACATATGGCCATTTTTGGGACTGGCGCGACGCCAAGTGGGAAAGGGTGGTTTTGAGGCTGAAGGCAGCAGGAAAGCCTGCAGCCCCCAGGTGTGTGGGGCTACGCAAGCGGTTCCCAAAGAGCTTTAGAACAAGGCATAGTTTTCCCTGCTGGCTGTTTCGGCGTGGGACCAATCTCCAGACATATGGCCATTTTTGTGCCTGGCGTTGCGCCAAGTGGGAAAGGGTGGTTTTGAGGCTGAAGGCAGCAGGAAAGCCTGCAGCCCCCAGGTGTGTGGGGCTACGCAAGCGGTTCCCAAAGAGCTTTAGAACAAGGCATAATGTTCCCTGCTGGCTGTTTTGGCGTGGGACCAATCTCCAGCCATATGGCCATTTTTGTGCCTGGCGCGGTGCCAAGTGGGAAAGGGTGGTTTTGAGGCTGAAGGCAGCAGGAAAGCCTGCAGCCCCCAGGTCTGTGGGGCTACGCAAGCGGTTCCCAAAGAGCTTTAGAACAAGGCATAATGTTCCCTGCTGGCTGTTTTGGCGTGGGAGCAGTCTCCAGACATATGGCCATTTTTGTGCCTGGCGAGGCGCCAAGTGGGAAAGGGTGGTTTTGAGGCTGAAGGCAGCAGGAAAGCCTGCAGCCCCCAGGTGTGTGGGGCTACGCAAGCGGTTCCCAAAGAGCTTTAGAACAAGGCCTAGTTTTCCCTGCTGGCTCTTTGGGCGTGGGACCAATCTCCAGACATATGGCCATTTTTGTGCCTGGCGCGGCGCCAAGTGGGAAAGGGTGGTTTTGAGGCTGAAGGCAGCAGGAAAGCCTGCAGCCCCCAGGTCTGTGGGGATACGCAAGCGGTTCCCAAAGAGCTTTAGAACAAGGCATAGTGTTCCCTGCTGGCTCTTTGGGCGTGGGACCAATCTCCAGACATATGGCCATTTTTGTGCCTGGCGTTGCGCCAAGTGGGAAAGGGTGGTTTTGAGGCTGAAGGCAGCAGGAAAGCCTGCAGCCCCCAGGTGTGTGGGGCTACGCAAACGGTTCCCAAAGAGCTTTAGAACAAGGCCTAGTTTTCCCTGCTGGCTCTTTGGGCGTGGGACCAATCTCCAGACATATGGCCATTTTTGTGCCTGGCGCGGCACCAAGTGGGAAAGGGTGGTTTTGAGGCTGAAGGCAGCAGGAAAGCCTGCAGCCCCCAGGTGTGTGGGGCTACGCAAGCGGTTCCCAAAGAGCTTTAGAACAAGGCCTAGTTTTCCCTGCTTGCTCTTTGGGCGTGGGACCAATCTCCAGCCATATGGCCATTTTTGTGCCTGGCGCGGCGCCAAGTGGGAAAGGGTGGTTTTGAGGCTGAAGGCAGCAGGAAAGCCTGCAGCCCCCAGGTGTTTGGGGCTACGTAAGCCGTTCCCAAAGAGCTTTAGAACAAGGCATAGTGTTCCCTGCTGGCTCTTTGGGCGTGGGACCAATCTCCAGACATATGGCCATTTTTGGGACTGGCGCGACGCCAAGTGGGAAAGGGTGGTTTTGAGGCTGAAGGCAGCAGGAAAGCCTGCAGCCCCCAGGTCTGTGGGGCTACGCAAGCGGTTCCCAAAGAGCTTTAGAACAAGGCATAATGTTCCCTGCTGGCTGTTTTGGCGTGGGACCAATCTCCAGACATATGGCCATTTTTGTGCCTGGCGCGGCGCCAAGTGGGAAAGGGTGGTTTTGAGGCTGAAGGCAGCAGGAAAGCCTGCAGCCCCCAGGTGTGTGGGGCTACGCAAGCGGTTCCCAAAGAGCTTTAGAACAAGGCATAATGTTCCCTGCTGGCTGTTTTGGCGTGGGACCAATCTCCAGACATATGGCCATTTTTGGGACTGGCGCGGCGCCAAGTGGGAAAGGGTGGTTTTGAGGCTGAAGGCAGCAGGAAAGCCTGCAGCCCCCAGGTGTGTGGGGCTACGCAAGCGGTTCCCAAAGAGCTTTAGAACAAGGCATAGTTTTCCCTGCTGGCTGTTTTGGCGTGGGACCAATCTCCAGACATATGGCCATTTTTGTGCCTGGCGTTGCGCCAAGTGGGAAAGGGTGGTTTTGAGGCTGAAGGCAGCAGGAAAGCCTGCAGCCCCCAGGTGTGTGGGGCTACGCAAGCGGTTCCCAAAGAGCTTTAGAACAAGGCATAATGTTCCCTGCTGGCTGTTTTGGCGTGGGACCAATCTCCAGCCATATGGCCATTTTTGTGCCTGGCGCGGCGCCAAGTGGGAAAGGGTGGTTTTGAGGCTGAAGGCAGCAGGAAAGCCTGCAGCCCCCAGGTGTGTGGGGCTACGCAAGCGGTTCCCAAAGAGCTTTAGAACAAGGCATAATGTTCCCTGCTGGCTGTTTTCGCGTGGGACCAATCTCCAGACATATGGCCATTTTTGGGACTGGCGCGGCGCCAAGTGGGAAAGGGTGGTTTTGAGGCTGAAGGCAGCAGGAAAGCCTGCAGCCCCCAGGTCTGTGGGGCTACGTAAGCGGTTCCCAAAGAGCTTTAGAACAAGGCCTAGTGTTCCCTGCTGGCTCTTTGGGCGTGGGACCAATCTCCAGACATATGGCCATTTTTGTGCCTGGCGCGGCGCCAAGTGGGAAAGGGTGGTTTTGAGGCTGAAGGCAGCAGGAAAGCCTGCAGCCCCCAGGTCTGTGGGGATACGCAAGCGGTTCCCAAAGAGCTTTAGAACAAGGCATAGTGTTCCCTGCTGGCTCTTTGGGCGTGGGACCAATCTCCAGACATATGGCCATTTTTGTGCCTGGCGTTGCGCCAAGTGGGAAAGGGTGGTTTTGAGGCTGAAGGCAGCAGGAAAGCCTGCAGCCCCCAGGTGTGTGGGGCTACGCAAGCGGTTCCCAAAGAGCTTTAGAACAAGGCCTAGTTTTCCCTGCTGGCTCTTTGGGCGTGGGACCAATCTCCAGACATATGGCCATTTTTGTGCCTGGCGCGGCACCAAGTGGGAAAGGGTGGTTTTGAGGCTGAAGGCAGCAGGAAAGCCTGCAGCCCCCAGGTGTGTGGGGCTACGCAAGCGGTTCCCAAAGAGCTTTAGAACAAGGCCTAGTTTTCCCTGCTGGCTCTTTGGGCGTGGGACCAATCTCCAGCCATATGGCCATTTTTGTGCCTGGCGCGGCGCCAAGTGGGAAAGGGTGGTTTTGAGGCTGAAGGCAGCAGGAAAGCCTGCCGCCCCCAGGTGTGTGGTGCTACGCAAGCGGTTCCCAAAGAGCTTTAGAACAAGGCATAATGTTCCCTGCTGGCTGTTTTGGCGTGGGACCAATCTCCAGACATATGGCCATTTTTGTGCCTGGCGTTGCGCCAAGTGGGAAAGGGTGGTTTTGAGGCTGAAGGCAGCAGGAAAGCCTGCAGCCCCCAGGTGTGTGGGGCTACGCAAGCGGTTCCCAAAGAGCTTTAGAACAAGGCATAATGTTCCCTGCTGGCTGTTTTGGCGTGGGACCAATCTCCAGCCATATGGCCATTTTTGGGACTGGCGCGGCGCCAAGTGGGAAAGGGTGGTTTTGAGGCTGAAGGCAGCAGGAAAGCCTGCAGCCCCCAGGTCTGTGGGGCTACGCAAGCGGTTCCCAAAGAGCTTTAGAACAAGGCATAATGTTCCCTGCTGGCTGTTTTCGCGTGGGACCAATCTCCAGACATATGGCCATTTTTGTGCCTGGCGCGGCGCCAAGTGGGAAAGGGTGGTTTTGAGGCTGAAGGCAGCAGGAAAGCCTGCAGCCCCCAGGTGTGTGGGGCTACGTAAGCGGTTCCCAAAGAGCTTTAGAACAAGGCATAGTGTTCCCTGCTGGCTCTTTGGGCGTGGGACCAATCTCCAGACATATGGCCATTTTTGGGACTGGCGCGACGCCAAGTGGGAAAGGGTGGTTTTGAGGCTGAAGGCAGCAGGAAAGCCTGCAGCCCCCAGGTGTGTGGGGCTACGCAAGCGGTTCCCAAAGAGCTTTAGAACAAGGCATAGTTTTCCCTGCTGGCTGTTTCGGCGTGGGACCAATCTCCAGACATATGGCCATTTTTGTGCCTGGCGTTGCGCCAAGTGGGAAAGGGTGGTTTTGAGGCTGAAGGCAGCAGGAAAGCCTGCAGCCCCCAGGTGTGTGGGGCTACGCAAGCGGTTCCCAAAGAGCTTTAGAACAAGGCATAATGTTCCCTGCTGGCTGTTTTCGCGTGGGACCAATCTCCAGCCATATGGCCATTTTTGGGACTGGCGCGGCGCCAAGTGGGAAAGGGTGGTTTTGAGGCTGAAGGCAGCAGGAAAGCCTGCAGCCCCCAGGTGTGTGGGGCTACGCAAGCGGTTCCCAAAGAGCTTTAGAACAAGGCATAATATTCCCTGCTGGCTGTTTTCGCGTGGGACCAATCTCCAGACATATGGCCATTTTTGGGACTGGCGCGGCGCCAAGTGGGAAAGGGTGGTTTTGAGGCTGAAGGCAGCAGGAAAGCCTGCAGCCCCCAGGTCTGTGGGGCTACGCAAGCGGTTCCCAAAGAGCTTTAGAACAAGGCATAGTGTTCCCTGCTGGCTCTTTGGGCGTGGGACCAATCTCCAGACATATGGCCATTTTTGGGACTGGCGCGACGCCAAGTGGGAAAGGGTGGTTTTGAGGCTGAAGGCAGCAGGAAAGCCTGCAGCCCCCAGGTGTGTGGGGCTACGCAAGCGGTTCCCAAAGAGCTTTAGAACAAGGCATAGTTTTCCCTGCTGGCTGTTTTGGCGTGGGACCAATCTCCAGACATATGGCCATTTTTGTGCCTGGCGTTGCGCCAAGTGGGAAAGGGTGGTTTTGAGGCTGAAGGCAGCAGGAAAGCCTGCAGCCCCCAGGTGTGTGGGGCTACGTAAGCGGTTCCCAAAGAGCTTTAGAACAAGGCATAATGTTCCCTGCTGGCTGTTTTGGCGTGGGACCAATCTCCAGACATATGGCCATTTTTGGGACTGGCGCGGTGCCAAGTGGGAAAGGGTGGTTTTGAGGCTGAAGGCAGCAGGAAAGCCTGCAGCCCCCAGGTGTGTGGGGCTACGCAAGCGGTTCCCAAAGAGCTTTAGAACAAGGCATAATGTTCCCTGCTGGCTGTTTTGGCGTGGGAGCAGTCTCCAGACATATGGCCATTTTTGTGCCTGGCGAGGCGCCAAGTGGGAAAGGGTGGATTTGAGGCTGAAGGCAGCAGGAAAGCCTGCAGCCCCCAGGTGTGTGGGGCTACGCAAGCGGTTCCCAAAGAGCTTTAGAACAAGGCCTAGTTTTCCCTACAGGCTCTTTGGGCGTGGGACCAATCTCCAGCCATATGGCCATTTTTGTGCCTGGCGCGGCGCCAAGTGGGAAAGGGTGGTTTTGAGGCTGAAGGCAGCAGGAAAGCCTGCAGCCCCCAGGTGTGTGGGGCTACGCAAGCGGTTCCCAAAGAGCTTTAGAACAAGGCATAGTTTTCCCTGCTGGCTGTTTTCGCGTGGGACCAATCTCCAGACATATGGCCATTTTTGTGCCTGGCGCGGCGCCAAGTGGGAAAGGGTGGTTTTGAGGCTGAAGGCAGCAGGAAAGCCTGCAGCCCCCAGGTCTGTGGGGCTACGCAAGCGGTTCCCAAAGAGCTTTAGAACAAGGCATAATGTTCCCTGCTGGCTGTTTTGGCGTGGGACCAATCTCCAGCCATATGGCCATTTTTGTGCCTGGCGCGGCACCAAGTGGGAAAGGGTGGTTTTGAGGCTGAAGGCAGCAGGAAAGCCTGCAGCCCCCAGGTGTGTGGGGCTACGCAAGCGGTTCCCAAAGAGCTTTAGAACAAGGCATAGTTTTCCCTGCGGCTGTTTTCGCGTGGGACCAATCTCCAGACATATGGCCATTTTTGGGACTGGCGCGGCGCCGAGTGGGAAAGGGTAGTTTTGAGGCTGAAGGGAGCAGGAAAGCCTGCAGCCCCCAGGTGTGTGGGGCTACGCAAGCGGTTCCCAAAGAGCTTTAGAACAAGGCCTAGTTTTCCCTGCTGGCTCTTTGGGCGTGGGACCAATCTCCAGACATTTGGTCAGTTTTGTGCCTGGCGCGACGCCAAGTGGGAAAGGGTAGTTTTGAGGCTGAAGGCAGCAGGAAAGCCTGCAGCCCCCAGGTCTGTGGGGATACGCAAGCGGTTCCCAAAGAGCTTTAGAACAAGGCCTAGTTTTCCCTGCTGGCTCTTTGGGCGTGGGACCAATCTCCAGGCATATGGCCATTTTTGTGCCTGGCGCGGCGCCAAGTGGGAAAGGGTGGTTTTGAGGCTGAAGGCAGCAGGAAAGCCTGCAGCCCCCAGGTGTGTGGGGCTACGCAAGCGGTTCCCAAAGAGCTTTAGAACAAGGCATAATGTTCCCTGCTGGCTCTTTGGGCGTGGGACCAATCTCCAGACATATGGCCATTTTTGGGACTGGCGCGACGCCAAGTGGGAAAGGGTGGTTTTGAGGCTGAAGGCAGCAGGAAAGCCTGCAGCCCCCAGGTGTGTGGGGCTACGCAAGCGGTTCCCAAAGAGCTTTAGAACAAGGCATAGTTTTCCCTGCTGGCTGTTTCGGCGTGGGACCAATCTCCAGACATATGGCCATTTTTGTGCCTGGCGTTGCGCCAAATGGGAAAGGGTGGTTTTGAGGCTGAAGGCAGCAGGAAAGCCTGCAGCCCCCAGGTCTGTGGGGCTACGCAAGCGGTTCCCAAAGAGCTTTAGAACAAGGCATAATGTTCCCTGCTGGCTGTTTTGGCGTGGGACCAATCTCCAGACATATGGCCATTTTTGTGCCTGGCGCGGCGCCAAGTGGGAAAGGGTGGTTTTGAGGCTGAAGGCAGCAGGAAAGCCTGCAGCCCCCAGGTGTGTGGGGCTACGCAAGCGGTTCCCAAAGAGCTTTAGAACAAGGCATAATGTTCCCTGCTGGCTGTTTTGGCGTGGGACCAATCTCCAGCCATATGGCCATTTTTGGGACTGCCGCGGCGCCAAGTGGGAAAGGGTGGTTTTGAGGCTGAAGGCAGCAGGAAAGCCTGCAGCCCCCAGGTGTGTGGGGCTACGCAAGCGGTTCCCAAAGAGCTTTAGAACAAGGCATAGTTTTCCCTGCTGGCTGTTTTCGCGTGGGACCAATCTCCAGACATATGGCCATTTTTGTGCCTGGCGCGGCGCCAAGTGGGAAAGGGTGGTTTTGAGGCTGAAGGCAGCAGGAAAGCCTGCAGCCCCCAGGTGTGTGGGGCTACGCAAGCGGTTCCCAAAGAGCTTTAGAACAAGGCATAATGTTCCCTGCTGGCTGTTTTGGCGTGGGACCAATCTCCAGCCATATGGCCATTTTTGTGCCTGGCGCGGCGCCAAGTGGGAAAGGGTGGTTTTGAGGCTGAAGGCAGCAGGAAAGCCTGCAGCCCCCAGGTGTGTGGGGCTACGCAAGCGGTTCCCAAAGAGCTTTAGAACAAGGCATAGTTTTCCCTGCTGGCTGTTTTCGCGTGGGACCAATCTCCAGACATATGGCCATTTTTGTGCCTGGCGCGGCGCCAAGTGGGAAAGGGTGGTTTTGAGGCTGAAGGCAGCAGGAAAGCCTGCAGCCCCCAGGTCTGTGGGGCTACGCAAGCGGTTCCCAAAGAGCTTTAGAACAAGGCATAATGTTCCCTGCTGGCTGTTTTGGCGTGGGACCAATCTCCAGCCATATGGCCATTTTTGTGCCTGGCGCGGCACCAAGTGGGAAAGGGTGGTTTTGAGGCTGAAGGCAGCAGGAAAGCCTGCAGCCCCCAGGTGTGTGGGGCTACGCAAGCGGTTCCCAAAGAGCTTTAGAACAAGGCATAGTTTTCCCTGCGGCTGTTTTCGCGTGGGACCAATCTCCAGACATATGGCCATTTTTGGGACTGGCGCGGCGCCGAGTGGGAAAGGGTAGTTTTGAGGCTGAAGGGAGCAGGAAAGCCTGCAGCCCCCAGGTGTGTGGGGCTACGCAAGCGGTTCCCAAAGAGCTTTAGAACAAGGCCTAGTTTTCCCTGCTGGCTCTTTGGGCGTGGGACCAATCTCCAGACATTTGGTCAGTTTTGTGCCTGGCGCGACGCCAAGTGGGAAAGGGTAGTTTTGAGGCTGAAGGCAGCAGGAAAGCCTGCAGCCCCCAGGTCTGTGGGGATACGCAAGCGGTTCCCAAAGAGCTTTAGAACAAGGCCTAGTTTTCCCTGCTGGCTCTTTGGGCGTGGGACCAATCTCCAGGCATATGGCCATTTTTGTGCCTGGCGCGGCGCCAAGTGGGAAAGGGTGGTTTTGAGGCTGAAGGCAGCAGGAAAGCCTGCAGCCCCCAGGTGTGTGGGGCTACGCAAGCGGTTCCCAAAGAGCTTTAGAACAAGGCATAATGTTCCCTGCTGGCTCTTTGGGCGTGGGACCAATCTCCAGACATATGGCCATTTTTGGGACTGGCGCGACGCCAAGTGGGAAAGGGTGGTTTTGAGGCTGAAGGCAGCAGGAAAGCCTGCAGCCCCCAGGTGTGTGGGGCTACGCAAGCGGTTCCCAAAGAGCTTTAGAACAAGGCATAGTTTTCCCTGCTGGCTGTTTCGGCGTGGGACCAATCTCCAGACATATGGCCATTTTTGTGCCTGGCGTTGCGCCAAATGGGAAAGGGTGGTTTTGAGGCTGAAGGCAGCAGGAAAGCCTGCAGCCCCCAGGTCTGTGGGGCTACGCAAGCGGTTCCCAAAGAGCTTTAGAACAAGGCATAATGTTCCCTGCTGGCTGTTTTGGCGTGGGACCAATCTCCAGACATATGGCCATTTTTGTGCCTGGCGCGGCGCCAAGTGGGAAAGGGTGGTTTTGAGGCTGAAGGCAGCAGGAAAGCCTGCAGCCCCCAGGTGTGTGGGGCTACGCAAGCGGTTCCCAAAGAGCTTTAGAACAAGGCATAATGTTCCCTGCTGGCTGTTTTGGCGTGGGACCAATCTCCAGCCATATGGCCATTTTTGGGACTGCCGCGGCGCCAAGTGGGAAAGGGTGGTTTTGAGGCTGAAGGCAGCAGGAAAGCCTGCAGCCCCCAGGTGTGTGGGGCTACGCAAGCGGTTCCCAAAGAGCTTTAGAACAAGGCATAGTTTTCCCTGCTGGCTGTTTTCGCGTGGGACCAATCTCCAGACATATGGCCATTTTTGTGCCTGGCGCGGCGCCAAGTGGGAAAGGGTGGTTTTGAGGCTGAAGGCAGCAGGAAAGCCTGCAGCCCCCAGGTGTGTGGGGCTACGCAAGCGGTTCCCAAAGAGCTTTAGAACAAGGCATAATGTTCCCTGCTGGCTGTTTTGGCGTGGGACCAATCTCCAGCCATATGGCCATTTTTGTGCCTGGCGCGGCGCCAAGTGGGAAAGGGTGGTTTTGAGGCTGAAGGCAGCAGGAAAGCCTGCAGCCCCCAGGTGTGTGGGGCTACGCAAGCGGTTCCCAAAGAGCTTTAGAACAAGGCATAGTTTTCCCTGCTGGCTGTTTTCGCGTGGGACCAATCTCCAGCCATATGGCCATTTTTGTGCCTGGCGCGCCGCCGAGTGGGAAAGGGTAGTTTTGAGGCTGAAGGCAGCAGGAAAGCCTGCAGCCCCCAGGTGTGTGGGGCTACGCAAGCGGTTCCCAAAGAGCTTTAGAACAAAGCATAGTTTTCCCTGCTGGCTTTTTCGGCGTGGGACCAATCTCCAGACATATGGCCATTTTTGTGCCTGGCGCGGCGCCAAGTGGGAAAGGGTGGTTTTGAGGCTGAAGGCAGCAGGAAAGCCTGCAGCCCCCAGGTGTGTGGGGCTACGCAAGCGGTTCCCAAAGAGCTTTAGAACAAGGCCTAGTTTTCCCTGCTGGCTCTTTGGGCGTGGGACCAATCTCCAGCCATATGGCCATTTTTGTGCCTGGCGCGGCGCCAAGTGGGAAAGGGTGGTTTTGAGGCTGAAGGCAGCAGGAAAGCCTGCAGCCCCCAGGTCTGTGGGGATACGCAAGCGGTTCCCAAAGAGCTTTAGAACAAGGCATAGTTTTCCCTGTTGGCTGTTTTCGCGTGGGACCAATCTCCAGCCATATGGCCATTTTTGTGCCTGGCGCGGCGCCGAGTGGGAAAGGGTAGTTTTGAGGCTGAAGGCAGCAGGAAAGCCTGCAGCCCCCAGGTCTGTGGGGCTACGCAAGCGGTTCCCAAAGAGCTTTAGAACAAAGCATAGTATTCCCTGCTGGCTGTTTCGGCGTGGGACCAATCTCCAGACATATGGCCATTTTTGTGCCTGGCGCGGCGCCAAGTGGGAAAGGGTGGTTTTGAGGCTGAAGGCAGCAGGAAAGCCTGCAGCCCCCAGGTGTGTGGGGCTACGCAAGCAGTTCCCAAAGAGCTTTAGAACAAGGCCTAGTTTTCCCTGCTGACTCTTTGGGCGTGGGACCAATCTCCAAGCATATGGCCATTTTTGTGCCTGGCGCGACGCCAAGTGGGAAAGGGTGGTTTTGAGGCTGAAGGCAGCAGGAAAGCCTGCAGCCCCCAGGTGTGTGGGGCTACGCAAGCGGTTCCCAAAGAGCTTTAGAACAAGGCATAGTTTTCCCTGCTGGGTCTTTGGGCGTGGGACCAATCTCCAGGCATATGGCCATTTTTGGGACTGGCGCGGCGTCAAGTGGGAAAGGGTGGTTTTGAGGCTGAAGGCAGCAGGAAAGCCTGCAGCCCCCAGGTCTGTGCGGCTATGCAAGCGGTTCCCAAAGAGCTTTAGAACAAGGCATAGTTTTCCCTGCTGGCTGTTTCGGCGTGGGACCAATCTCCAGACATATGGCCATTTTTGTGCATGGCGTTGCGCCAAGTGGGAAAGGGTGGTTTTGAGGCTAAAGGCAGCAGGAAAGCCTGCAGCCCCCAGGTGTGTGGGGCTACGCAAGCGGTTCCCAAAGAGCTTTAGAACAAGGCATAATGTTCCCTGCTGGCTGTTTCGGCGTGGGAGCAATCTCCAGACATATGGCCATTTTTGTGCCTGGCGCGGCGCCAAGTGGGAAAGGGTGGTTTTGAGGCTGAAGGCAGCAGGAAAGACTGCAGCCCACAGGTGTGTGGGGCTACGCAAGCGGTTCCCAAAGAGCTTTAGAACAAGGCCTAGTTTTCCCTGCTGGCTCTTTGGGCGTGGGACCAATCTCCAGACATATGGCCATTTTTGTGCCTGGCGCGACGCCAAGTGGGAAAGGGTGGTTTTGAGGCTGAAGGCAGCAGGAAAGCCTGCAGCCCCCAGGTGTGTGGGGCTACGCAAGCGGTTCCCAAAGAGCTTTAGAACAAGGCCTAGTTTTCCCTGCTGGCTCTTTGGGCGTGGGACCAATCTCCAGACATTTGGTCAGTTTTGTGCCTGGCGCGACGCCAAGTGGGAAAGGGTAGTTTTGAGGCTGAAGGCAGCAGGAAAGCCTGCAGCCCCCAGGTCTGTGGGGCTACGCAAGCGGTTCCCAAAGAGCTTTAGAACAAGGCATAGTTTTCCCTGCTGGCTCTTTGGGCGTGGGACCAATCTCCAGGCATATGGCCATTTTTGTGCCTGGCGCGACGCCAAGTGGGAAAGGGTGGTTTTGAGGCTGAAGGCAGCAGGAAAGCCTGCAGCCCCCAGGTGTGTGGGGCTACGCAAGCGGTTCCCAAAGAGCTTTAGAACAAGGCCTAGTTTTCCCTGCTGGCTCTTTGGGCGTGGGACCAGTCTCCAGCCATATGGCCATTTTTGTGCCTGGCGCGGCGCCAAGTGGGAAAGGGTGGTTTTGAGGCTGAAGGCAGCAGGAAAGCCTGCAGCCCCCAGGTCTGTGCGGCTATGCAAGCGGTTCCCAAAGAGCTTTAGAACAAGGCCTAGTTTTCCCTGCTGGCTGTTTCGGCGTGGGAGCAATCTCCAGACATATGGCCATTTTTGTGCATGGCGTTGCGCCAAGTGGGAAAGGGTGGTTTTGAGGCTGAAGGCAGCAGGAAAGCCTGCAGCCCCCAGGTGTGTGGGGCTACGCAAGCGGTTCCCAAAGAGCTTTAGAACAAGGCATAGTTTTCCCTGCTGGCTCTTTGGGCGTGGGACCAATCTCCAGGCATATGGCCATTTTTGTGCCTGGCGCGACGCCAAGTGGGAAAGGGTGGTTTTGAGGCTGAAGGCAGCAGGAAAGCCTGCAGCCCCCAGGTGTGTGGGGCTACGCAAGCGGTTCCCAAAGAGCTTTAGAACAAGGCCTAGTTTTCCCTGCTGGCTCTTTGGGCGTGGGACCAGTCTCCAGACATATGGCCATTTTTGTGCCTGGCGCGGCGCCAAGTGGGAAAGGGTGGTTTTGAGGCTGAAGGCAGCAGGAAAGCCTGCAGCCCCCAGGTCTGTGCGGCTATGCAAGCGGTTCCCAAAGAGCTTTAGAACAAGGCCTAGTTTTCCCTGCTGGCTGTTTCGGCGTGGGAGCAATCTCCAGACATATGGCCATTTTTGTGCATGGCGTTGCGCCAAGTGGGAAAGGGTGGTTTTGAGGCTGAAGGCAGCAGGAAAGCCTGCAGCCCCCAGGTGTGTGGGGCTACGCAAGCGGTTCTCAAAGAGCTTTAGAACAAGGCATAATGTTCCCTGCTGGCTGTTTTGGCGTGGGACCAATCTCCAGCCATATGGCCATTTTTGGGACTGCCGCGGCGCCAAGTGGGAAAGGGTGGTTTTGAGGCTGAAGGCAGCAGGAAAGCCTGCAGCCCCCAGGTGTGTGGGGCTACGCAAGCGGTTCCCAAAGAGCTTTAGAACAAGGCATAGTTTTCCCTGCTGGCTGTTTTCGCGTGGGACAAATCTCCAGCCATATGGCCATTTTTGTGCCTGGCGCGGCGCCAAGTGGGAAAGGGTGGTTTTGAGGCTGAAGGCAGCAGGAAAGCCTGCAGCCCCCAGGTGTGTGGGGCTACGCAAGCGGTTCCCAAAGAGCTTTAGAACAAGGCATAATGTTCCCTGCTGGCTGTTTTGGCGTGGGACCAATCTCCAGCCATATGGCCATTTTTGTGCCTGGCACGGCGCCAAGTGGGAAAGGGTGGTTTTGAGGCTGAAGGCAGCAGGAAAGCCTGCAGCCCCCAGGTGTGTGGGGCTACGCAAGCGGTTCCCAAAGAGCTTTAGAACAAGGCATAGTTTTCCCTGCTGGCTGTTTTCGCGTGGGACCAATCTCCAGCCATATGGCCATTTTTGTGCCTGGCGCGGCGCCGAGTGGGAAAGGGTAGTTTTGAGGCTGAAGGCAGCAGGAAAGCCTGCAGCCCCCAGGTCTGTGGGGCTACGCAAGCGGTTCCCAAAGAGCTTTAGAACAAAGCATAGTATTCCCTGCTGGCTGTTTCGGCGTGGGACCAATCTCCAGACATATGGCCATTTTTGTGCCTGGCGCGGCGCCAAGTGGGAAAGGGTGGTTTTGAGGCTGAAGGCAGCAGGAAAGCCTGCAGCCCCCAGGTGTGTGGGGCTACGCAACCAGTTCCCAAAGAGCTTTAGAACAAGGCCTAGTTTTCCCTGCTGGCTCTTTCGGCGTGGGACCAATCTCCAGCCATATGGCCATTTTTGTGCCTGGCGCGGCGCCAAGTGGGAAAGGGTGGTTTTGAGGCTGAAGGCAGCAGGAAAGCCTGCAGCCCCCAGGTCTGTGGGGATACGCAAGCGGTTCCCAAAGAGCTTTAGAACAAGGCATAGTTTTCCCTGTTGGCTGTTTTCACGTGGGACCAATCTCCAGCCATATGGCCATTTTTGTGCCTGGCGCGGCGCCGAGTGGGAAAGGGTAGTTTTGAGGCTGAAGGCAGCAGGAAAGCCTGCAGCCCCCAGGTCTGTGGGGCTACGCAAGCGGTTCCCAAAGAGCTTTAGAACAAAGCATAGTATTCCCTGCTGGCTGTTTCGGCGTGGGACCAATCTCCAGACATATGGCTATTTTTGTGCCTGGCGCGGCGCCAAGTGGGAAAGGGTGGTTTTGAGGCTGAAGGCAGCAGGAAAGCCTGCAGCCCCCAGGTGT
This sequence comes from Larus michahellis, assembly GCF_964199755.1. Classification (NCBI taxonomy): domain Eukaryota; kingdom Metazoa; phylum Chordata; class Aves; order Charadriiformes; family Laridae; genus Larus; species Larus michahellis. The sequence goes on from NW_027436277.1 coordinate 105,739, forward strand.
GTGGGGCTACGCAAGCAGTTCCCAAAGAGCTTTAGAACAAGGCCTAGTTTTCCCTGCTGGCTCTTTGGGCGTGGGACCAATCTCCAAGCATATGGCCATTTTTGTGCCTGGCGCGACGCCAAGTGGGAAAGGGTGGTTTTGAGGCTGAAGGCAGCAGGAAAGCCTGCAGCCCCCAGGTGTGTGGGGCTACGCAAGCGGTTCCCAAAGAGCTTTAGAACAAGGCATAGTTTTCCCTGCTGGGTCTTTGGGCGTGGGACCAATCTCCAGACATATGGCCATTTTTGGGACTGGCGCGGCGTCAAGTGGGAAAGGGTGGTTTTGAGGCTGAAGGCAGCAGGAAAGCCTGCAGCCCCCAGGTCTGTGCGGCTATGCAAGCGGTTCCCAAAGAGCTTTAGAACAAGGCATAGTTTTCCCTGCTGGCTGTTTCGGCGTGGGACCAATCTCCAGACATATGGCCATTTTTGTGCATGGCGTTGCGCCAAGTGGGAAAGGGTGGTTTTGAGGCTAAAGGCAGCAGGAAAGCCTGCAGCCCCCAGGTGTGTGGGGCTACGCAAGCGGTTCCCAAAGAGCTTTAGAACAAGGCATAATGTTCCCTGCTGGCTGTTTTGGCGTGGGACCAATCTCCAGCCATATGGCCATTTTTGTGCCTGGCGCGGCGCCAAGTGGGAAAGGGTGGTTTTGAGGCTGAAGGCAGCAGGAAAGACTGCAGCCCCCAGGTGTGTGGGGCTACGCAAGCGGTTCCCAAAGAGCTTTAGAACAAGGCCTAGTTTTCCCTGCTGGCTCTTTGGGCGTGGGACCAATCTCCAGACATTTGGTCAGTGTTGTGCCTGGCGCGACGCCAAGTGGGAAAGGGTAGTTTTGAGGCTGAAGGCAGCAGGAAAGCCTGCAGCCCCCAGGTCTGTGGGGCTACGCAAGTGGTTCCCAAAGAGCTTTAGAACAAGGCATAGTTTTCCCTGCTGGCTCTTTGGGCGTGGGACCAATCTCCAGGCATATGGCCATTTTTGTGCCTGGCGCGACGCCAAGTGGGAAAGGGTGGTTTTGAGGCTGAAGGCAGCAGGAAAGCCTGCAGCCCCCAGGTGTGTGGGGCTACGCAAGCGGTTCCCAAAGAGCTTTAGAACAAGGCCTAGTTTTCCCTGCTGGCTCTTTGGGCGTGGGACCAGTCTCCAGCCATATGGCCATTTTTGTGCCTGGCGCGGCGCCAAGTGGGAAAGGGTGGTTTTGAGGCTGAAGGCAGCAGGAAAGCCTGCAGCCCCCAGGTCTGTGCGGCTATGCAAGCGGTTCCCAAAGAGCTTTAGAACAAGGCCTAGTTTTCCCTGCTGGCTGTTTCGGCGTGGGAGCAATCTCCAGACATATGGCCATTTTTGTGCATGGCGTTGCGCCAAGTGGGAAAGGGTGGTTTTGAGGCTGAAGGCAGCAGGAAAGCCTGCAGCCCCCAGGTGTGTGGGGCTACGCAAGCGGTTCCCAAAGAGCTTTAGAACAAGGCATAGTTTTCCCTGCTGGCTCTTTGGGCGTGGGACCAATCTCCAGGCATATGGCCATTTTTGTGCCTGGCGCGACGCCAAGTGGGAAAGGGTGGTTTTGAGGCTGAAGGCAGCAGGAAAGCCTGCAGCCCCCAGGTGTGTGGGGCTACGCAAGCGGTTCCCAAAGAGCTTTAGAACAAGGCCTAGTTTTCCCTGCTGGCTCTTTGGGCGTGGGACCAGTCTCCAGACATATGGCCATTTTTGTGCCTGGCGCGGCGCCAAGTGGGAAAGGGTGGTTTTGAGGCTGAAGGCAGCAGGAAAGCCTGCAGCCCCCAGGTCTGTGCGGCTATGCAAGCGGTTCCCAAAGAGCTTTAGAACAAGGCCTAGTTTTCCCTGCTGGCTGTTTCGGCGTGGGAGCAATCTCCAGACATATGGCCATTTTTGTGCATGGCGTTGCGCCAAGTGGGAAAGGGTGGTTTTGAGGCTGAAGGCAGCAGGAAAGCCTGCAGCCCCCAGGTGTGTGGGGCTACGCAAGCGGTTCCCAAAGAGCTTTAGAACAAGGCATAATGTTCCCTGCTGGCTGTTTTGGCGTGGGACCAATCTCCAGCCATATGGCCATTTTTGGGACTGCCGCGGCGCCAAGTGGGAAAGGGTGGTTTTGAGGCTGAAGGCAGCAGGAAAGCCTGCAGCCCCCAGGTCTGTGGGGCTACGCAAGCGGTTCCCAAAGAGCTTTAGAACAAGGCATAGTTTTCCCTGCTGGCTGTTTTCGCGTGGGACCAATCTCCAGACATATGGCCATTTTTGTGCCTGGCGTGGCGCCAAGTGGGAAAGGGTGGTTTTGAGGCTGAAGGCAGCAGGAAAGCCTGCAGCCCCCAGGTGTGTGGGGCTACGCAAGCGGTTCCCAAAGAGCTTTAGAACAAGGCCTAGTTTTCCCTGCTGGCTCTTTGGGCGTGGGACCAGTCTCCAGCCATATGGCCATTTTTGTGCCTGGCGCGGCGCCAAGTGGGAAAGGGTGGTTTTGAGGCTGAAGGCAGCAGGAAAGCCTGCAGCCCCCAGGTCTGTGCGGCTATGCAAGCGGTTCCCAAAGAGCTTTAGAACAAGGCCTAGTTTTCCCTGCTGGCTGTTTCGGCGTGGGAGCAATCTCCAGACATATGGCCATTTTTGTGCATGGCGTTGCGCCAAGTGGGAAAGGGTGGTTTTGAGGCTGAAGGCAGCAGGAAAGCCTGCAGCCCCCAGGTGTGTGGGGCTACGCAAGCGGTTCCCAAAGAGCTTTAGAACAAGGCATAGTTTTCCCTGCTGGCTCTTTGGGCGTGGGACCAATCTCCAGGCATATGGCCATTTTTGTGCCTGGCGCGACGCCAAGTGGGAAAGGGTGGTTTTGAGGCTGAAGGCAGCAGGAAAGCCTGCAGCCCCCAGGTGTGTGGGGCTACGCAAGCGGTTCCCAAAGAGCTTTAGAACAAGGCCTAGTTTTCCCTGCTGGCTCTTTGGGCGTGGGACCAGTCTCCAGACATATGGCCATTTTTGTGCCTGGCGCGGCGCCAAGTGGGAAAGGGTGGTTTTGAGGCTGAAGGCAGCAGGAAAGCCTGCAGCCCCCAGGTCTGTGCGGCTATGCAAGCGGTTCCCAAAGAGCTTTAGAACAAGGCCTAGTTTTCCCTGCTGGCTGTTTCGGCGTGGGAGCAATCTCCAGACATATGGCCATTTTTGTGCATGGCGTTGCGCCAAGTGGGAAAGGGTGGTTTTGAGGCTGAAGGCAGCAGGAAAGCCTGCAGCCCCCAGGTGTGTGGGGCTACGCAAGCGGTTCCCAAAGAGCTTTAGAACAAGGCATAATGTTCCCTGCTGGCTGTTTTGGCGTGGGACCAATCTCCAGCCATATGGCCATTTTTGGGACTGCCGCGGCGCCAAGTGGGAAAGGGTGGTTTTGAGGCTGAAGGCAGCAGGAAAGCCTGCAGCCCCCAGGTCTGTGGGGCTACGCAAGCGGTTCCCAAAGAGCTTTAGAACAAGGCATAGTTTTCCCTGCTGGCTGTTTTCGCGTGGGACCAATCTCCAGACATATGGCCATTTTTGTGCCTGGCGTGGCGCCAAGTGGGAAAGGGTGGTTTTGAGGCTGAAGGCAGCAGGAAAGCCTGCAGCCCCCAGGTGTGTGGGGCTACGCAAGCGGTTCCCAAAGAGCTTTAGAACAAGGCATAATGTTCCCTGCTGGCTGTTTTGGCGTGGGACCAATCTCCAGCCATATGGCCATTTTTGTGCCTGGCGCGGCGCCAAGTGGGAAAGGGTGGTTTTGAGGCTGAAGGCAGCAGGAAAGCCTGCAGCCCCCAGGTGTGTGGGGCTACGCAAGCGGTTCCCAAAGAGCTTTAGAACAAGGCATAGTTTTCCCTGCTGGCTCTTTGGGCGTGGGACCAGTCTCCAGCCATATGGCCATTTTTGTGCCTGGCGCGGCGCCAAGTGGGAAAGGGTGGTTTTGAGGCTGAAGGCAGCAGGAAAGCCTGCAGCCCCCAGGTCTGTGCGGCTATGCAAGCGGTTCCCAAAGAGCTTTAGAACAAGGCCTAGTTTTCCCTGCTGGCTGTTTCCGCGTGGGAGCAATCTCCAGACATATGGCCATTTTTGTGCATGGCGTTGCGCCAAGTGGGAAAGGGTGGTTTTGAGGCTGAAGGCAGCAGGAAAGCCTGCAGCCCCCAGGTGTGTGGGGCTACGCAAGCGGTTCTCAAAGAGCTTTAGAACAAGGCATAATGTTCCCTGCTGGCTGTTTTGGCGTGGGACCAATCTCCAGCCATATGGCCATTTTTGGGACTGCCGCGGCGCCAAGTGGGAAAGGGTGGTTTTGAGGCTGAAGGCAGCAGGAAAGCCTGCAGCCCCCAGGTGTGTGGGGCTACGCAAGCGGTTCCCAAAGAGCTTTAGAACAAGGCATAGTTTTCCCTGCTGGCTGTTTTCGCGTGGGACAAATCTCCAGCCATATGGCCATTTTTGTGCCTGGCGCGGCGCCAAGTGGGAAAGGGTGGTTTTGAGGCTGAAGGCAGCAGGAAAGCCTGCAGCCCCCAGGTGTGTGGGGCTACGCAAGCGGTTCCCAAAGAGCTTTAGAACAAGGCATAATGTTCCCTGCTGGCTGTTTTGGCGTGGGACCAATCTCCAGCCATATGGCCATTTTTGTGCCTGGCGCGGCGCCAAGTGGGAAAGGGTGGTTTTGAGGCTGAAGGCAGCAGGAAAGCCTGCAGCCCCCAGGTGTGTGGGGCTACGCAAGCGGTTCCCAAAGAGCTTTAGAACAAGGCATAGTTTTCCCTGCTGGCTGTTTCCGCGTGGGAGCAATCTCCAGACATATGGCCATTTTTGTGCATGGCGTTGCGCCAAGTGGGAAAGGGTGGTTTTGAGGCTGAAGGCAGCAGGAAAGCCTGCAGCCCCCAGGTGTGTGGGGCTACGCAAGCGGTTCCCAAAGAGCTTTAGAACAAGGCCTAGTTTTCCCTGCTGGCTCTTTGGGCGTGGGACCAATCTCCAGCCATATGGCCATTTTTGGGACTGGCGCGGCGCCAAGTGGGAAAGGGTGGTTTTGAGGCTGAAGGCAGCAGGAAAGCCTGCAGCCCCCAGGTGTGTGGGGCTACGCAAGCGGTTCCCAAAGAGCTTTAGAACAAGGCCTAGTTTTCCCTGCTGGCTCTTTGGGCGTGGGACCAATCTCCAGACATTTGGTCAGTTTTGTGCCTGGCGCGACGCCAAGTGGGAAAGGGTAGTTTTGAGGCTGAAGGCAGCAGGAAAGCCTGCAGCCCCCAGGTCTGTGGGGCTACGCAAGCGGTTCCCAAAGAGCTTTAGAACAAGGCATAGTTTTCCCTGCTGGCTCTTTGGGCGTGGGACCAATCTCCAGCCATATGGCCATTTTTGTGCCTGGCGCGACGCCAAGTGGGAAAGGGTGGTTTTGAGGCTGAAGGCAGCAGGAAAGCCTGCAGCCCCCAGGTGTGTGGGGCTACGCAAGCGGTTCCCAAAGAGCTTTAGAACAAGGCATAGTTTTCCCTGCTGGCTCTTTGGGCGTGGGACCAGTCTCCAGCCATATGGCCATTTTTGTGCCTGGCGCGGCGCCAAGTGGGAAAGGGTGGTTTTGAGGCTGAAGGCAGCAGGAAAGCCTGCAGCCCCCAGGTCTGTGCGGCTATGCAAGCGGTTCCCAAAGAGCTTTAGAACAAGGCCTAGTTTTCCCTGCTGGCTGTTTCCGCGTGGGAGCAATCTCCAGACATATGGCCATTTTTGTGCATGGCGTTGCGCCAAGTGGGAAAGGGTGGTTTTGAGGCTGAAGGCAGCAGGAAAGCCTGCAGCCCCCAGGTGTGTGGGGCTACGCAAGCGGTTCCCAAAGAGCTTTAGAACAAGGCATAGTTTTCCCTGCTGGCTCTTTGGGCGTGGGACCAATCTCCAGGCATATGGCCATTTTTGTGCCTGGCGCGACGCCAAGTGGGAAAGGGTGGTTTTGAGGCTGAAGGCAGCAGGAAAGCCTGCAGCCCCCAGGTGTGTGGGGCTACGCAAGCGGTTCCCAAAGAGCTTTAGAACAAGGCCTAGTTTTCCCTGCTGGCTCTTTGGGCGTGGGACCAGTCTCCAGACATATGGCCATTTTTGTGCCTGGCGCGGCGCCAAGTGGGAAAGGGTGGTTTTGAGGCTGAAGGCAGCAGGAAAGCCTGCAGCCCCCAGGTCTGTGCGGCTATGCAAGCGGTTCCCAAAGAGCTTTAGAACAAGGCCTAGTTTTCCCTGCTGGCTGTTTCGGCGTGGGAGCAATCTCCAGACATATGGCCATTTTTGTGCATGGCGTTGCGCCAAGTGGGAAAGGGTGGTTTTGAGGCTGAAGGCAGCAGGAAAGCCTGCAGCCCCCAGGTGTGTGGGGCTACGCAAGCGGTTCCCAAAGAGCTTTAGAACAAGGCATAATGTTCCCTGCTGGCTGTTTTGGCGTGGGACCAATCTCCAGCCATATGGCCATTTTTGTGCCTGGCGCGGCGCCAAGTGGGAAAGGGTGGTTTTGAGGCTGAAGGCAGCAGGAAAGCCTGCAGCCCCCAGGTGTGTGGGGCTACGCAAGCGGTTCCCAAAGAGCTTTAGAACAAGGCCTAGTTTTCCCTGCTGGCTCTTTGGGCGTGGGACCAATCTCCAGCCATATGGCCATTTTTGTGCCTGGCGCGGCGCCGAGTGGGAAAGGGTAGTTTTGAGGCTGAAGGCAGCAGGAAAGCCTGCAGCCCCCAGGTCTGTGGGGCTACGTAAGCGGTTCCCAAAGAGCTTTAGAACAAAGCATAGTATTCCCTGCTGGCTGTTTTGGCGTGGGACCAATCTCCAGCCATATGGCCATTTTTGTGCCTGGCGCGGCGCCAAGTGGGAAAGGGTGGTTTTGAGGCTGAAGGCAGCAGGAAAGCCTGCAGCCCCCAGGTGTGTGGGGCTACGCAAGCGGTTCCCAAAGAGCTTTAGAACAAGGCCTAGTTTTCCCTGCTGGCTCTTTGGGCGTGGGACCAATCTCCAGGCATATGGCCATTTTTGTGCCTGGCGCGGCGCCAAGTGGGAAAGGGTGGTTTTGAGGCTGAAGGCAGCAGGAAAGCCTGCAGCCCCCAGGTGTGTGGGGCTACGCAAGCGGTTCCCAAAGAGCTTTAGAACAAGGCATAATGTTCCCTGCTGGCTGTTTTGGCGTGGGACCAATCTCCAGACATATGGCCATTTTTGTGCCTGGCACGGCGCCAAGTGGGAAAGGGTGGTTTTGAGGCTGAAGGCAGCAGGAAAGCCTGCAGCCCCCAGGTGTGTGGGGCTACGCAAGCGGTTCCCAAAGAGCTTTAGAACAAGGCATAGTGTTCCCTGCTGGCTCTTTGGGCGTGGGACCAATCTCCAGACATATGGCCATTTTTGGGACTGGCGCGACGCCAAGTGGGAAAGGGTGGTTTTGAGGCTGAAGGCAGCAGGAAAGCCTGCAGCCCCCAGGTCTGTGGGGCTACGCAAGCGGTTCCCAAAGAGCTTTAGAACAAGGCATAGTTTTCCCTGCTGGCTGTTTTCGCGTGGGACCAATCTCCAGACATATGGCCATTTTTGTGCCTGGCGTTGCGCCAAATGGGAAAGGGTGGTTTTGAGGCTGAAGGCAGCAGGAAAGCCTGCAGCCCCCAGGTGTGTGGGGCTACGCAAGCGGTTCCCAAAGAGCTTTAGAACAAGGCCTAGTTTTCCCTGCTGGCTCTTTGGGCGTGGGACCAATCTCCAGACATTTGGTCAGTTTTGTGCCTGGCGCGACGCCAAGTGGGAAAGGGTAGTTTTGAGGCTGAAGGCAGCAGGAAAGCCTGCAGCCCCCACGTCTGTGGGGCTACGCAAGCGGTTCCCAAAGAGCTTTAGAACAAGGCATAGTTTTCCCTGCTGGCTCTTTGGGCGTGGGACCAATCTCCAGCCATATGGCCATTTTTGTGCCTGGCGCGACGCCAAGTGGGAAAGGGTGGTTTTGAGGCTGAAGGCAGCAGGAAAGCCTGCAGCCCCCAGGTCTGTGGGGCTACGTAAGCGGTTCCCAAAGAGCTTTAGAACAAAGCATAGTATTCCCTGCTGGCTGTTTTGGCGTGGGACCAATCTCCAGCCATATGGCCATTTTTGTGCCTGGCGCGGCGCCAAGTGGGAAAGGGTGGTTTTGAGGCTGAAGGCAGCAGGAAAGCCTGCAGCCCCCAGGTGTGTGGGGCTACGCAAGCGGTTCCCAAAGAGCTTTAGAACAAGGCCTAGTTTTCCCTGCTGGCTCTTTGGGCGTGGGACCAATCTCCAGGCATATGGCCATTTTTGTGCCTGGCGCGGCGCCAAGTGGGAAAGGGTGGTTTTGAGGCTGAAGGCAGCAGGAAAGCCTGCAGCCCCCAGGTGTGTGGGGCTACGCAAGCGGTTCCCAAAGAGCTTTAGAACAAGGCATAATGTTCCCTGCTGGCTGTTTTGGCGTGGGACCAATCTCCAGACATATGGCCATTTTTGTGCCTGGCACGGCGCCAAGTGGGAAAGGGTGGTTTTGAGGCTGAAGGCAGCAGGAAAGCCTGCAGCCCCCAGGTGTGTGGGGCTACGCAAGCGGTTCCCAAAGAGCTTTAGAACAAGGCATAGTGTTCCCTGCTGGCTCTTTGGGCGTGGGACCAATCTCCAGACATATGGCCATTTTTGGGACTGGCGCGACGCCAAGTGGGAAAGGGTGGTTTTGAGGCTGAAGGCAGCAGGAAAGCCTGCAGCCCCCAGGTCTGTGGGGCTACGCAAGCGGTTCCCAAAGAGCTTTAGAACAAGGCATAGTTTTCCCTGCTGGCTGTTTCGGCGTGGGACCAATCTCCAGACATATGGCCATTTTTGTGCCTGGCGTTGCGCCAAATGGGAAAGGGTGGTTTTGAGGCTGAAGGCAGCAGGAAAGCCTGCAGCCCCCAGGTGTGTGGGGCTACGCAAGCGGTTCCCAAAGAGCTTTAGAACAAGGCCTAGTTTTCCCTGCTGGCTCTTTGGGCGTGGGACCAATCTCCAGACATTTGGTCAGTTTTGTGCCTGGCGCGACGCCAAGTGGGAAAGGGTAGTTTTGAGGCTGAAGGCAGCAGGAAAGCCTGCAGCCCCCACGTCTGTGGGGCTACGCAAGCGGTTCCCAAAGAGCTTTAGAACAAGGCATAGTTTTCCCTGCTGGCTCTTTGGGCGTGGGACCAATCTCCAGCCATATGGCCATTTTTGTGCCTGGCGCGACGCCAAGTGGGAAAGGGTGGTTTTGAGGCTGAAGGCAGCAGGAAAGCCTGCAGCCCCCAGGTGTGTGGGGCTACGCAAGCGGTTCCCAAAGAGCTTTAGAACAAGGCATAGTTTTCCCTGCTGGCTCTTTGGGCGTGGGACCAGTCTCCAGCCATATGGCCATTTTTGTGCCTGGCGCGGCGCCAAGTGGGAAAGGGTGGTTTTGAGGCTGAAGGCAGCAGGAAAGCCTGCAGCCCCCAGGTCTGTGCGGCTATGCAAGCGGTTCCCAAAGAGCTTTAGAACAAGGCCTAGTTTTCCCTGCTGGCTGTTTCGGCGTGGGAGCAATCTCCAGACATATGGCCATTTTTGTGCATGGCGTTGCGCCAAGTGGGAAAGGGTGGTTTTGAGGCTGAAGGCAGCAGGAAAGCCTGCAGCCCCCAGGTGTGTGGGGCTACGCAAGCGGTTCCCAAAGAGCTTTAGAACAAGGCATAGTTTTCCCTGCTGGCTCTTTGGGCGTGGGACCAATCTCCAGGCATATGGCCATTTTTGTGCCTGGCGCGACGCCAAGTGGGAAAGGGTGGTTTTGAGGCTGAAGGCAGCAGGAAAGCCTGCAGCCCCCAGGTGTGTGGGGCTACGCAAGCGGTTCCCAAAGAGCTTTAGAACAAGGCCTAGTTTTCCCTGCTGGCTCTTTGGGCGTGGGACCAGTCTCCAGACATATGGCCATTTTTGTGCCTGGCGCGGCGCCAAGTGGGAAAGGGTGGTTTTGAGGCTGAAGGCAGCAGGAAAGCCTGCAGCCCCCAGGTCTGTGCGGCTATGCAAGCGGTTCCCAAAGAGCTTTAGAACAAGGCATAGTTTTCCCTGCTGGCTGTTTCGGCGTGGGAGCAATCTCCAGACATATGGCCATTTTTGTGCATGGCGTTGCGCCAAGTGGGAAAGGGTGGTTTTGAGGCTGAAGGCAGCAGGAAAGCCTGCAGCCCCCAGGTGTGTGGGGCTACGCAAGCGGTTCCCAAAGAGCTTTAGAACAAGGCATAATGTTCCCTGCTGGCTGTTTTGGCGTGGGACCAATCTCCAGCCATATGGCCATTTTTGTGCCTGGCGCGGCGCCAAGTGGGAAAGGGTGGTTTTGAGGCTGAAGGCAGCAGGAAAGCCTGCAGCCCCCAGGTGTGTGGGGCTACGCAAGCGGTTCCCAAAGAGCTTTAGAACAAGGCCTAGTTTTCCCTGCTGGCTCTTTGGGCGTGGGACCAATCTCCAGCCATATGGCCATTTTTGTGCCTGGCGCGGCGCCGAGTGGGAAAGGGTAGTTTTGAGGCTGAAGGCAGCAGGAAAGCCTGCAGCCCCCAGGTCTGTGGGGCTACGTAAGCGGTTCCCAAAGAGCTTTAGAACAAAGCATAGTATTCCCTGCTGGCTGTTTTGGCGTGGGACCAATCTCCAGACATATGGCCATTTTTGTGCCTGCGCGGCGCCAAGTGGGAAAGGGTGGTTTTGAGGCTGAAGGCAGCAGGAAAGCCTGCAGCCCCCAGGTGTGTGGGGCTACGCAAGCGGTTCCCAAAGAGCTTTAGAACAAGGCCTAGTTTTCCCTGCTGGCTCTTTGGGCGTGGGACCAATCTCCAGGCATATGGCCATTTTTGTGCCTGGCGCGGCGCCAAGTGGGAAAGGGTGGTTTTGAGGCTGAAGGCAGCAGGAAAGCCTGCAGCCCCCAGGTGTGTGGGGCTACGCAAGCGGTTCCCAAAGAGCTTTAGAACAAGGCATAATGTTCCCTGCTGGCTGTTTTGGCGTGGGACCAATCTCCAGACATATGGCCATTTTTGTGCCTGGCACGGCGCCAAGTGGGAAAGGGTGGTTTTGAGGCTGAAGGCAGCAGGAAAGCCTGCAGCCCCCAGGTGTGTGGGGCTACGCAAGCGGTTCCCAAAGAGCTTTAGAACAAGGCATAGTGTTCCCTGCTGGCTCTTTGGGCGTGGGACCAATCTCCAGACATATGGCCATTTTTGGGACTGGCGCGACGCCAAGTGGGAAAGGGTGGTTTTGAGGCTGAAGGCAGCAGGAAAGCCTGCAGCCCCCAGGTCTGTGGGGCTACGCAAGCGGTTCCCAAAGAGCTTTAGAACAAGGCATAGTGTTCCCTGCTGGCTGTTTCGGCGTGGGACCAATCTCCAGACATATGGCCATTTTTGTGCCTGGCGTTGCGCCAAATGGGAAAGGGTGGTTTTGAGGCTGAAGGCAGCAGGAAAGCCTGCAGCCCCCAGGTGTGTGGGGCTACGCAAGCGGTTCCCAAAGAGCTTTAGAACAAGGCATAATGTTCCCTGCTGGCTGTTTTGGCGTGGGACCAATCTCCAGCCATATGGCCATTTTTGTGCCTGGCGCGGCGCCAAGTGGGAAAGGGTGGTTTTGAGGCTGAAGGCAGCAGGAAAGCCTGCAGCCCCCAGGTGTGTGGGGCTACGCAAGCGGTTCCCAAAGAGCTTTAGAACAAGGCATAATGTTCCCTGCTGGCTGTTTTGGCGTGGGACCAATCTCCAGACATATGGCCATTTTTGGGACTGGCGCGGCGCCAAGTGGGAAAGGGTGGTTTTGAGGCTGAAGGCAGCAGGAAAGCCTGCAGCCCCCAGGTCTGTGGGGCTACGCAAGCGGTTCCCAAAGAGCTTTAGAACAAGGCATAGTTTTCCCTGCTGGCTGTTTTCGCGTGGGACCAATCTCCAGACATATGGCCATTTTTGTGCCTGGCGCGGCGCCAAGTGGGAAAGGGTGGTTTTGAGGCTGAAGGCAGCAGGAAAGCCTGCAGCCCCCAGGTGTGTGGGGCTACGCAAGCGGTTCCCAAAGAGCTTTAGAACAAGGCATAATGTTCCCTGCTGGGTGTTTTGGCGTGGGACCAATCTCCAGCCATATGGCCATTTTTGTGCCTGGCGCGGCGCCAAGTGGGAAAGGGTGGTTTTGAGGCTGAAGGCAGCAGGAAAGCCTGCAGCCCCCAGGTGTGTGGGGCTACGCAAGCGGTTCCCAAAGAGCTTTAGAACAAGGCATAGTTTTCCCTGCTGGCTGTTTTCGCGTGGGACCAATCTCCAGCCATATGGCCATTTTTGTGCCTGGCGCGGCGCCGAGTGGGAAAGGGTAGTTTTGAGGCTGAAGGCAGCAGGAAAGCCTGCAGCCCCCAGGTGTGTGGGGCTACGCAAGCGGTTCCCAAAGAGCTTTAGAACAAAGCATAGTATTCCCTGCTGGCTGTTTCGGCGTGGGACCAATCTCCAGACATATGGCCATTTTTGTGCCTGGCGCGGCGCCAAGTGGGAAAGGGTGGTTTTGAGGCTGAAGGCAGCAGGAAAGCCTGCAGCCCCCAGGTCTGTGGGGATACGCAAGCGGTTCCCAAAGAGCTTTAGAACAAGGCATAGTTTTCCCTGCTGGCTGTTTTGGCGTGGGACCAATCTCCAGCCATATGGCCATTTTTGTGCCTGGCGCGGCGCCGAGTGGGAAAGGGTAGTTTTGAGGCTGAAGGCAGCAGGAAAGCCTGCAGCCCCCAGGTGTGTGGGGCTACGCAAGCAGTTCCCAAAGAGCTTTAGAACAAGGCCTAGTTTTCCCTGCTGGCTCTTTGGGCGTGGGACCAATCTCCAAGCATATGGCCATTTTTGTGCCTGGCGCGACGCCAAGTGGGAAAGGGTGGTTTTGAGGCTGAAGGCAGCAGGAAAGCCTGCAGCCCCCAGGTGTGTGGGGCTACGCAAGCGGTTCCCAAAGAGCTTTAGAACAAGGCCTAGTTTTCCCTGCTGGCTCTTTGGGCGTGGGACCAATCTCCAGACATATGGCCATTTTTGGGACTGGCGCGGCGTCAAGTGGGAAAGGGTGGTTTTGAGGCTGAAGGCAGCAGGAAAGCCTGCAGCCCCCAGGTCTGTGCGGCTATGCAAGCGGTTCCCAAAGAGCTTTAGAACAAGGCATAATGTTCCCTGCTGGCTGTTTCGGCGTGGGAGCAATCTCCAGACATATGGCCATTTTTGTGCCTGGCGCGGCGCCAAGTGGGAAAGGGTGGTTTTGAGGCTGAAGGCAGCAGGAAAGCCTGCAGCCCCCAGGTGTGTGGGGCTACGCAAGCGGTTCCCAAAGAGCTTTAGAACAAGGCCTAGTTTTCCCTGCTGGCTCTTTGGGCGTGGGACCAATCTCCAGCCATATGGCCATTTTTGTGCCTGGCGCGGCGCCAAGTGGGAAAGGGTGGTTTTGAGGCTGAAGGCAGCAGGAAAGCCTGCAGCCCCCAGGTGTGTGGGGCTACGCAAGCGGTTCCCAAAGAGCTTTAGAACAAGGCCTAGTTTTCCCTGCTGGCTCTTTGGGCGTGGGACCAATCTCCAGACATTTGGTCAGTTTTGTGCCTGGCGCGACGCCAAGTGGGAAAGGGTAGTTTTGAGGCTGAAGGCAGCAGGAAAGCCTGCAGCCCCCAGGTCTGTGCGGCTATGCAAGCGGTTCCCAAAGAGCTTTAGAACAAGGCCTAGTTTTCCCTGCTGGCTGTTTCCGCGTGGGAGCAATCTCCAGACATATGGCCATTTTTGTGCATGGCGTTGCGCCAAGTGGGAAAGGGTGGTTTTGAGGCTGAAGGCAGCAGGAAAGCCTGCAGCCCCCAGGTGTGTGGGGCTACGCAAGCGGTTCCCAAAGAGCTTTAGAACAAGGCCTAGTTTTCCCTGCTGGCTCTTTGGGCGTGGGACCAATCTCCAGGCATATGGCCATTTTTGTGCCTGGCGCGACGCCAAGTGGGAAAGGGTGGTTTTGAGGCTGAAGGCAGCAGGAAAGCCTGCAGCCCCCAGGTGTGTGGGGCTACGCAAGCGGTTCCCAAAGAGCTTTAGAACAAGGCCTAGTTTTCCCTGCTGGCTCTTTGGGCGTGGGACCAGTCTCCAGACATATGGCCATTTTTGTGCCTGGCGCGGCGCCAAGTGGGAAAGGGTGGTTTTGAGGCTGAAGGCAGCAGGAAAGCCTGCAGCCCCCAGGTCTGTGCGGCTATGCAAGCGGTTCCCAAAGAGCTTTAGAACAAGGCCTAGTTTTCCCTGCTGGCTGTTTCGGCGTGGGAGCAATCTCCAGACATATGGCCATTTTTGTGCATGGCGTTGCGCCAAGTGGGAAAGGGTGGTTTTGAGGCTGAAGGCAGCAGGAAAGCCTGCAGCCCCCAGGTGTGTGGGGCTACGCAAGCGGTTCCCAAAGAGCTTTAGAACAAGGCATAATGTTCCCTGCTGGCTGTTTTGGCGTGGGACCAATCTCCAGCCATATGGCCATTTTTGTGCCTGGCGCGGCGCCAAGTGGGAAAGGGTGGTTTTGAGGCTGAAGGCAGCAGGAAAGCCTGCAGCCCCCAGGTGTGTGGGGCTACGCAAGCGGTTCCCAAAGAGCTTTAGAACAAGGCCTAGTTTTCCCTGCTGGCTCTTTGGGCGTGGGACCAATCTCCAGCCATATGGCCATTTTTGTGCCTGGCGCGGCGCCGAGTGGGAAAGGGTAGTTTTGAGGCTGAAGGCAGCAGGAAAGCCTGCAGCCCCCAGGTCTGTGGGGCTACGTAAGCGGTTCCCAAAGAGCTTTAGAACAAAGCATAGTATTCCCTGCTGGCTGTTTTGGCGTGGGACCAATCTCCAGCCATATGGCCATTTTTGTGCCTGGCGCGGCGCCAAGTGGGAAAGGGTGGTTTTGAGGCTGAAGGCAGCAGGAAAGCCTGCAGCCCCCAGGTGTGTGGGGCTACGCAAGCGGTTCCCAAAGAGCTTTAGAACAAGGCCTAGTTTTCCCTGCTGGCTCTTTGGGCGTGGGACCAATCTCCAGGCATATGGCCATTTTTGTGCCTGGCGCGGCGCCAAGTGGGAAAGGGTGGTTTTGAGGCTGAAGGCAGCAGGAAAGCCTGCAGCCCCCAGGTCTGTGGGGCTACGCAAGCGGTTCCCAAAGAGCTTTAGAACAAGGCATAATGTTCCCTGCTGGCTGTTTTGGCGTGGGACCAATCTCCAGACATATGGCCATTTTTGTGCCTGGCACGGCGCCAAGTGGGAAAGGGTGGTTTTGAGGCTGAAGGCAGCAGGAAAGCCTGCAGCCCCCAGGTCTGTGGGGCTACGCAAGCGGTTCCCAAAGAGCTTTAGAACAAGGCATAGTGTTCCCTGCTGGCTCTTTGGGCGTGGGACCAATCTCCAGACATATGGCCATTTTTGGGACTGGCGCGACGCCAAGTGGGAAAGGGTGGTTTTGAGGCTGAAGGCAGCAGGAAAGCCTGCAGCCCCCAGGTCTGTGGGGCTACGCAAGCGGTTCCCAAAGAGCTTTAGAACAAGGCATAGTTTTCCCTGCTGGCTCTTTGGGCGTGGGACAAATCTCCAGACATATGGCCATTTTTGTGCCTGGCGTTGCGCCAAATGGGAAAGGGTGGTTTTGAGGCTGAAGGCAGCAGGAAAGCCTGCAGCCCCCAGGTCTGTGGGGCTACGCAAGCGGTTCCCAAAGAGCTTTAGAACAAGGCATAATGTTCCCTGCTGGCTGTTTTGGCGTGGGACCAATCTCCAGCCATATGGCCATTTTTGTGCCTGGCGCGGCGCCAAGTGGGAAAGGGTGGTTTTGAGGCTGAAGGCAGCAGGAAAGCCTGCAGCCCCCAGGTCTGTGGGGCTACGCAAGCGGTTCCCAAAGAGCTTTAGAACAAGGCATAATGTTCCCTGCTGGCTGTTTTGGCGTGGGACCAATCTCCAGACATATGGCCATTTTTGGGACTGGCGCGGTGCCAAGTGGGAAAGGGTGGTTTTGAGGCTGAAGGCAGCAGGAAAGCCTGCAGCCCCCAGGTCTGTGGGGCTACGCAAGCGGTTCCCAAAGAGCTTTAGAACAAAGCATAATGTTCCCTGCTGGCTCTTTGGGCGTGGGACCAATCTCCAGCCATATGGCCATTTTTGTGCCTGGCGCGGCGCCGAGTGGGAAAGGGTAGTTTTGAGGCTGAAGGCAGCAGGAAAGCCTGCAGCCCCCAGGTCTGTGGGGCTACGTAAGCGGTTCCCAAAGAGCTTTAGAACAAAGCATAGTATTCCCTGCTGGCTGTTTTGGCGTGGGACCAATCTCCAGCCATATGGCCATTTTTGTGCCTGGCGCGGCGCCAAGTGGGAAAGGGTGGTTTTGAGGCTGAAGGCAGCAGGAAAGCCTGCAGCCCCCAGGTGTGTGGGGCTACGCAAGCGGTTCCCAAAGAGCTTTAGAACAAGGCCTAGTTTTCCCTGCTGGCTCTTTGGGCGTGGGACCAGTCTCCAGACATATGGCCATTTTTGTGCCTGGCGCGGCGCCAAGTGGGAAAGGGTGGTTTTGAGGCTGAAGGCAGCAGGAAAGCCTGCAGCCCCCAGGTGTGTGGGGCTACGCAAGCGGTTCCCAAAGAGCTTTAGAACAAGGCCTTGTTTTCCCTGCTGGCTCTTTGGGCGTGGGACCAATCTCCAGCCATATGGCCATTTTTGTGCCTGGCGCGGCGCCAAGTGGGAAAGGGTGGTTTTGAGGCTGAAGGCAGCAGGAAAGCCTGCAGCCCCCAGGTGTGTGGGGCTACGCAAGCGGTTCCCAAAGAGCTTTAGAACAAGGCCTAGTTTTCCCTGCTGGCTCTTTGGGCGTGGGACCAATCTCCAGACATTTGGTCAGTTTTGTGCCTGGCGCGACGCCAAGTGGGAAAGGGTAGTTTTGAGGCTGAAGGCAGCAGGAAAGCCTGCAGCCCCCAGGTCTGTGGGGCTACGCAAGCGGTTCCCAAAAAGCTTTAGAACAAGGCATAGTTTTCCCTGCTGGCTCTTTGGGCGTGGGACCAATCTCCAGGCATATGGCCATTTTTGTGCCTGGCGCGACGCCAAGTGGGAAAGGGTGGTTTTGAGGCTGAAGGCAGCAGGAAAGCCTGCAGCCCCCAGGTGTGTGGGGCTACGCAAGCAGTTCCCAAAGAGCTTTAGAACAAGGCATAGTTTTCCCTGCTGGCTCTTTGGGCGTGGGACCAGTCTCCAGACATATGGCCATTTTTGGGACTGGCGCGGCGCCAAGTGGGAAAGGGTGGTTTTGAGGCTGAAGGCAGCAGGAAAGCCTGCAGCCCCCAGGTCTGTGCGGCTATGCAAGCGGTTCCCAAAGAGCTTTAGAACAAGGCCTAGTTTTCCCTGCTGGCTGTTTCGGCGTGGGAGCAATCTCCAGACATATGGCCATTTTTGTGCATGGCGTTGCGCCAAGTGGGAAAGGGTGGTTTTGAGGCTGAAGGCAGCAGGAAAGCCTGCAGCCCCCAGGTCTGTGGGGATACGCAAGCGGTTCCCAAAGAGCTTTAGAACAAGGCATAGTTTTCCCTGCTGGCTCTTTGGGCGTGGGACCAATCTCCAGGCATATGGCCATTTTTGTGCCTGGCGCGACGCCAAGTGGGAAAGGGTGGTTTTGAGGCTGAAGGCAGCAGGAAAGCCTGCAGCCCCCAGGTGTGTGGGGCTACGCAAGCAGTTCCCAAAGAGCTTTAGAACAAGGCATAGTTTTCCCTGCTGGCTCTTTGGGCGTGGGACCAGTCTCCAGACATATGGCCATTTTTGTGCCTGGCGCGGCGCCAAGTGGGAAAGGGTGGTTTTGAGGCTGAAGGCAGCAGGAAAGCCTGCAGCCCCCAGGTCTGTGCGGCTATGCAAGCGGTTCCCAAAGAGCTTTAGAACAAGGCCTAGTTTTCCCTGCTGGCTGTTTCGGCGTGGGAGCAATCTCCAGACATATGGCCATTTTTGTGCATGGCGTTGCGCCAAGTGGGAAAGGGTGGTTTTGAGGCTGAAGGCAGCAGGAAAGCCTGCAGCCCCCAGGTGTGTGGGGCTACGCAAGCGGTTCCCAAAGAGCTTTAGAACAAGGCATAATGTTCCCTGCTGGCTGTTTTGGCGTGGGACCAATCTCCAGACATATGGCCATTTTTGTGCCTGGCGCGGCGCCAAGTGGGAAAGGGTGGTTTTGAGGCTGAAGGCAGCAGGAAAGCCTGCAGCCCCCAGGTGTGTGGGGCTACGCAAGCGGTTCCCAAAGAGCTTTAGAACAAGGCCTAGTTTTCCCTCCTGGCTCTTTGGGCGTGGGACCAATCTCCAGACATATGGCCATTTTTGTGCCTGGCGCGGCGCCGAGTGGGAAAGGGTAGTTTTGAGGCTGAAGGCAGCAGGAAAGCCTGCAGCCCCCAGGTCTGTGGGGCTACGTAAGCGGTTCCCAAAGAGCTTTAGAACAAAGCATAGTATTCCCTGCTGACTGTTTTGGCGTGGGACCAATCTCCAGACATATGGCCATTTTTGTGCCTGGCGCGGCGCCAAGTGGGAAAGGGTGGTTTTGAGGCTGAAGGCAGCAGGAAAGCCTGCAGCCCCCAGGTGTGTGGGGCTACGCAAGCGGTTCCCAAAGAGCTTTAGAACAAGGCCTAGTTTTCCCTGCTGGCTCTTTGGGCGTGGGACCAGTCTCCAGACATATGGCCATTTTTGTGCCTGGCGCGGCGCCAAGTGGGAAAGGGTGGTTTTGAGGCTGAAGGCAGCAGGAAAGCCTGCAGCCCCCAGGTCTGTGGGGCTACGCAAGCGGTTCCCAAAGAGCTTTAGAACAAGGCATAATGTTCCCTGCTGGCTGTTTTGGCGTGGGACCAATCTCCAGCCATATGGCCATTTTTGTGCCTGGCGCGGCGCCAAGTGGGAAAGGGTGGTTTTGAGGCTGAAGGCGGCAGGAAAGCCTGCAGCCCCCAGGTGTGTGGGGCTACGCAAGCGGTTCCCAAAGGGCTTTAGAACAAGGCATAGTTTTCCCTGCTGGCTGTTTTGGCGTGGGACCAATCTCCAGACATATGGCCATTTTTGGGACTGGCGCGACGCCAAGTGGGAAAGGGTGGTTTTGAGGCTGAAGGCAGCAGGAAAGCCTGCAGCCCCCAGGTCTGTGGGGCTACGTAAGCGGTTCCCAAAGAGCTTTAGAACAAGGCATAGTGTTCCCTGCTGGCTCTTTGGGCGTGGGACCAATCTCCAGACATATGGCCATTTTTGTGCCTGGCGCGACGCCAAGTGGGAAAGGGTGGTTTTGAGGCTGAAGGCAGCAGGAAAGCCTGCAGCCCCCAGGTCTGTGGGGCTACGCAAGCGGTTCCCATAAAGCTTTAGAACTAAGCATAGTATTCCCAGCTGGCTGTTTCGGCGTGGGAGCAATCTCCAGACATATGGCCATTTTTGTGCCTGGCGCGGCGCCAAGTCGGAAAGGGTGGTTTTGAGGCTGAAGGCAGCAGGAAAGCCTGCAGCCCCCAGGTGTGTGGGGCTACGCAAGCGGTTCCCAAAGAGCTTTAGAACAAGGCCTAGTTTTCCCTGCTGGCTCTTTGGGCGTGGGACCAATCTCCAGCCATATGGCCATTTTTGTGCCTGGCGCGGCGCCAAGTGGGAAAGGGTGGTTTTGAGGCTGAAGGCAGCAGGAAAGCCTGCAGCCCCCAGGTCTGTGGGGATACGCAAGCGGTTCCCAAAGAGCTTTAGAACAAGGCATAGTGTTCCCTGCTGGCTCTTTGGGCGTGGGACCAATCTCCAGACATATGGCCATTTTTGTGCCTGGCGCGGCGCCAAGTGGGAAAGGGTGGTTTTGAGGCTGAAGGCAGCAGGAAAGCCTGCAGCCCCCAGGTCTGTGGGGCTACGCAAGCGGTTCCCAAAGAGCTTTAGAACAAGGCCTAGTTTTCCCTGCTGGCTCTTTGGGCGTGGGACCAATCTCCAGACATATGGCCATTTTTGGGACTGGCGCGACGCCAAGTGGGAAAGGGTGGTTTTGAGGCTGAAGGCAGCAGGAAAGCCTGCAGCCCCCAGGTGTGTGGGGCTACGCAAGCGGTTCCCAAAGAGCTTTAGAACAAGGCCTAGTTTTCCCTGCTGGCTCTTTGGGCGTGGGACCAATCTCCAGCCATATGGCCATTTTTGTGCCTGGCGCGGCGCCAAGTGGGAAAGGGTGGTTTTGAGGCTGAAGGCAGCAGGAAAGCCTGCAGCCACCAGGTGTGTGGGGCTACGCAAGCGGTTCCCAAAGAGCTTTAGAACAAAGCATAGTATTCCCTGCTGGCTGTTTCGGCGTGGGACCAATCTCCAGACATATGGCCATTTTTGTGCCTGGCGCGGCACCAAGTGGGAAAGGGTGGTTTTGAGGCTGAAGGCAGCAGGAAAGCCTGCAGCCCCCAGGTGTGTGGGGCTACGCAAGCAGTTCCCAAAGAGCTTTAGAACAAGGCCTAGTGTTCCCTGCTGGCTCTTTGGGCGTGGGACCAATCTCCAGACATATGGCCATTTTTGTGCCTGGCGCGTCACCAAGTGGGAAAGGGTGGTTTTGAGGCTGAAGGCAGCAGGAAAGCCTGCAGCCCCCAGGTGTGTGGGGCTACGTAAGCGGTTCCCAAAGAGCTTTAGAACAAGGCATAGTTTTCCCTGCTGGCTGTTTCGGCGTGGGACCAATCTCCAGACATATGGCCATTTTTGTGCCTGGCGTTGCGCCAAGTGGGAAAGGGTGGTTTTAAGGCTGAAGGCAGCAGGAAAGCCTGCAGCCCCCAGGTGTGTGGGGCTACGCAAGCGGTTCCCAAAGAGCTTTAGAACAAGGCATAGTGTTCCCTGCTGGCTGTTTTGGCGTGGGACCAATCTCCAGCCATATGGCCATTTTTGTGCCTGGCGCGGCGCCAAGTGGGAAAGGGTGGTTTTGAGGCTGAAGGCAGCAGGAAAGCCTGCAGCCCCCAGGTGTGTGGGGCTACGTAAGCGGTTCCCAAAGAGCTTTAGAAAAAGGCATAGTGTTCCCTGCTGGCTCTTTGGGCGTGGGACCAATCTCCAGACATATGGCCATTTTTGTGCCTGGCGTTGCGCCAAGTGGGAAAGGGTGGTTTTGAGGCTGAAGGCAGCAGGAAAGCCTGCAGCCCCCAGGTCTGTGGGGATACGCAAGCGGTTCCCAAAGAGCTTTAGAAAAAGGCATAGTGTTCCCTGCTGGCTCTTTGGGCGTGGGACCAATCTCCAGACATATGGCCATTTTTGTGCCTGGCGCGGCACCAAGTGGGAAAGGGTGGTTTTGAGGCTGAAGGCAGCAGGAAAGCCTGCAGCCCCCAGGTCTGTGCGGCTACGCAAGCGGTTCCCAAAGAGCTTTAGAACAAGGCCTAGTTTTCCCTGCTGGCTCTTTGGGCGTGGACCAATCTCCAGACATATGGCCATTTTTGTGCCTGGCGCGGCACCAAGTGGGAAAGGGTGGTTTTGAGGCTGAAGGCAGCAGGAAAGCCTGCAGCCCCCAGGTGTGTGGGGCTACGTAAGCGGTTCCCAAAGAGCTTTAGAACAAGGCATAGTTTTCCCTGCTGGCTCTTTGGGCGTGGGACCAATCTCCAGACATATGGCCATTTTTGTGCCTGGCGCGACGCCAAGTGGGAAAGGGTGGTTTTGAGGCTGAAGGCAGCAGGAAAGCCTGCAGCCCCCAGGTGTGTGGGGCTACGCAAGCAGTTCCCAAAGAGCTTTAGAACAAGGCATAGTTTTCCCTGCTGGCTGTTTTCGCGTGGGACCAATCTCCAGACATATGGCCATTTTTGGGCCTGGCGCGGCGCCAAGTGGGAAAGGGTGGTTTTGAGGCTGAAGGCAGCAGGAAAGCCTGCAGCCCACAGGTGTGTGGGGCTACGCAAGCGGTTCCCAAAGAGCTTTAGAACAAGGCATAATGTTCCCTGCTGGCTGTTTTGGCGTGGGACCAATCTCCAGACATATGGCCATTTTTGGGACTGGCGTTGCGCCATGTGGGAAAGGGTGGTTTTGAGGCTGAAGGCAGCAGGAAAGCCTGCAGCCCCCAGGTGTGTGGGGCTACGCAAGCGGTTCCCAAAGAGCTTTAGAACAAGGCCTAGTGTTCCCTGCTGGCTCTTTGGGCGTGGGACCAATCTCCAGACATATGGCCATTTTTGTGCCTGGCGCGTCACCAAGTGGGAAAGGGTGGTTTTGAGGCTGAAGGCAGCAGGAAAGCCTGCAGCCCCCAGGTCTGTGCGGCTACGCAAGCGGTTCCCAAAGAGCTTTAGAACAAGGCATAGTGTTCCCTGCTGGCTCTTTGGGCGTGGGACCAATCTCCAGACATATGGCCATTTTTGGGACTGGCGCGACGCCAAGTGGGAAAGGGTGGTTTTGAGGCTGAAGGCAGCAGGAAAGCCTGCAGCCCCCAGGTGTGTGGGGCTACGCAAGCGGTTCCCAAAGAGCTTTAGAACAAGGCATAATGTTCCCTGCTGGCTGTTTTGGCGTGGGACCAATCTCCAGCCATATGGCCATTTTTGTGCCTGGCGCGGCGCCAAGTGGGAAAGGGTGGTTTTGAGGCTGAAGGCAGCAGGAAAGCCTGCAGCCCCCAGGTGTGTGGGGCTACGCAAGCGGTTCCCAAAGAGCTTTAGAACAAGGCATAATGTTCCCTGCTGGCTGTTTTGGCGTGGGACCAATCTCCAGACATATGGCCATTTTTGGGACTGGCGCGGCGCCAAGTGGGAAAGGGTGGTTTTGAGGCTGAAGGCAGCAGGAAAGCCTGCAGCCCCCAGGTGTGTGGGGCTACGTAAGCGGTTCCCAAAGAGCTTTAGAACAAGGCATAGTTTTCCCTGCTGGCTGTTTTGGCGTGGGACCAATCTCCAGACATATGGCCATTTTTGTGCCTGGCGCGGCGCCAAGTGGGAAAGGGTGGTTTTGAGGCTGAAGGCAGCAGGAAAGCCTGCAGCCCCCAGGTGTGTGGGGCTACGTAAGCGGTTCCCAAAGAGCTTTAGAACAAGGCATAATGTTCCCTGCTGGCTGTTTTCGCGTGGGACCAATCTCCAGCCATATGGCCATTTTTGTGCCTGGCGCGGCGCCAAGTGGGAAAGGGTGGTTTTGAGGCTGAAGGCAGCAGGAAAGCCTGCAGCCCCCAGGTGTGTGGGGCTACGCAAGCGGTTCCCAAAGAGCTTTAGAACAAGGCATAATGTTCCCTGCTGGCTGTTTTGGCGTGGGACCAATCTCCAGACATATGGCCATTTTTGGGACTGGCGCGGCGCCAAGTGGGAAAGGGTGGTTTTGAGGCTGAAGGCAGCAGGAAAGCCTGCAGCCCCCAGGTCTGTGGGGCTACGCAAGCGGTTCCCAAAGAGCTTTAGAACAAGGCATAGTGTTCCCTGCTGGCTCTTTGGGCGTGGGACCAATCTCCAGACATATGGCCATTTTTGGGACTGGCGCGACGCCAAGTGGGAAAGGGTGGTTTTGAGGCTGAAGGCAGCAGGAAAGCCTGCAGCCCCCAGGTCTGTGGGGCTACGCAAGCGGTTCCCAAAGAGCTTTAGAACAAGGCCTAGTTTTCCCTGCTGGCTCTTTGGGCGTGGGACCAATCTCCAGACATATGGCCATTTTTGTGTCTGGCGTTGCGCCAAGTGGGAAAGGGTGGTTTTGAGGCTGAAGGCAGCAGGAAAGCCTGCAGCCCCCAGGTCTGTGGGGCTACGTAAGCGGTTCCCAAAGAGCTTTAGAACAAGGCCTAGTGTTCCCTGCTGGCTCTTTGGGCGTGGGACCAATCTCCAGACATATGGCCATTTTTGTGCCTGGCGCGGCACCAAGTGGGAAAGGGTGGTTTTGAGGCTGAAGGCAGCAGGAAAGCCTGCAGCCCCCAGGTCTGTGCGGCTACGCAAGCGGTTCCCAAAGAGCTTTAGAACAAGGCCTAGTTTTCCCTGCTGGCTCTTTGGGCGTGGGACCAATCTCCAGCCATATGGCCATTTTTGTGCCTGGCGCGGCACCAAGTGGGAAAGGGTGGTTTTGAGGCTGAAGGCAGCAGGAAAGCCTGCAGCCCCCAGGTGTGTGGGGCTACGTAAGCGGTTCCCAAAGAGCTTTAGAGCAAGGCATAGTGTTCCCTGCTGGCTCTTTGGGCGTGGGACCAATCTCCAGACATATGGCCATTTTTGGGACTGGCGCGACGCCAAGTGGGAAAGGGTGGTTTTGAGGCTGAAGGCAGCAGGAAAGCCTGCAGCCCCCAGGTGTGTGGGGCTACGTAAGCGGTTCCCAAAGAGCTTTAGAACAAGGCATAGTTTTCCCTGCTGGCTGTTTCGGCGTGGGACCAATCTCCAGACATATGGCCATTTTTGGGCCTGGCGCGGCGCCAAGTGGGAAAGGGTGGTTTTGAGGCTGAAGGCAGCAGGAAAGCCTGCAGCCCCCAGGTCTGTGGGGCTACGCAAGCGGTTCCCAAAGAGCTTTAGAACAAGGCATAATGTTCCCTGCTGGCTGTTTTGGCGTGGGACCAATCTCCAGCCATATGGCCATTTTTGTGCCTGGCGCGGCGCCAAGTGGGAAAGGGTGGTTTTGAGGCTGAAGGCAGCAGGAAAGCCTGCAGCCCCCAGGTGTGTGGGGCTACGCAAGCGGTTCCCAAAGAGCTTTAGAACAAGGCATAGTGTTCCCTGCTGGCTCTTTGGGCGTGGGACCAATCTCCAGACATATCGCCATTTTTGTGCCTGGCGCGACGCCAAGTGGGAAAGGGTGGTTTTGAGGCTGAAGGCAGCAGGAAAGCCTGCAGCCCCCAGGTGTGTGGGGCTACGCAAGCGGTTCCCAAAGAGCTTTAGAACAAGGCCTAGTTTTCCCTGCTGGCTCTTTGGGCGTGGGACCAATCTCCAGCCATATGGCCATTTTTGTGCCTGGCGCGGCGCCAAGTGGGAAAGGGTGGTTTTGAGGCTGAAGGCAGCAGGAAAGCCTGCAGCCACCAGGTGTGTGGGGCTACGCAAGCGGTTCCCAAAGAGCTTTAGAACAAAGCATAGTATTCCCTGCTGGCTGTTTCGGCGTGGGACCAATCTCCAGACATATGGCCATTTTTGTGCCTGGCGCGGCACCAAGTGGGAAAGGGTGGTTTTGAGGCTGAAGGCAGCAGGAAAGCCTGCAGCCCCCAGGTGTGTGGGGCTACGCAAGCAGTTCCCAAAGAGCTTTAGAACAAGGCCTAGTGTTCCCTGCTGGCTCTTTGGGCGTGGGACCAATCTCCAGACATATGGCCATTTTTGTGCCTGGCGCGTCACCAAGTGGGAAAGGGTGGTTTTGAGGCTGAAGGCAGCAGGAAAGCCTGCAGCCCCCAGGTGTGTGGGGCTACGTAAGCGGTTCCCAAAGAGCTTTAGAACAAGGCATAGTTTTCCCTGCTGGCTGTTTCGGCGTGGGACCAATCTCCAGACATATGGCCATTTTTGTGCCTGGCGTTGCGCCAAGTGGGAAAGGGTGGTTTTAAGGCTGAAGGCAGCAGGAAAGCCTGCAGCCCCCAGGTGTGTGGGGCTACGCAAGCGGTTCCCAAAGAGCTTTAGAACAAGGCATAGTGTTCCCTGCTGGCTGTTTTGGCGTGGGACCAATCTCCAGCCATATGGCCATTTTTGTGCCTGGCGCGGCGCCAAGTGGGAAAGGGTGGTTTTGAGGCTGAAGGCAGCAGGAAAGCCTGCAGCCCCCAGGTGTGTGGGGCTACGTAAGCGGTTCCCAAAGAGCTTTAGAAAAAGGCATAGTGTTCCCTGCTGGCTCTTTGGGCGTGGGACCAATCTCCAGACATATGGCCATTTTTGTGCCTGGCGTTGCGCCAAGTGGGAAAGGGTGGTTTTGAGGCTGAAGGCAGCAGGAAAGCCTGCAGCCCCCAGGTCTGTGGGGATACGCAAGCGGTTCCCAAAGAGCTTTAGAAAAAGGCATAGTGTTCCCTGCTGGCTCTTTGGGCGTGGGACCAATCTCCAGACATATGGCCATTTTTGTGCCTGGCGCGGCACCAAGTGGGAAAGGGTGGTTTTGAGGCTGAAGGCAGCAGGAAAGCCTGCAGCCCCCAGGTCTGTGCGGCTACGCAAGCGGTTCCCAAAGAGCTTTAGAACAAGGCCTAGTTTTCCCTGCTGGCTCTTTGGGCGTGGACCAATCTCCAGACATATGGCCATTTTTGTGCCTGGCGCGGCACCAAGTGGGAAAGGGTGGTTTTGAGGCTGAAGGCAGCAGGAAAGCCTGCAGCCCCCAGGTGTGTGGGGCTACGTAAGCGGTTCCCAAAGAGCTTTAGAACAAGGCATAGTTTTCCCTGCTGGCTCTTTGGGCGTGGGACCAATCTCCAGACATATGGCCATTTTTGTGCCTGGCGCGACGCCAAGTGGGAAAGGGTGGTTTTGAGGCTGAAGGCAGCAGGAAAGCCTGCAGCCCCCAGGTGTGTGGGGCTACGCAAGCAGTTCCCAAAGAGCTTTAGAACAAGGCATAGTTTTCCCTGCTGGCTGTTTTCGCGTGGGACCAATCTCCAGACATATGGCCATTTTTGGGCCTGGCGCGGCGCCAAGTGGGAAAGGGTGGTTTTGAGGCTGAAGGCAGCAGGAAAGCCTGCAGCCCACAGGTGTGTGGGGCTACGCAAGCGGTTCCCAAAGAGCTTTAGAACAAGGCATAATGTTCCCTGCTGGCTGTTTTGGCGTGGGACCAATCTCCAGACATATGGCCATTTTTGGGACTGGCGTTGCGCCATGTGGGAAAGGGTGGTTTTGAGGCTGAAGGCAGCAGGAAAGCCTGCAGCCCCCAGGTGTGTGGGGCTACGCAAGCGGTTCCCAAAGAGCTTTAGAACAAGGCCTAGTGTTCCCTGCTGGCTCTTTGGGCGTGGGACCAATCTCCAGACATATGGCCATTTTTGTGCCTGGCGCGTCACCAAGTGGGAAAGGGTGGTTTTGAGGCTGAAGGCAGCAGGAAAGCCTGCAGCCCCCAGGTCTGTGCGGCTACGCAAGCGGTTCCCAAAGAGCTTTAGAACAAGGCATAGTGTTCCCTGCTGGCTCTTTGGGCGTGGGACCAATCTCCAGACATATGGCCATTTTTGGGACTGGCGCGACGCCAAGTGGGAAAGGGTGGTTTTGAGGCTGAAGGCAGCAGGAAAGCCTGCAGCCCCCAGGTGTGTGGGGCTACGCAAGCGGTTCCCAAAGAGCTTTAGAACAAGGCATAATGTTCCCTGCTGGCTGTTTTGGCGTGGGACCAATCTCCAGCCATATGGCCATTTTTGTGCCTGGCGCGGCGCCAAGTGGGAAAGGGTGGTTTTGAGGCTGAAGGCAGCAGGAAAGCCTGCAGCCCCCAGGTGTGTGGGGCTACGCAAGCGGTTCCCAAAGAGCTTTAGAACAAGGCATAATGTTCCCTGCTGGCTGTTTTGGCGTGGGACCAATCTCCAGACATATGGCCATTTTTGGGACTGGCGCGGCGCCAAGTGGGAAAGGGTGGTTTTGAGGCTGAAGGCAGCAGGAAAGCCTGCAGCCCCCAGGTGTGTGGGGCTACGTAAGCGGTTCCCAAAGAGCTTTAGAACAAGGCATAGTTTTCCCTGCTGGCTGTTTTGGCGTGGGACCAATCTCCAGACATATGGCCATTTTTGTGCCTGGCGCGGCGCCAAGTGGGAAAGGGTGGTTTTGAGGCTGAAGGCAGCAGGAAAGCCTGCAGCCCCCAGGTGTGTGGGGCTACGTAAGCGGTTCCCAAAGAGCTTTAGAACAAGGCATAATGTTCCCTGCTGGCTGTTTTCGCGTGGGACCAATCTCCAGCCATATGGCCATTTTTGTGCCTGGCGCGGCGCCAAGTGGGAAAGGGTGGTTTTGAGGCTGAAGGCAGCAGGAAAGCCTGCAGCCCCCAGGTGTGTGGGGCTACGCAAGCGGTTCCCAAAGAGCTTTAGAACAAGGCATAATGTTCCCTGCTGGCTGTTTTGGCGTGGGACCAATCTCCAGACATATGGCCATTTTTGGGACTGGCGCGGCGCCAAGTGGGAAAGGGTGGTTTTGAGGCTGAAGGCAGCAGGAAAGCCTGCAGCCCCCAGGTCTGTGGGGCTACGCAAGCGGTTCCCAAAGAGCTTTAGAACAAGGCATAGTGTTCCCTGCTGGCTCTTTGGGCGTGGGACCAATCTCCAGACATATGGCCATTTTTGGGACTGGCGCGACGCCAAGTGGGAAAGGGTGGTTTTGAGGCTGAAGGCAGCAGGAAAGCCTGCAGCCCCCAGGTCTGTGGGGCTACGCAAGCGGTTCCCAAAGAGCTTTAGAACAAGGCCTAGTTTTCCCTGCTGGCTCTTTGGGCGTGGGACCAATCTCCAGACATATGGCCATTTTTGTGTCTGGCGTTGCGCCAAGTGGGAAAGGGTGGTTTTGAGGCTGAAGGCAGCAGGAAAGCCTGCAGCCCCCAGGTCTGTGGGGCTACGTAAGCGGTTCCCAAAGAGCTTTAGAACAAGGCCTAGTGTTCCCTGCTGGCTCTTTGGGCGTGGGACCAATCTCCAGACATATGGCCATTTTTGTGCCTGGCGCGGCACCAAGTGGGAAAGGGTGGTTTTGAGGCTGAAGGCAGCAGGAAAGCCTGCAGCCCCCAGGTCTGTGCGGCTACGCAAGCGGTTCCCAAAGAGCTTTAGAACAAGGCCTAGTTTTCCCTGCTGGCTCTTTGGGCGTGGGACCAATCTCCAGCCATATGGCCATTTTTGTGCCTGGCGCGGCACCAAGTGGGAAAGGGTGGTTTTGAGGCTGAAGGCAGCAGGAAAGCCTGCAGCCCCCAGGTGTGTGGGGCTACGTAAGCGGTTCCCAAAGAGCTTTAGAGCAAGGCATAGTGTTCCCTGCTGGCTCTTTGGGCGTGGGACCAATCTCCAGACATATGGCCATTTTTGGGACTGGCGCGACGCCAAGTGGGAAAGGGTGGTTTTGAGGCTGAAGGCAGCAGGAAAGCCTGCAGCCCCCAGGTGTGTGGGGCTACGTAAGCGGTTCCCAAAGAGCTTTAGAACAAGGCATAGTTTTCCCTGCTGGCTGTTTCGGCGTGGGACCAATCTCCAGACATATGGCCATTTTTGGGCCTGGCGCGGCGCCAAGTGGGAAAGGGTGGTTTTGAGGCTGAAGGCAGCAGGAAAGCCTGCAGCCCCCAGGTCTGTGGGGCTACGCAAGCGGTTCCCAAAGAGCTTTAGAACAAGGCATAATGTTCCCTGCTGGCTGTTTTGGCGTGGGACCAATCTCCAGCCATATGGCCATTTTTGTGCCTGGCGCGGCGCCAAGTGGGAAAGGGTGGTTTTGAGGCTGAAGGCAGCAGGAAAGCCTGCAGCCCCCAGGTGTGTGGGGCTACGCAAGCGGTTCCCAAAGAGCTTTAGAACAAGGCATAGTGTTCCCTGCTGGCTCTTTGGGCGTGGGACCAATCTCCAGACATATCGCCATTTTTGTGCCTGGCGCGACGCCAAGTGGGAAAGGGTGGTTTTGAGGCTGAAGGCAGCAGGAAAGCCTGCAGCCCCCAGGTGTGTGGGGCTACGCAAGCGGTTCCCAAAGAGCTTTAGAACAAGGCCTAGTTTTCCCTGCTGGCTGTTTTGGCGTGGGACCAATCTCCAGACATATGGCCATTTTTGTGCCTGGTGCGGCGCCAAGTGGGAAAGGGTGGTTTTGAGGCTGAAGGCAGCAGGAAAGCCTGCAGCCCCCAGGTGTGTGGGGCTACGCAAGCGGTTCCCAAAGAGCTTTAGAACAAGGCATAATGTTCCCTGCTGGCTGTTTTGGCGTGGGACCAATCTCCAGCCATATGGCCATTTTTGTGCCTGGCGCGGCGCCAAGTGGGAAAGGGTGGTTTTGAGGCTGAAGGCAGCAGGAAAGCCTGCAGCCCGCAGGTGTGTGGGGATACGCAAGCGGTTCCCAAAGAGCTTTAGAACAAGGCATAATGTTCCCTGCTGGCTGTTTTGGCGTGGGAGCAGTCTCCAGACATATGGCCATTTTTGGGACTGGCGAGGCGCCAAGTGGGAAAGGGTGGTTTTGAGGCTGAAGGCAGCAGGAAAGCCTGCAGCCCCCAGGTGTGTGGGGCTACGCAAGCGGTTCCCAAAGAGCTTTAGAACAAGGCCTAGTTTTCCCTGCTGGCTGTTTTGGCGTGGGAGCAGTCTCCAGACATATGGCCATTTTTGTGCCTGGCGCGGCGCCAAGTGGGAAAGGGTGGTTTTGAGGCTGAAGGCAGCAGGAAAGCCTGCAGCCCCCAGGTGTGTGGGGCTACGCAAGCAGTTCCCAAAGAGCTTTAGAACAAGGCCTAATTTTCCCTGCTGGCTCTTTGGGCGTGGGACCAATCTCCAGCCATATGGCCATTTTTGGGACTGGCGCGGCGCCAAGTGGGAAAGGGTGGTTTTGAGGCTGAAGGCAGCAGGAAAGCCTGCAGCCCCCAGGTGTGTGGGGCTACGCAAGCGGTTCCCAAAGAGCTTTAGAACAAGGCCTAGTTTTCCCTGCTGGCTCTTTGGGCGTGGGACCAATCTCCAGCCATATGGCCATTTTTGTGCCTGGCGCGGCGCCAAGTGGGAAAGGGTGGTTTTGAGGCTGAAGGCAGCAGGAAAGCCTGCAGCCCCCAGGTGTGTGGGGCTACGTAAGCGGTTCCCAAAGAGCTTTAGAACAAGGCATAGTGTTCCCTGCTGGCTCTTTGGGCGTGGGGCCAATCTCCAGACATATGGCCATTTTTGGGACTGGCGCGACGCCAAGTGGGAAAGGGTGGTTTTGAGGCTGAAGGCAGCAGGAAAGCCTGCAGCCCCCAGGTGTGTGGGGCTACGCAAGCGGTTCCCAAAGAGCTTTAGAACAAGGCATAATGTTCCCTGCTGGCTGTTTTCGCGTGGGACCAATCTCCAGACATATGGCCATTTTTGTGCCTGGCGCGGCGCCAAGTGGGAAAGGGTGGTTTTGAGGCTGAAGGCAGCAGGAAAGCCTGCAGCCCCCAGGTGTGTGGGGCTACGCAAGCGGTTCCCAAAGAGCTTTAGAACAAGGCATAATGTTCCCTGCTGGCTGTTTTGGCGTGGGACCAATCTCCAGACATATGGCCATTTTTGTGCCTGGCGCGGCGCCAAGTGGGAAAGGGTGGTTTTGAGGCTGAAGGCAGCAGGAAAGCCTGCAGCCCCCAGGTCTGTGGGGCTACGCAAGTGGTTCCCAAAGAGCTTTAGAACAAGGCATAGTTTTCCCTGCTGGCTGTTTCGGCGTGGGACCAATCTCCAGACATATGGCCATTTTTGTGCCTGGCGTTGCGCCAAGTGGGAAAGGGTGGTTTTGAGGCTGAAGGCAGCAGGAAAGCCTGCAGCCCCCAGGTGTGTGGGGCTACGCAAGCGGTTCCCAAAGAGCTTTAGAACAAGGCATAGTGTTCCCTGCTGGCTCTTTGGGCGTGGGACCAATCTCGAGCCATATGGCCATTTTTGTGCCTGGCGCGGCGCCAAGTGGGAAAGGGTGGTTTTGAGGCTGAAGGCAGCAGGAAAGCCTGCAGCCCCCAGGTCTGTGGGGCTATGCAAGCGGTTCCCAAAGAGCTTTAGAACAAGGCCTAGTGTTCCCTGCTGGCTCTTTGGGCGTGGGACCAATCTCCAGGCATATGGCCATTTTTGTGCCTGGCGCGGCACCAAGTGGGAAAGGGTGGTTTTGAGGCTGAAGGCAGCAGGAAAGCCTGCAGCCCCCAGGTCTGTGCGGCTATGCAAGCGGTTCCCAAAGAGCTTTAGAACAAGGCCTAGTTTTCCCTGCTGGCTCTTTGGGCGTGGGACCAATCTCCAGCCATATGGCCATTTTTGTGCCTGGCGCGGCGTCAAGTGGGAAAGGGTGGTTTTGAGGCTGAAGGCAGCAGGAAAGCCTGCAGCCCCCAGGTGTGTGGGGCTACGTAAGCGGTTCCCAAAGAGCTTTAGAACAAGGCATAGTGTTCCCTGCTGGCTCTTTGGGCGTGGGACCAATCTCCAGACATATGGCCATTTTTGGGACTGGCGCGACGCCAAGTGGGAAAGGGTGGTTTTGAGGCTGAAGGCAGCAGGAAAGCCTGCAGCCCCCAGGTGTGTGGGGCTACGCAAGCGGTTCCCAAAGAGCTTTAGAACAAGGCATAATGTTCCCTGCTGGCTGTTTTGGCGTGGGACCAATCTCCAGCCATATGGCCATTTTTGTGCCTGGCGCGGCGCCAAGTGGGAAAGGGTGGTTTTGAGGCTGAAGGCAGCAGGAAAGCCTGCAGCCCCCAGGTGTGTGGGGCTACGCAAGCGGTTCCCAAAGAGCTTTAGAACAAGGCATAATGTTCCCTGCTGGCTGTTTTGGCGTGGGACCAATCTCCAGACATATGGCCATTTTTGTGCCTGGCGCGGCGCCAAGTGGGAAAGGGTGGTTTTGAGGCTGAAGGCAGCAGGAAAGCCTGCAGCCCCCAGGTGTGTGGGGCTACGTAAGCGGTTCCCAAAGAGCTTTAGAACAAGGCATAGTTTTCCCTGCTGGCTGTTTCGGCGTGGGACCAATCTCCAGACATATGGCCATTTTTGTGCCTGGCGTTGCGCCAAGTGGGAAAGGGTGGTTTTGAGGCTGAAGGCAGCAGGAAAGCCTGCAGCCCCCAGGTGTGTGGGGCTACGCAAGCGGTTCCCAAAGAGCTTTAGAACAAGGCATAATGTTCCCTGCTGGCTGTTTTGGCGTGGGACCAATCTCCAGACATATGGCCATTTTTGGGACTGGCGCGGCGCCAAGTGGGAAAGGGTGGTTTTGAGGCTGAAGGCAGCAGGAAAGCCTGCAGCCCCCAGGTGTGTGGGGCTACGCAAGCGGTTCCCAAAGAGCTTTAGAACAAGGCATAGTGTTCCCTGCTGGCTCTTTGGGCGTGGGACCAATCTCCAGACATATGGCCATTTTTGGGACTGGCGCGACGCCAAGTGGGAAAGGGTGGTTTTGAGGCTGAAGGCAGCAGGAAAGCCTGCAGCCCCCAGGTGTGTGGGGCTACGCAAGCGGTTCCCAAAGAGCTTTAGAACAAGGCATAATGTTCCCTGCTGGCTGTTTTGGCGTGGGACCAATCTCCAGCCATATGGCCATTTTTGTGCCTGGCGCGGCGCCAAGTGGGAAAGGGTGGTTTTGAGGCTGAAGGCAGCAGGAAAGCCTGCAGCCCCCAGGTGTGTGGGGCTACGCAAGCGGTTCCCAAAGAGCTTTAGAACAAGGCATAGTTTTCCCTGCTGGCTGTTTCGGCGTGGGACCAATCTCCAGACATATGGCCATTTTTGTGCCTGGCGTTGCGCCAAGTGGGAAAGGGTGGTTTTGAGGCTGAAGGCAGCAGGAAAGCCTGCAGCCCCCAGGTGTGTGGGGCTATGCAAGCGGTTCCCAAAGAGCTTTAGAACAAGGCCTAGTTTTCCCTGCTGGCTCTTTGGGCGTGGGACCAATCTCCAGACATATGGCCATTTTTGTGCCTGGCGCGGCGCCAAGTGGGAAAGGGTGGTTTTGAGGCTGAAGGCAGCAGGAAAGCCTGCAGCCCCCAGGTGTGTGGGGCTATGCAAGCGGTTCCCAAAGAGCTTTAGAACAAGGCCTAGTTTTCCCTGCTGGCTCTTTGGGCGTGGGACCAATCTCCAGCCATATGGCCATTTTTGTGCCTGGCGCGGCGCCAAGTGGGAAAGGGTGGTTTTGAGGCTGAAGGCAGCAGGAAAGCCTGCAGCCCCCAGGTGTGTGGGGCTACGCAAGCGGTTCCCAAAGAGCTTTAGAACAAGGCATAGTGTTCCCTGCTGGCTCTTTGGGCGTGGGACCAATCTCCAGACATATGGCCATTTTTGGGACTGGCGCGACGCCAAGTGGGAAAGGGTGGTTTTGAGGCTGAAGGCAGCAGGAAAGCCTGCAGCCCCCAGGTGTGTGGGGCTACGCAAGCGGTTCCCAAAGAGCTTTAGAACAAGGCATAATGTTCCCTGCTGGCTGTTTTCGCGTGGGACCAATCTCCAGCCATATGGCCATTTTTGTGCCTGGCGCGGCGCCAAGTGGGAAAGGGTGGTTTTGAGGCTGAAGGCAGCAGGAAAGCCTGCAGCCCCCAGGTGTGTGGGGCTACGCAAGCGGTTCCCAAAGAGCTTTAGAACAAGGCATAGTGTTCCCTGCTGGCTGTTTTGGCGTGGGACCAATCTCCAGACATATGGCCATTTTTGGGACTGGCGCGGCGCCAAGTGGGAAAGGGTGGTTTTGAGGCTGAAGGCAGCAGGAAAGCCTGCAGCCCCCAGGTGTGGGGGCTACGCAAGCGGTTCCCAAAGAGCTTTAGAACAAGGCATAGTTTTCCCTGCTGGCTGTTTCGGCGTGGGACCAATCTCCAGACATATGGCCATTTTTGTGCCTGGCGTTGCACCAAGTGGGAAAGGGTGGTTTTGAGGCTGAAGGCAGCAGGAAAGCCTGCAGCCCCCAGGTGTGTGGGGCTACGCAAGCGGTTCCCAAAGAGCTTTAGAACAAGGCATAATGTTCCCTGCTGGCTGTTTTGGCGTGGGACCAATCTCCAGACATATGGCCATTTTTGGGACTGGCGCGGCGCCAAGTGGGAAAGGGTGGTTTTGAGGCTGAAGGCAGCAGGAAAGCCTGCAGCCCCCAGGTGTGTGGGGCTACGTAAGCGGTTCCCAAAGAGCTTTAGAACAAGGCCTAGTTTTCCCTGCTGGCTCTTTGGGCGTGGGACCAATCTCCAGACATATGGCCATTTTTGGGACTGGCGCGACGCCAAGTGGGAAAGGGTGGTTTTGAGGCTGAAGGCAGCAGGAAAGCCTGCAGCCCCCAGGTGTGTGGGGCTACGCAAGCGGTTCCCAAAGAGCTTTAGAACAAGGCATAGTTTTCCCTGCTGGCTCTTTGGGCGTGGGACCAATCTCCAGACATATGGCCATTTTTGTGCCTGGCGTTGCGCCAAGTGGGAAAGGGTGGTTTTGAGGCTGAAGGCAGCAGGAAAGCCTGCAGCCCCCAGGTGTGTGGGGCTACGCAAGCGGTTCCCAAAGAGCTTTAGAACAAGGCATAATGTTCCCTGCTGGCTGTTTTGGCGTGGGACCAATCTCCAGCCATATGGCCATTTTTGTGCCTGGCACGGCGCCAAGTGGGAAAGGGTGGTTTTGAGGCTGAAGGCAGCAGGAAAGCCTGCAGCCCCCAGGTGTGTGGGGCTACGCAAGCGGTTCCCAAAGAGCTTTAGAACAAGGCATAGTGTTCCCTGCTGGCTCTTTGGGCGTGGGACCAATCTCCAGACATATGGCCATTTTTGGGACTGGCGCGACGCCAAGTGGGAAAGGGTGGTTTTGAGGCTGAAGGCAGCAGGAAAGCCTGCAGCCCCCAGGTGTGTGGGGCTACGCAAGCGGTTCCCAAAGAGCTTTAGAACAAGGCATAGTTTTCCCTGCTGGCTGTTTCGGCGTGGGACCAATCTCCAGACATATGGCCATTTTTGTGCCTGGCGTTGCGCCAAGTGGGAAAGGGTGGTTTTGAGGCTGAAGGCAGCAGGAAAGCCTGCAGCCCCCAGGTGTGTGGGGCTACGCAAGCGGTTCCCAAAGAGCTTTAGAACAAGGCATAATGTTCCCTGCTGGCTGTTTTGGCGTGGGACCAATCTCCAGCCATATGGCCATTTTTGTGCCTGGCGCGGTGCCAAGTGGGAAAGGGTGGTTTTGAGGCTGAAGGCAGCAGGAAAGCCTGCAGCCCCCAGGTCTGTGGGGATACGCAAGCGGTTCCCAAAGAGCTTTAGAACAAGGCATAGTTTTCCCTGCTGGCTGTTTCGGCGTGGGACCAATCTCCAGACATATGGCCATTTTTGTGCCTGGCGTTGCGCCAAGTGGGAAAGGGTGGTTTTGAGGCTGAAGGCAGCAGGAAAGCCTGCAGCCCCCAGGTGTGTGGGGCTATGCAAGCGGTTCCCAAAGAGCTTTAGAACAAGGCCTAGTTTTCCCTGCTGGCTCTTTGGGCGTGGGAGCAATCTCCAGACATATGGCCATTTTTGGGACTGGCGCGGCGCCAAGTGGGAAAGGGTGGTTTTGAGGCTGAAGGCAGCAGGAAAGCCTGCAGCCCCCAGGTGTGTGGGGCTATGCAAGCGGTTCCCAAAGAGCTTTAGAACAAGGCCTAGTTTTCCCTGCTGGCTCTTTGGGCGTGGGACCAATCTCCAGCCATATGGCCATTTTTGTGCCTGGCGCGGCGCCAAGTGGGAAAGGGTGGTTTTGAGGCTGAAGGCAGCAGGAAAGCCTGCAGCCCCCAGGTGTGTGGGGCTACGCAAGCGGTTCCCAAAGAGCTTTAGAACAAGGCATAGTTTTCCCTGCTGGCTGTTTCGGCGTGGGAGCAATCTCCAGACATATGGCCATTTTTGGGACTGGCGCGACGCCAAGTGGGAAAGGGTGGTTTTGAGGCTGAAGGCAGCAGGAAAGCCTGCAGCCCCCAGGTGTGTGGGGCTACGCAAGCGGTTCCCAAAGAGCTTTAGAACAAGGCATAATGTTCCCTGCTGGCTGTTTTCGCGTGGGACCAATCTCCAGCCATATGGCCATTTTTGTGCCTGGCGCGGCGCCAAGTGGGAAAGGGTGGTTTTGAGGCTGAAGGCAGCAGGAAAGCCTGCAGCCCCCAGGTGTGTGGGGCTACGCAAGCGGTTCCCAAAGAGCTTTAGAACAAGGCATAATGTTCCCTGCTGGCTGTTTTGGCGTGGGACCAATCTCCAGACATATGGCCATTTTTGGGACTGGCGCGGCGCCAAGTGGGAAAGGGTGGTTTTGAGGCTGAAGGCAGCAGGAAAGCCTGCAGCCCCCAGGTGTGTGGGGCTACGCAAGCGGTTCCCAAAGAGCTTTAGAACAAGGCATAGTGTTCCCTGCTGGCTCTTTGGGCGTGGGACCAATCTCCAGACATATGGCCATTTTTGTGCCTGGCGTTGCGCCAAGTGGGAAAGGGTGGTTTTGAGGCTGAAGGCAGCAGGAAAGCCTGCAGCCCCCAGGTGTGTGGGGCTATGCAAGCGGTTCCCAAAGAGCTTTAGAACAAGGCCTAGTTTTCCCTGCTGGCTCTTTGGGCGTGGGACCAATCTCCAGCCATATGGCCATTTTTGTGCCTGGCGCGGCGCCAAGTGGGAAAGGGTGGTTTTGAGGCTGAAGGCAGCAGGAAAGCCTGCAGCCCCCAGGTGTGTGGGGCTATGCAAGCGGTTCCCAAAGAGCTTTAGAACAAGGCCTAGTTTTCCCTGCTGGCTCTTTGGGCGTGGGACCAATCTCCAGCCATATGGCCATTTTTGGGACTGGCGCGGCGCCAAGTGGGAAAGGGTGGTTTTGAGGCTGAAGGCAGCAGGAAAGCCTGCAGCCCCCAGGTGTGTGGGGCTACGTAAGCGGTTCCCAAAGAGCTTTAGAACAAGGCATAATGTTCCCTGCTGGCTGTTTTCGCGTGGGACCAATCTCCAGACATATGGCCATTTTTGTGCCTGGCGCGGCGCCAAGTGGGAAAGGGTGGTTTTGAGGCTGAAGGCAGCAGGAAAGCCTGCAGCCCCCAGGTGTGTGGGGCTACGCAAGCGGTTCCCAAAGAGCTTTAGAACAAGGCATAATGTTCCCTGCTGGCTGTTTTGGCGTGGGAGCAGTCTCCAGACATATGGCCATTTTTGTGCCTGGCGCGGCGCCAAGTGGGAAAGGGTGGTTTTGAGGCTGAAGGCAGCAGGAAAGCCTGCAGCCCCCAGGTCTGTGGGGCTACGCAAGCGGTTCCCAAAGAGCTTTAGAACAAGGCATAGTTTTCCCTGCTGGCTGTTTTCGCGTGGGACCAATCTCCAGACATATGGCCATTTTTGTGCCTGGCGCGGCGCCGAGTGGGAAAGGGTAGTTTTGAGACTGAAGGCAGCAGGAAAGCCTGCAGCCCCCAGGTGTGTGGGGCTATGCAAGCGGTTCCCATAGAGCTTTAGAACAAAGCATAGTATTCCCAGCTGGCTGTTTCGGCGTGGGAGCAATCTCCAGCCATATGGCCATTTTTGTGCCTGGCGCGGCGCCAAGTGGGAAAGGGTGGTTTTGAGGCTGAAGGCAGCAGGAAAGCCTGCAGCCCCCAGGTGTGTGGGGCTACGCAAGCGGTTCCCAAAGTGCTTTAGAACAAGGCATAATGTTCCCTACTGGCTGTTTTGGCGTGGGACCTATCTCCAGACATATGGCCATTTTTGTGCCTGGCGCGGCGCCAAGTGGGAAAGGGTGGTTTTGAGGCTGAAGGCAGCAGGAAAGCCTGCAGCCCCCAGGTGTGTGGGGCTACGCAAGCGGTTCCCAAAGAGCTTTAGAACAAGGCATAGTTTTCCCTGCTGGCTGTTTCGGCGTGGGACTAATCTCCAGACATATGGCCATTTTTGTGCCTGGCGTTGCGCCAAGTGGGAAAGGGTGGTTTTGAGGCTGAAGGCAGCAGGAAAGCCTGCAGCCCCCAGGTCTGTGGGGCTACGCAAGCGGTTCCCAAAGAGCTTTAGAACAAGGCATAATGTTCCCTGCTGGCTGTTTTGGCGTGGGACCAATCTCCAGACATATGGCCATTTTTGTGCCTGGCGCGACGCCAAGTGGGAAAGGGTGGTTTTGAGGCTGAAGGCAGCAGGAAAGCCTGCAGCCCCCAGGTCTGTGGGGATACGCAAGCGGTTCCCAAAGAGCTTTAGAACAAGGCATAGTTTTCCCTGCTGGCTGTTTTGGCGTGGGACCAATCTCCAGCCATATGGCCATTTTTGTGCCTGGCGCAGCGCCAAGTGGGAAAGGGTGGTTTTGAGGCTGAAGGCAGCAGGAAAGCCTGCAGCCCCCAGGTGTGTGGGGCTACGCAAGCGGTTCCCAAAGAGCTTTAGAACAAGGCATAATGTTCCGTGCTGGCTGTTTTGGCGTGGGACCAATCTCCAGCCATATGGCCATTTTTGTGCCTGGCGCGGCGCCAAGTGGGAAAGGGTGGTTTTGAGGCTGAAGGCAGCAGGAAAGCCTGCAGCCCCCAGGTGTGTGGGGCTACGCAAGCGGTTCCCAAAGAGCTTTAGAACAAGGCATAGTGTTCCCTGCTGGCTGTTTTCGCGTGGGACCAATCTCCAGACATATGGCCATTTTTGTGCCTGGCGCGACGCCAAGTGGGAAAGGGTGGTTTTGAGGCTGAAGGCAGCAGGAAAGCCTGCAGCCCCCAGGTGTGTGGGGCTACGCAAGCGGTTCCCAAAGAGCTTTAGAACAAGGCCTAGTTTTCCCTGCTGGCTGTTTTCGCGTGGGACCAATCTCCAGCCATATGGCCATTTTTGTGCCTGGCGTTGCGCCAAGTGGGAAAGGGTGGTTTTGAGGCTGAAGGCAGCAGGAAAGCCTGCAGCCCCCAGGTGTGTGGGGCTACGCAAGCGGTTCCCAAAGAGCTTTAGAACAAGGCATAGTGTTCCCTGCTGGCTGTTTTCGCGTGGGACCAATCTCCAGCCATATGGCCATTTTTGTGCCTGGCGCGGCGCCAAGTGGGAAAGGGTGGTTTTGAGGCTGAAGGCAGCAGGAAAGCCTGCAGCCCCCAGGTGTGTGGGGCTACGCAAGCGGTTCCCAAAGAGCTTTAGAACAAGGCATAATGTTCCCTGCTGGCTGTTTTGGCGTGGGAGCAGTCTCCAGACATATGGCCATTTTTGTGCCTGGCGCGGCGCCAAGTGGGAAAGGGTGGTTTTGAGGCTGAAGGCAGCAGGAAAGCCTGCAGCCCCCAGGTGTGTGGGGCTACGCAAGCGGTTCCCAAAGAGCTTTAGAACAAGGCATAGTTTTCCCTGCTGGCTGTTTTCGCGTGGGACCAATCTCCAGACATATGGCCATTTTTGTGCCTGGCGCGGCGCCGAGTGGGAAAGGGTAGTTTTGAGGCTGAAGGCAGCAGGAAAGCCTGCAGCCCCCAGGTGTGTGGGGCTACGCAAGCGGTTCCCAAAGAGCTTTAGAACAAGGCATAGTGTTCCCTGCTGGCTGTTTTGGCGTGGGACCAATCTCCAGACATATGGCCATTTTTGTTACTGGCGCGACGCCAAGTGGGAAAGGGTGGTTTTGAGGCTGAAGGCAGCAGGAAAGCCTGCAGCCCCCAGGTGTGTGGGGCTACGCAAGCGGTTCCCAAAGAGCTTTAGAACAAGGCATAATGTTCCCTGCTGGCTGTTTTGGCGTGGGAGCAGTCTCCAGCCATATGGCCATTTTTGTGCCTGGCGCGGCGCCAAGTGGGAAAGGGTGGTTTTGAGGCTGAAGGCAGCAGGAAAGCCTGCAGCCCCCAGGTGTGTGGGGCTACGCAAGCGGTTCCCAAAGAGCTTTAGAACAAGGCATAGTTTTCCCTGCTGGCTGTTTTGGCGTGGGACCAATCTCCAGACATATGGCCATTTTTGTGCCTGGCGTTGCGCCAAGTGGGAAAGGGTAGTTTTGAGGCTGAAGGCAGCAGGAAAGCCTGCAGCCCCCAGGTGTGTGGGGCTACGCAAGCGGTTCCCAAAGAGCTTTAGAACAAGGCATAATGTTCCCTGCTGGCTGTTTTGGCGTGGGACCAATCTCCAGACATATGGCCATTTTTGTGCCTGGCGCGGCGCCAAGTGGGAAAGGGTGGTTTTGAGGCTGAAGGCAGCAGGAAAGCCTGCAGCCCCCAGGTGTGTGGGGCTACGTAAGCGGTTCCCAAAGAGCTTTAGAACAAGGCATAGTGTTCCCTGCTGGCTGTTTTCGCGTGGGACCAATCTCCAGACATATGGCCATTTTTGGGACTGGCGCGACGCCAAGTGGGAAAGGGTGGTTTTGAGGCTGAAGGCAGCAGGAAAGCCTGCAGCCCCCAGGTGTGTGGGGCTACGCAAGCGGTTCCCAAAGAGCTTTAGAACAAGGCATAGTTTTCCCTGCTGGCTGTTTTGGCGTGGGACCAATCTCCAGCCATATGGCCATTTTTGTGCCTGGCGTTGCGCCAAGTGGGAAAGGGTGGTTTTGAGGCTGAAGGCAGCAGGAAAGCCTGCAGCCCCCAGGTCTGTGGGGCTACGCAAGCGGTTCCCAAAGAGCTTTAGAACAAGGCATAGTTTTCCCTGCTGGCTGTTTTCGCGTGGGACCAATCTCCAGACATATGGCCATTTTTGTGCCTGGCGCGGCGCCGAGTGGGAAAGGGTGGTTTTGAGGCTGAAGGCAGCAGGAAAGCCTGCAGCCCCCAGGTGTGTGGGGCTACGCAAGCGGTTCCCAAAGAGCTTTAGAACAAGGCATAGTGTTCCCTGCTGGCTGTTTTCGCGTGGGACCAATCTCCAGACATATGGCCATTTTTGTTACTGGCGCGGCGCCAAGTGGGAAAGGGTGGTTTTGAGGCTGAAGGCAGCAGGAAAGCCTGCAGCCCCCAGGTGTGTGGGGCTACGCAAGCGGTTCCCAAAGAGCTTTAGAACAAGGCATAGTTTTCCCTGCTGGCTGTTTTCGCGTGGGACCAATCTCCAGACATATGGCCATTTTTGTGCCTGGCGCGGCGCCGAGTGGGAAAGGGTAGTTTTGAGGCTGAAGGCAGCAGGAAAGCCTGCAGCCCCCAGGTGTGTGGGGCTACGCAAGCGGTTCCCAAAGAGCTTTAGAACAAGGCATAGTGTTCCCTGCTGGCTGTTTTGGCGTGGGACCAATCTCCAGACATATGGCCATTTTTGTTACTGGCGCGACGCCAAGTGGGAAAGGGTGGTTTTGAGGCTGAAGGCAGCAGGAAAGCCTGCAGCCCCCAGGTGTGTGGGGCTACGCAAGCGGTTCCCAAAGAGCTTTAGAACAAGGCATAATGTTCCCTGCTGGCTGTTTTGGCGTGGGAGCAGTCTCCAGCCATATGGCCATTTTTGTGCCTGGCGCGGCGCCAAGTGGGAAAGGGTGGTTTTGAGGCTGAAGGCAGCAGGAAAGCCTGCAGCCCCCAGGTGTGTGGGGCTACGCAAGCGGTTCCCAAAGAGCTTTAGAACAAGGCATAGTTTTCCCTGCTGGCTGTTTTGGCGTGGGACCAATCTCCAGACATATGGCCATTTTTGTGCCTGGCGTTGCGCCAAGTGGGAAAGGGTAGTTTTGAGGCTGAAGGCAGCAGGAAAGCCTGCAGCCCCCAGGTGTGTGGGGCTACGCAAGCGGTTCCCAAAGAGCTTTAGAACAAGGCATAATGTTCCCTGCTGGCTGTTTTGGCGTGGGACCAATCTCCAGACATATGGCCATTTTTGTGCCTGGCGCGGCGCCAAGTGGGAAAGGGTGGTTTTGAGGCTGAAGGCAGCAGGAAAGCCTGCAGCCCCCAGGTGTGTGGGGCTACGTAAGCGGTTCCCAAAGAGCTTTAGAACAAGGCATAGTGTTCCCTGCTGGCTGTTTTCGCGTGGGACCAATCTCCAGACATATGGCCATTTTTGGGACTGGCGCGACGCCAAGTGGGAAAGGGTGGTTTTGAGGCTGAAGGCAGCAGGAAAGCCTGCAGCCCCCAGGTCTGTGGGGCTACGCAAGCGGTTCCCAAAGAGCTTTAGAACAAGGCATAGTTTTCCCTGCTGGCTGTTTTGGCGTGGGACCAATCTCCAGCCATATGGCCATTTTTGTGCCTGGCGTTGCGCCAAGTGGGAAAGGGTGGTTTTGAGGCTGAAGGCAGCAGGAAAGCCTGCAGCCCCCAGGTCTGTGGGGCTACGCAAGCGGTTCCCAAAGAGCTTTAGAACAAGGCATAGTTTTCCCTGCTGGCTGTTTTCGCGTGGGACCAATCTCCAGACATATGGCCATTTTTGTGCCTGGCGCGGCGCCGAGTGGGAAAGGGTGGTTTTGAGGCTGAAGGCAGCAGGAAAGCCTGCAGCCCCCAGGTGTGTGGGGCTACGCAAGCGGTTCCCAAAGAGCTTTAGAACAAGGCATAGTGTTCCCTGCTGGCTGTTTTCGCGTGGGACCAATCTCCAGACATATGGCCATTTTTGTTACTGGCGCGGCGCCAAGTGGGAAAGGGTGGTTTTGAGGCTGAAGGCAGCAGGAAAGCCTGCAGCCCCCAGGTGTGTGGGGCTACGCAAGCGGTTCCCAAAGAGCTTTAGAACAAGGCATAATGTTCCCTGCTGGCTGTTTTGGCGTGGGAGCAGTCTCCAGCCATATGGCCATTTTTGTGCCTGGCGCGGCGCCAAGTGGGAAAGGGTGGTTTTGAGGCTGAAGGCAGCAGGAAAGCCTGCAGCCCCCAGGTGTGTGGGGCTACGCAAGCGGTTCCCAAAGAGCTTTAGAACAAGGCATAGTTTTCCCTGCTGGCTGTTTTGGCGTGGGACCAATCTCCAGACATATGGCCATTTTTGTGCCTGGCGTTGCGCCAAGTGGGAAAGGGTAGTTTTGAGGCTGAAGGCAGCAGGAAAGCCTGCAGCCCCCAGGTGTGTGGGGCTACGCAAGCGGTTCCCAAAGAGCTTTAGAACAAGGCATAATGTTCCCTGCTGGCTGTTTTGGCGTGGGACCAATCTCCAGACATATGGCCATTTTTGTGCCTGGCGCGGCGCCAAGTGGGAAAGGGTGGTTTTGAGGCTGAAGGCAGCAGGAAAGCCTGCAGCCCCCAGGTGTGTGCGGCTACGTAAGCGGTTCCCAAAGAGCTTTAGAACAAGGCATAGTGTTCCCTGCTGGCTGTTTTCGCGTGGGACCAATCTCCAGACATATGGCCATTTTTGGGACTGGCGCGACGCCAAGTGGGAAAGGGTGGTTTTGAGGCTGAAGGCAGCAGGAAAGCCTGCAGCCCCCAGGTGTGTGGGGCTACGCAAGTGGTTCCCAAAGAGCTTTAGAACAAGGCATAGTTTTCCCTGCTGGCTGTTTTGGCGTGGGACCAATCTCCAGCCATATGGCCATTTTTGTGCCTGGCGTTGCGCCAAGTGGGAAAGGGTGGTTTTGAGGCTGAAGGCAGCAGGAAAGCCTGCAGCCCCCAGGTCTGTGGGGCTACGCAAGCGGTTCCCAAAGAGCTTTAGAACAAGGCATAGTTTTCCCTGCTGGCGGTTTTCGCGTGGGACCAATCTCCAGCCATATGGCCATTTTTGTGCCTGGCGCAGCGCCAAGTGGGAAAGGGTGGTTTTGAGGCTGAAGGCAGCAGGAAAGCCTGCAGCCCCCAGGTCTGTGGGGCTACGCAAGCGGTTCCCAAAGAGCTTTAGAACAAGGCATAGTTTTCCCTGCTGGCTGTTTCGGCGTGGGACCAATCTCCAGACATATGGCCATTTTTGTGCCTGGCGCGGCGCCAAGTGGGAAAGGGTGGTTTTGAGGCTGAAGGCAGCAGGAAAGCCTGCAGCCCCCAGGTGTGTGGGGCTACGCAAGCGGTTCCCAAAGAGCTTTAGAACAAGGCATAATGTTCCCTGCTGGCTGTTTTGGCGTGGGACCAATCTCCAGCCATATGGCCATTTTTGTGCCTGGCGCGGTGCCAAGTGGGAAAGGGTGGTTTTGAGGCTGAAGGCAGCAGGAAAGCCTGCAGCCCCCAGGTCTGTGGGGATACGCAAGCGGTTCCCAAAGAGCTTTAGAACAAGGCATAATGTTCCCTGCTGGCTGTTTTGGCGTGGGAGCAGTCTCCAGACATATGGCCATTTTTGGGACTGGCGAGGCGCCAAGTGGGAAAGGGTGGTTTTGAGGCTGAAGGCAGCAGGAAAGCCTGCAGCCCCCAGGTGTGTGGGGCTACGCAAGCGGTTCCCAAAGAGCTTTAGAACAAGGCCTAGTTTTCCCTGCTGGCTCTTTGGGCGTGGGACCAATCTCCAGACATTTGGTCAGTTTTGTGCCTGGCGCGACGCCAAGTGGGAAAGGGTGGTTTTGAGGCTGAAGGCAGCAGGAAAGCC
Organism: Larus michahellis; assembly: GCF_964199755.1. Lineage (NCBI taxonomy): Eukaryota > Metazoa > Chordata > Aves > Charadriiformes > Laridae > Larus > Larus michahellis. The sequence continues at coordinate 149,999 of NW_027436277.1, forward strand.
TGCAGCCCCCAGGTGTGTGGGGCTACGCAAGCGGTTCCCAAAGAGCTTTAGAACAAGGCCTAGTTTTCCCTGCTGGCTCTTTGGGCGTGGGACCAATCTCCAGCCATATGGCCATTTTTGTGCCTGGCGCGGCGCCAAGTGGGAAAGGGTGGTTTTGAGGCTGAAGGCAGCAGGAAAGCCTGCAGCCCCCAGGTGTGTGGGGCTACGCAAGCGGTTCCCAAAGAGCTTTAGAACAAGGCATAATGTTCCCTGCTGGCTGTTTTGGCGTGGGACCAATCTCCAGCCATATGGCCATTTTTGTGCCTGGCGCGGCGCCAAGTGGGAAAGGGTAGTTTTGAGGCTGAAGGCAGCAGGAAAGCCTGCAGCCCCCAGGTCTGTGGGGCTACGCAAGCGGTTCCCAAAGAGCTTTAGAACAAGGCATAATGTTCCCTGCTGGCTGTTTTGGCGTGGGACCAATCTCCAGACATATGGCCATTTTTGTGCCTGGCGCGGCGCCAAGTGGGAAAGGGTGGTTTTGAGGCTGAAGGCAGCAGGAAAGCCTGCAGCCCCCAGGTGTGTGTGGCTACGTAAGCGGTTCCCAAAGAGCTTTAGAACAAGGCATAGTGTTCCCTGCTGGCTGTTTTCGCGTGGGACCAATCTCCAGACATATGGCCATTTTTGGGACTGGCGCGACGCCAAGTGGGAAAGGGTGGTTTTGAGGCTGAAGGCAGCAGGAAAGCCTGCAGCCCCCAGGTGTGTGGGGCTACGCAAGCGGTTCCCAAAGAGCTTTAGAACAAGGCATAGTTTTCCCTGCTGGCTGTTTTGGCGTGGGACCAATCTCCAGCCATATGGCCATTTTTGTGCCTGGCGTTGCGCCAAGTGGGAAAGGGTGGTTTTGAGGCTGAAGGCAGCAGGAAAGCCTGCAGCCCCCAGGTCTGTGGGGCTACGCAAGCGGTTCCCAAAGAGCTTTAGAACAAGGCATAGTTTTCCCTGCTGGCGGTTTTCGCGTGGGACCAATCTCCAGCCATATGGCCATTTTTGTGCCTGGCGCAGCGCCAAGTGGGAAAGGGTGGTTTTGAGGCTGAAGGCAGCAGGAAAGCCTGCAGCCCCCAGGTCTGTGGGGCTACGCAAGCAGTTCCCAAAGAGCTTTAGAACAAGGCATAATGTTCCCTGCTGGCTGTTTTGGCGTGGGAGCAGTCTCCAGACATATGGCCATTTTTGTGCCTGGCGCGGCGCCAAGTGGGAAAGGGTGGTTTTGAGGCTGAAGGCAGCAGGAAAGCCTGCAGCCCCCAGGTCTGTGGGGCTACGCAAGCGGTTCCCAAAGAGCTTTAGAACAAGGCATAGTTTTCCCTGCTGGCTGTTTCGGCGTGGGACCAATCTCCAGACATATGGCCATTTTTGTGCCTGGCGTTGCGCCAAGTGGGAAAGGGTGGTTTTGAGGCTGAAGGCAGCAGGAAAGCCTGCAGCCCCCAGGTGTGTGGGGCTACGCAAGCGGTTCCCAAAGAGCTTTAGAACAAGGCATAATGTTCCCTGCTGGCTGTTTTGGCGTGGGACCAATCTCCAGCCATATGGCCATTTTTGTGCCTGGCGCGGTGCCAAGTGGGAAAGGGTGGTTTTGAGGCTGAAGGCAGCAGGAAAGCCTGCAGCCCCCAGGTCTGTGGGGCTACGCAAGCGGTTCCCAAAGAGCTTTAGAACAAGGCATAATGTTCCCTGCTGGCTGTTTTGGCGTGGGAGCAGTCTCCAGACATATGGCCATTTTTGGGACTGGCGAGGCGCCAAGTGGGAAAGGGTGGTTTTGAGGCTGAAGGCAGCAGGAAAGCCTGCAGCCCCCAGGTGTGTGGGGCTACGCAAGCGGTTCCCAAAGAGCTTTAGAACAAGGCCTAGTTTTCCCTGCTGGCTCTTTGGGCGTGGGACCAATCTCCAGACATTTGGTCAGTTTTGTGCCTGGCGCGACGCCAAGTGGGAAAGGGTGGTTTTGAGGCTGAAGGCAGCAGGAAAGCCTGCAGCCCCCAGGTCTGTGGGGCTACGCAAGCGGTTCCCAAAGAGCTTTAGAACAAGGCCTAGTTTTCCCTGCTGGCTCTTTGGGCGTGGGACCAATCTCCAGACATATGGCCATTTTTGTGCCTGGCGCGGCGCCAAGTGGGAAAGGGTGGTTTTGAGGCTGAAGGCAGCAGGAAAGCCTGCAGCCCCCAGGTGTGTGGGGCTACGCAAGCGGTTCCCAAAGAGCTTTAGAACAAGGCCTAGTTTTCCCTGCTGGCTGTTTTGGCGTGGGACCAATCTCCAGACATATGGCCATTTTTGTGCCTGGCTCGACGCCAAGTGGGAAAGGGTGGTTTTGAGGCTGAAGGCAGCAGGAAAGCCTGCAGCCCCCAGGTGTGTGGGGCTACGTAAGCGGTTCCCAAAGAGCTTTAGAACAAGGCATAGTGTTCCCTGCTGGCTCTTTGGGCGTGGGACCAATCTCCAGACATATGGCCATTTTTGGGACTGGCGCGACGCCAAATGGGAAAGGGTGGTTTTGAGGCTGAAGGCAGCAGGAAAGCCTGCAGCCCCCAGGTGTGTGGGGCTACGCAAGCGGTTCCCAAAGAGCTTTAGAACAAGGCATAGTTTTCCCTGCTGGCTGTTTCGGCGTGGGACCAATCTCCAGACATATGGCCATTTTTGTGCCTGGCGTTGCGCCAAATGGGAAAGGGTGGTTTTGAGGCTGAAGGCAGCAGGAAAGCCTGCAGCCCCCAGGTGTGTGGGGCTACGCAAGCGGTTCCCAAAGAGCTTTAGAACAAGGCATATTGTTCCCTGCTGGCTGTTTTGGCGTGGGACCAATCTCCAGCCATATGGCCATTTTTGTGCCTGGCGCGGTGCCAAGTGGGAAAGGGTGGTTTTGAGGCTGAAGGCAGCAGGAAAGCCTGCAGCCCCCAGGTGTGTGGGGCTACGCAAGCGGTTCCCAAAGAGCTTTAGAACAAGGCCTAGTTTTCCCTGCTGGCTGTTTTGGCGTGGGAGCAGTCTCCAGACATATGGACATTTTTGTGCCTGGCGCGGCGCCAAGTGGGAAAGGGTGGTTTTGAGGCTGAAGGCAGCAGGAAAGCCTGCAGCCCCCAGGTGTGTGGGGCTACGCAAGCGGTTCCCAAAGAGCTTTAGAACAAGGCCTAGTTTTCCCTGCTGGCTCTTTGGGCGTGGGACCAATCTCCAGCCATATGGCCATTTTTGTGCCTGGCACGGCGCCAAGTGGGAAAGGGTGGTTTTGAGGCTGAAGGCAGCAGGAAAGCCTGCAGCCCCCAGGTGTGTGGGGCTACGCAAGCGGTTCCCAAAGAGCTTTAGAACAAGGCATAGTTTTCCCTGCTGGCTGTTTTGGCGTGGGAGCAGTCTCCAGCCATATGGCCATTTTTGTGCCTGGCGCGGCGCCAAGTGGGAAAGGGTGGTTTTGAGGCTGAAGGCAGCAGGAAAGCCTGCAGCCCCCAGGTGTGTGGGGCTACGCAAGCGGTTCCCAAAGAGCTTTAGAACAAGGCCTAGTTTTCCCTGCTGGCTGTTTTCGCGTGGGACCAATCTCCAGACATATGGCCATTTTTGGGACTGGCGCGGCGCCGAGTGGGAAAGGGTAGTTTTGAGGCTGAAGGCAGCAGGAAAGCCTGCAGCCCCCAGGTGTGTGGGGCTACGCAAGCGGTTCCCAAAGAGCTTTAGAACAAAGCATAGTATTCCCTGCTGGCTGTTTTGGCGTGGGACCAATCTCCAGACATATGGCCATTTTTGTGCCTGGCGCGGCGCCAAGTGGGAAAGGGTGGTTTTGAGGCTGAAGGCAGCAGGAAAGCCTGCAGCCCCCAGGTGTGTGGGGCTACGCAAGCGGTTCCCAAAGAGCTTTAGAACAAGGCCTAGTTTTCCCTGCTGGCTGTTTTGGCGTGGGAGCAGTCTCCAGACATATGGACATTTTTGTGCCTGGCGCGGCGCCAAGTGGGAAAGGGTGGTTTTGAGGCTGAAGGCAGCAGGAAAGCCTGCAGCCCCCAGGTGTGTGGGGCTACGCAAGCGGTTCCCAAAGAGCTTTAGAACAAGGCCTAGTTTTCCCTGCTGGCTCTTTGGGCGTGGGACCAATCTCCAGCCATATGGCCATTTTTGTGCCTGGCGCGGCGCCAAGTGGGAAAGGGTGGTTTTGAGGCTGAAGGCAGCAGGAAAGCCTGCAGCCCCCAGGTGTGTGGGGCTACGCAAGCGGTTCCCAAAGAGCTTTAGAACAAGGCATAGTTTTCCCTGCTGGCTGTTTTCGCGTGGGACCAATCTCCAGCCATATGGCCATTTTTGTGCCTGGCGCGGCGCCAAGTGGGAAAGGGTGGTTTTGAGGCTGAAGGCAGCAGGAAAGCCTGCAGCCCCCAGGTGTGTGGGGCTACGCAAGCGGTTCCCAAAGAGCTTTAGAACAAGGCATAGTTTTCCCTGCTGGCTGTTTTCGCGTGGGACCAATCTCCAGACATATGGCCATTTTTGGGACTGGCGCGGCGCCGAGTGGGAAAGGGTAGTTTTGAGGCTGAAGGCAGCAGGAAAGCCTGCAGCCCCCAGGTGTGTGGGGCTACGCAAGCGGTTCCCAAAGAGCTTTAGAACAAAGCATAGTATTCCCTGCTGGCTGTTTTGGCGTGGGACCAATCTCCAGCCATATGGCCATTTTTGTGCCCGGCGCGGCGCCAAGTGGGAAAGGGTGGTTTTGAGGCTGAAGGCAGCAGGAAAGCCTGCAGCCCCCAGGTGTGTGGGGCTACGCAAGCGGTTCCCAAAGAGCTTTAGAACAAGGCCTAGTTTTCCCTGCTGGCTCTTTGGGCGTGGGACCAATCTCCAGACATTTGGTCAGTTTTGTGCCTGGCGCGACGCCAAGTGGGAAAGGGTGGTTTTGAGGCTGAAGGCAGCAGGAAAGCCTGCAGCCCCCAGGTGTGTGGGGCTACGCAAGCGGTTCCCAAAGAGCTTTAGAACAAGGCATGATGTTCCCTGCTGGCTGTTTTGGCGTGGGACCAATCTCCAGACATATGGCCATTTTTGTGCCTGGCGCTGCGTCAAGTGGGAAAGGGTGGTTTTGAGGCTGAAGGTGGCAGGAAAGCCTGCAGCCCCCAGGTGTGTGGGGCTACGCAAGCGGTTCCCAAAGAGCTTTAGAACAAGGCATAATGTTCCCTGCTGGCTGTTTTGGCGTGGGACCAATCTCCAGACATATGGCCATGTTTGGGACTGGCTCGACGCCAAGTGGGAAAGGGTGGTTTTGAGGCTGAAGGCAGCAGGAAAGCCTGCAGCCCCCAGGTGTGTGGGGCTATGTAAGCGGTTCCCAAAGAGCTTTAGAACAAGGCATAGTGTTCCCTGCTGGCTCTTTGGGCGTGGGACCAATCTCCAGACATATGGCCATTTTTGGGACTGGCGCGACGCCAAGTGGGAAAGGGTGGTTTTGAGGCTGAAGGCAGCAGGAAAGCCTGCAGCCCCCAGGTGTGTGGGGCTACGCAAGCGGTTCCCAAAGAGCTTTAGAACAAGGCATAGTTTTCCCTGCTGGCTGTTTCGGCGTGGGACCAATCTCCAGACATATGGCCATTTTTTTGCCTGGCGTTGCACCAAATGGGAAAGGGTGGTTTTGAGGCTGAAGGCAGCAGGAAAGCCTGCAGCCCCCAGGTGTGTGGGGCTACGCAAGCGGTTCCCAAAGAGCTTTAGAACAAGGCATATTGTTCCCTGCTGGCTGTTTTGGCGTGGGACCAATCTCCAGCCATATGGCCATTTTTGTGCCTGGCGTTGCGCCAAGTGGGAAAGGGTGGTTTTGAGGCTGAAGGCAGCAGGAAAGCCTGCAGCCCCCAGGTGTGTGGGGCTACGCAAGCGGTTCCCAAAGAGCTTTAGAACAAGGCATAATGTTCCCTGCTGGCTGTTTTGGAGTGGGACCAATCTCCAGACATATGACCATTTTTGGGACTGGCTCGACGCCAAGTGGGAAAGGGTGGTTTTGAGGCTGAAGGCAGCAGGAAAGCCTGCAGCCCCCAGGTCTGTGGGGCTACATAAGCGGTTCCCAAAGAGCTTTAGAACAAGGCATAGTGTTCCCTGCTGGCTCTTTGGGCGTGGGACCAATCTCCAGCCATATGGCCATTTTTGGGACTGGCGCGACGCCAAGTGGGAAAGGGTGGTTTTGAGGCTGAAGGCAGCAGGAAAGCCTGCAGCCCCCAGGTGTGTGGGGCTACGCAAGCGGTTCCCAAAGAGCTTTAGAACAAGGCATAGTTTTCCCTGCTGGCTCTTTGGGCGTGGGACCAATCTCCAGACATATGGCCATTTTTGTGCCTGGCGCGGCGCCAAGTGGGAAAGGGTGGTTTTGAGGCTGAAGGCAGCAGGAAAGCCTGCAGCCCCCAGGTCTGTGGGGCTACGCAAGCGGTTCCCAAAGAGCTTTAGAACAAGGCATAATGTTCCCTGCTGGCTGTTTTGGCGTGGGACCAATCTCCAGACATATGGCCATTTTTGTGCCTGGCGCGGCGCCAAGTGGGAAAGGGTGGTTTTGAGGCTGAAGGCAGCAGGAAAGCCTGCAGCCCCCAGGTCTGTGGGGATACGCAAGCGGTTCCCAAAGAGCTTTAGAACAAGGCATAGTTTTCCCTGCTGGCTGTTTTGGCGTGGGACCAATCTCCAGCCATATGGCCATTTTTGTGCCTGGCGCGGCGCCGAGTGGGAAAGGGTAGTTTTGAGGCTGAAGGCAGCAGGAAAGCCTGCAGCCCCCAGGTGTGTGGGGCTACGCAAGCGGTTCCCAAAGAGCTTTAGAACAAAGCATAGTATTCCCTGCTGGCTGTTTCGGCGTGGGACCAATCTCCAGCCATATGGCCATTTTTGTGACTGGCGCGGCGCCAAGTGGGAAAGGGTGGTTTTGAGGCTGAAGGCAGCAGGAAAGCCTGCAGCCCCCAGGTGTGTGGGGCTACGCAAGCAGTTCCCAAAGAGCTTTAGAACAAGGCCTAGTTTTCCCTGCTGGCTCTTTGGGCGTGGGACCAATCTCCAGACATTTGGTCAGTTTTGTGCCTGGCGCGACGCCAAGTGGGAAAGGGTAGTTTTGAGGCTGAAGGCAGCAGGAAAGCCTGCAGCCCCCAGGTCTGTGGGGATACGCAAGCGGTTCCCAAAGAGCTTTAGAACAAGGCCTAGTTTTCACTGCTGACTCTTTGGGCGTGGGACCAATCTCCAAGCATATGGCCATTTTTGTGCCTGGCGCGACGCCAAGTGGGAAAGGGTGGTTTTGAGGCTGAAGGCAGCAGGAAAGCCTGCAGCCCCCAGGTCTGTGGGGCTACGTAAGCGGTTCCCAAAGAGCTTTAGAACAAGGCATAGTGTTCCCTGCTGGCTCTTTGGGCGTGGGACCAATCTCCAGACATATGGCCATTTTTGGGACTGGCGCGACGCCAAATGGGAAAGGGTGGTTTTGAGGCTGAAGGCAGCAGGAAAGCCTGCAGCCCCCAGGTGTGTGGGGCTACGCAAGCGGTTCCCAAAGAGCTTTAGAACAAGGCATAGTTTTCCCTGCTGGCTGTTTCGGCGTGGGACCAATCTCCAGACATATGGCCATTTTTGTGCCTGGCGTTGCGCCAAATGGGAAAGGGTGGTTTTGAGGCTGAAGGCAGCAGGAAAGCCTGCAGCCCCCAGGTGTGTGGGGCTACGCAAGCGGTTCCCAAAGAGCTTTAGAACAAGGCATATTGTTCCCTGCTGGCTGTTTTGGCGTGGGAGCAGTCTCCAGACATATGGACATTTTTGTGCCTGGCGCGGCGCCAAGTGGGAAAGGGTGGTTTTGAGGCTGAAGGCAGCAGGAAAGCCTGCAGCCCCCAGGTGTGTGGGGCTACGCAAGCGGTTCCCAAAGAGCTTTAGAACAAGGCCTAGTTTTCCCTGCTGGCTCTTTGGGCGTGGGACCAATCTCCAGCCATATGGCCATTTTTGTGCCTGGCACGGCGCCAAGTGGGAAAGGGTGGTTTTGAGGCTGAAGGCAGCAGGAAAGCCTGCAGCCCCCAGGTGTGTGGGGCTACGCAAGCGGTTCCCAAAGAGCTTTAGAACAAGGCATAGTTTTCCCTGCTGGCTGTTTTGGCGTGGGAGCAGTCTCCAGCCATATGGCCATTTTTGTGCCTGGCGCGGCGCCAAGTGGGAAAGGGTGGTTTTGAGGCTGAAGGCAGCAGGAAAGCCTGCAGCCCCCAGGTGTGTGGGGCTACGCAAGCGGTTCCCAAAGAGCTTTAGAACAAGGCCTAGTTTTCCCTGCTGGCTGTTTTCGCGTGGGACCAATCTCCAGACATATGGCCATTTTTGGGACTGGCGCGGCGCCGAGTGGGAAAGGGTAGTTTTGAGGCTGAAGGCAGCAGGAAAGCCTGCAGCCCCCAGGTGTGTGGGGCTACGCAAGCGGTTCCCAAAGAGCTTTAGAACAAAGCATAGTATTCCCTGCTGGCTGTTTTGGCGTGGGACCAATCTCCAGACATATGGCCATTTTTGTGCCTGGCGCGGCGCCAAGTGGGAAAGGGTGGTTTTGAGGCTGAAGGCAGCAGGAAAGCCTGCAGCCCCCAGGTGTGTGGGGCTACGCAAGCGGTTCCCAAAGAGCTTTAGAACAAGGCCTAGTTTTCCCTGCTGGCTGTTTTGGCGTGGGAGCAGTCTCCAGACATATGGACATTTTTGTGCCTGGCGCGGCGCCAAGTGGGAAAGGGTGGTTTTGAGGCTGAAGGCAGCAGGAAAGCCTGCAGCCCCCAGGTGTGTGGGGCTACGCAAGCGGTTCCCAAAGAGCTTTAGAACAAGGCCTAGTTTTCCCTGCTGGCTCTTTGGGCGTGGGACCAATCTCCAGCCATATGGCCATTTTTGTGCCTGGCGCGGCGCCAAGTGGGAAAGGGTGGTTTTGAGGCTGAAGGCAGCAGGAAAGCCTGCAGCCCCCAGGTGTGTGGGGCTACGCAAGCGGTTCCCAAAGAGCTTTAGAACAAGGCATAGTTTTCCCTGCTGGCTGTTTTCGCGTGGGACCAATCTCCAGCCATATGGCCATTTTTGTGCCTGGCGCGGCGCCAAGTGGGAAAGGGTGGTTTTGAGGCTGAAGGCAGCAGGAAAGCCTGCAGCCCCCAGGTGTGTGGGGCTACGCAAGCGGTTCCCAAAGAGCTTTAGAACAAGGCATAGTTTTCCCTGCTGGCTGTTTTCGCGTGGGACCAATCTCCAGACATATGGCCATTTTTGGGACTGGCGCGGCGCCGAGTGGGAAAGGGTAGTTTTGAGGCTGAAGGCAGCAGGAAAGCCTGCAGCCCCCAGGTGTGTGGGGCTACGCAAGCGGTTCCCAAAGAGCTTTAGAACAAAGCATAGTATTCCCTGCTGGCTGTTTTGGCGTGGGACCAATCTCCAGACATATGGCCATTTTTGTGCCCGGCGCGGCGCCAAGTGGGAAAGGGTGGTTTTGAGGCTGAAGGCAGCAGGAAAGCCTGCAGCCCCCAGGTGTGTGGGGCTACGCAAGCGGTTCCCAAAGAGCTTTAGAACAAGGCCTAGTTTTCCCTGCTGGCTCTTTGGGCGTGGGACCAATCTCCAGACATTTGGTCAGTTTTGTGCCTGGCGCGACGCCAAGTGGGAAAGGGTGGTTTTGAGGCTGAAGGCAGCAGGAAAGCCTGCAGCCCCCAGGTGTGTGGGGCTACGCAAGCGGTTCCCAAAGAGCTTTAGAACAAGGCATAATGTTCCCTGCTGGCTGTTTTGGCGTGGGACCAATCTCCAGACATATGGCCATTTTTGTGCCTGGCGCTGCGTCAAGTGGGAAAGGGTGGTTTTGAGGCTGAAGGTGGCAGGAAAGCCTGCAGCCCCCAGGTGTGTGGGGCTACGCAAGCGGTTCCCAAAGAGCTTTAGAACAAGGCATAATGTTCCCTGCTGGCTGTTTTGGCGTGGGACCAATCTCCAGACATATGGCCATGTTTGGGACTGGCTCGACGCCAAGTGGGAAAGGGTGGTTTTGAGGCTGAAGGCAGCAGGAAAGCCTGCAGCCCCCAGGTGTGTGGGGCTATGTAAGCGGTTCCCAAAGAGCTTTAGAACAAGGCATAGTGTTCCCTGCTGGCTCTTTGGGCGTGGGACCAATCTCCAGACATATGGCCATTTTTGGGACTGGCGCGACGCCAAGTGGGAAAGGGTGGTTTTGAGGCTGAAGGCAGCAGGAAAGCCTGCAGCCCCCAGGTGTGTGGGGCTACGCAAGCGGTTCCCAAAGAGCTTTAGAACAAGGCATAGTTTTCCCTGCTGGCTGTTTCGGCGTGGGACCAATCTCCAGACATATGGCCATTTTTTTGCCTGGCGTTGCACCAAATGGGAAAGGGTGGTTTTGAGGCTGAAGGCAGCAGGAAAGCCTGCAGCCCCCAGGTGTGTGGGGCTACGCAAGCGGTTCCCAAAGAGCTTTAGAACAAGGCATATTGTTCCCTGCTGGCTGTTTTGGCGTGGGACCAATCTCCAGCCATATGGCCATTTTTGTGCCTGGCACGGCGCCAAGTGGGAAAGGGTGGTTTTGAGGCTGAAGGCAGCAGGAAAGCCTGCAGCCCCCAGGTGTGTGGGGCTACGCAAGCGGTTCCCAAAGAGCTTTAGAACAAGGCATAATGTTCCCTGCTGGCTGTTTTGGAGTGGGACCAATCTCCAGACATATGACCATTTTTGGGACTGGCTCGACGCCAAGTGGGAAAGGGTGGTTTTGAGGCTGAAGGCAGCAGGAAAGCCTGCAGCCCCCAGGTCTGTGGGGCTACATAAGCGGTTCCCAAAGAGCTTTAGAACAAGGCATAGTGTTCCCTGCTGGCTCTTTGGGCGTGGGACCAATCTCCAGCCATATGGCCATTTTTGGGACTGGCGCGACGCCAAGTGGGAAAGGGTGGTTTTGAGGCTGAAGGCAGCAGGAAAGCCTGCAGCCCCCAGGTGTGTGGGGCTACGCAAGCGGTTCCCAAAGAGCTTTAGAACAAGGCATAGTTTTCCCTGCTGGCTCTTTGGGCGTGGGACCAATCTCCAGACATATGGCCATTTTTGTGCCTGGCGCGGCGCCAAGTGGGAAAGGGTGGTTTTGAGGCTGAAGGCAGCAGGAAAGCCTGCAGCCCCCAGGTCTGTGGGGCTACGCAAGCGGTTCCCAAAGAGCTTTAGAACAAGGCATAATGTTCCCTGCTGGCTGTTTTGGCGTGGGACCAATCTCCAGACATATGGCCATTTTTGTGCCTGGCGCGGCGCCAAGTGGGAAAGGGTGGTTTTGAGGCTGAAGGCAGCAGGAAAGCCTGCAGCCCCCAGGTCTGTGGGGATACGCAAGCGGTTCCCAAAGAGCTTTAGAACAAGGCATAGTTTTCCCTGCTGGCTGTTTTGGCGTGGGACCAATCTCCAGCCATATGGCCATTTTTGTGCCTGGCGCGGCGCCGAGTGGGAAAGGGTAGTTTTGAGGCTGAAGGCAGCAGGAAAGCCTGCAGCCCCCAGGTGTGTGGGGCTACGCAAGCGGTTCCCAAAGAGCTTTAGAACAAAGCATAGTATTCCCTGCTGGCTGTTTCGGCGTGGGACCAATCTCCAGCCATATGGCCATTTTTGTGACTGGCGCGGCGCCAAGTGGGAAAGGGTGGTTTTGAGGCTGAAGGCAGCAGGAAAGCCTGCAGCCCCCAGGTGTGTGGGGCTACGCAAGCAGTTCCCAAAGAGCTTTAGAACAAGGCCTAGTTTTCCCTGCTGGCTCTTTGGGCGTGGGACCAATCTCCAGACATTTGGTCAGTTTTGTGCCTGGCGCGACGCCAAGTGGGAAAGGGTAGTTTTGAGGCTGAAGGCAGCAGGAAAGCCTGCAGCCCCCAGGTCTGTGGGGATACGCAAGCGGTTCCCAAAGAGCTTTAGAACAAGGCCTAGTTTTCACTGCTGACTCTTTGGGCGTGGGACCAATCTCCAAGCATATGGCCATTTTTGTGCCTGGCGCGACGCCAAGTGGGAAAGGGTGGTTTTGAGGCTGAAGGCAGCAGGAAAGCCTGCAGCCCCCAGGTCTGTGGGGCTACGCAAGCGGTTCCCAAAGAGCTTTAGAACAAGGCATAATGTTCCCTGCTGGCTGTTTTGGCGTGGGACCAATCTCCAGACATATGGCCATTTTTGTGCCTGGCGCGGCGCCAAGTGGGAAAGGGTGGTTTTGAGGCTGAAGGCAGCAGGAAAGCCTGCAGCCCCCAGGTGTGTGGGGCTACGCAAGCGGTTCCCAAAGAGCTTTAGAACAAGGCCTAGTTTTCCCTGCTGGCTCTTTGGGCGTGGGACCAATCTCCAGCCATATGGCCATTTTTGTGCCTGGCGCGACGCCGAGTGGGAAAGGGTAGTTTTGAGGCTGAAGGCAGCAGGAAAGCCTGCAGCCCCCAGGTGTGTGGGGCTACGCAAGCGGTTCCCAAAGAGCTTTAGAACAAAGCATAGTTTTCCCTGCTGGCTCTTTGGGCGTGGGACCAATCTCCAGCCATATGGCCATTTTTGTGCCTGGCGCTGCGTCAAGTGGGAAAGGGTGGTTTTGAGGCTGAAGGTGGCAGGAAAGCCTGCAGCCCCCAGGTGTGTGGGGCTACGCAAGCGGTTCCCAAAGAGCTTTAGAACAAGGCATAATGTTCCCTGCTGGCTGTTTTGGCGTGGGACCAATCTCCAGACATATGGCCATGTTTGGGACTGGCTCGACGCCAAGTGGGAAAGGGTGGTTTTGAGGCTGAAGGCAGCAGGAAAGCCTGCAGCCCCCAGGTGTGTGGGGCTATGTAAGCGGTTCCCAAAGAGCTTTAGAACAAGGCATAGTGTTCCCTGCTGGCTCTTTGGGCGTGGGACCAATCTCCAGACATATGGCCATTTTTGGGACTGGCGCGACGCCAAGTGGGAAAGGGTGGTTTTGAGGCTGAAGGCAGCAGGAAAGCCTGCAGCCCCCAGGTGTGTGGGGCTACGCAAGCGGTTCCCAAAGAGCTTTAGAACAAGGCATAGTTTTCCCTGCTGGCTGTTTCGGCGTGGGACCAATCTCCAGACATATGGCCATTTTTTTGCCTGGCGTTGCACCAAATGGGAAAGGGTGGTTTTGAGGCTGAAGGCAGCAGGAAAGCCTGCAGCCCCCAGGTGTGTGGGGCTACGCAAGCGGTTCCCAAAGAGCTTTAGAACAAGGCATAATGTTCCCTGCTGGCTGTTTTGGCGTGGGACCAATCTCCAGCCATATGGCCATTTTTGTGCCTGGCGCGGCGCCAAGAGGGAAAGGGTGGTTTTGAGGCTGAAGGCAGCAGGAAAGCCTGCAGCCCCCAGGTGTGTGGGGCTACGCAAGCGGTTCCCAAAGAGCTTTAGAACAAGGCATAATGTTCCCTGCTGGCTGTTTTGGAGTGGGACCAATCTCCAGACATATGACCATTTTTGGGACTGGCTCGACGCCAAGTGGGAAAGGGTGGTTTTGAGGCTGAAGGCAGCAGGAAAGCCTGCAGCCCCCAGGTCTGTGGGGCTACATAAGCGGTTCCCAAAGAGCTTTAGAACAAGGCATAGTGTTCCCTGCTGGCTGTTTTGGCGTGGGACCAATCTCCAGCCATATGGCCATTTTTGGGACTGGCGCGACGCCAAGTGGGAAAGGGTGGTTTTGAGGCTGAAGGCAGCAGGAAAGCCTGCAGCCCCCAGGTGTGTGGGGCTACGCAAGCGGTTCCCAAAGAGCTTTAGAACAAGGCATAGTTTTCCCTGCTGGCTCTTTGGGCGTGGGACCAATCTCCAGACATATGGCCATTTTTGTGCCTGGCGCGGCGCCAAGTGGGAAAGGGTGGTTTTGAGGCTGAAGGCAGCAGGAAAGCCTGCAGCCCCCAGGTCTGTGGGGCTACGCAAGCGGTTCCCAAAGAGCTTTAGAACAAGGCATAATGTTCCCTGCTGGCTGTTTTGGCGTGGGACCAATCTCCAGACATATGGCCATTTTTGTGCCTGGCGCGGCGCCAAGTGGGAAAGGGTGGTTTTGAGGCTGAAGGCAGCAGGAAAGCCTGCAGCCCCCAGGTCTGTGGGGATACGCAAGCGGTTCCCAAAGAGCTTTAGAACAAGGCATAGTTTTCCCTGCTGGCTGTTTTGGCGTGGGACCAATCTCCAGCCATATGGCCATTTTTGTGCCTGGCGCGGCGCCGAGTGGGAAAGGGTAGTTTTGAGGCTGAAGGCAGCAGGAAAGCCTGCAGCCCCCAGGTGTGTGGGGCTACGCAAGCGGTTCCCAAAGAGCTTTAGAACAAAGCATAGTATTCCCTGCTGGCTGTTTCGGCGTGGGACCAATCTCCAGCCATATGGCCATTTTTGTGACTGGCGCGGCGCCAAGTGGGAAAGGGTGGTTTTGAGGCTGAAGGCAGCAGGAAAGCCTGCAGCCCCCAGGTGTGTGGGGCTACGCAAGCAGTTCCCAAAGAGCTTTAGAACAAGGCCTAGTTTTCCCTGCTGGCTCTTTGGGCGTGGGACCAATCTCCAGACATTTGGTCAGTTTTGTGCCTGGCGCGACGCCAAGTGGGAAAGGGTAGTTTTGAGGCTGAAGGCAGCAGGAAAGCCTGCAGCCCCCAGGTCTGTGGGACTACGCAAGCGGTTCCCAAAGAGCTTTAGAACAAGGCCTAGTTTTCACTGCTGACTCTTTGGGCGTGGGACCAATCTCCAAGCATATGGCCATTTTTGTGCCTGGCGCGACGCCAAGTGGGAAAGGGTGGTTTTGAGGCTGAAGGCAGCAGGAAAGCCTGCAGCCCCCAGGTGTGTGGGGCTACGCAAGCGGTTCCCAAAGAGCTTTAGAACAAGGCATAGTTTTCCCTGCTGGGTCTTTGGGCGTGGGACCAATCTCCAGACATATGGCCATTTTTGGGACTGGCGCGGCGCCAAGTGGGAAAGGGTGGTTTTGAGGCTGAAGGCAGCAGGAAAGCCTGCAGCCCCCAGGTCTGTGCGGCTATGCAAGCGGTTCCCAAAGAGCTTTAGAACAAGGCCTAGTTTTCCCTGCTGGCTGTTTCGGCGTGGGACCAATCTCCAGACATATGGCCATTTTTGTGCATGGCGTTGCGCCAAGTGGGAAAGGGTGGTTTTGAGGCTGAAGGCAGCAGGAAAGCCTGCAGCCCCCAGGTCTGTGGGGCTACGCAAGCGGTTCCCAAAGAGCTTTAGAACAAGGCATAATGTTCCCTGCTGGCTGTTTTGGCGTGGGACCAATCTCCAGACATATGGCCATTTTTGTGCCTGGCGCGGCGCCAAGTGGGAAAGGGTGGTTTTGAGGCTGAAGGCAGCAGGAAAGCCTGCAGCCCCCAGGTGTGTGGGGCTACGCAAGCGGTTCCCAAAGAGCTTTAGAACAAGGCCTAGTTTTCCCTGCTGGCTCTTTGGGCGTGGGACCAATCTCCAGCCATATGGCCATTTTTGTGCCTGGCGCGGCGCCGAGTGGGAAAGGGTAGTTTTGAGGCTGAAGGCAGCAGGAAAGCCTGCAGCCCCCAGGTGTGTGGGGCTACGCAAGCGGTTCCCAAAGAGCTTTAGAACAAAGCATAGTATTCCCTGCTGGCTGTTTTGGCGTGGGACCAATCTCCAGCCATATGGCCATTTTTGTGCCTGGCGCGGCGCCAAGTGGGAAAGGGTGGTTTTGAGGCTGAAGGCAGCAGGAAAGCCTGCAGCCCCCAGGTGTGTGGGGCTACGCAAGCGGTTCCCAAAGAGCTTTAGAACAAGGCCTAGTTTTCCCTGCTGGCTCTTTGGGCGCGGGACCAATCTCCAGACATTTGGTCACTTTTGTGCCTGGCGCGACGCCAAGTGGGAAAGGGTAGTTTTGAGGCTGAAGGCAGCAGGAAAGCCTGCAGCCCCCAGGTCTGTGGGGCTACGCAAGCGGTTCCCAAAGAGCTTTAGAACAAGGCCTAGTTTTCCCTGCTGGCTCTTTGGGCGTGGGACCAATCTCCAGCCATATGGCCATTTTTGTGCCTGGCGCGGCGCCAAGTGGGAAAGGGTGGTTTTGAGGCTGAAGGCAGCAGGAAAGCCTGCAGCCCCCAGGTCTGTGGGGCTACGTAAGCGGTTCCCAAAGAGCTTTAGAACAAGGCATAATGTTCCCTGCTGGCTGTTTTGGCGTGGGACCAATCTCCAGCCATATGGCCATTTTTGTGCCTGGCGCGGCGCCAAGTGGGAAAGGGTGGTTTTGAGGCTGAAGGCGGCAGGAAAGCCTGCAGCCCCCAGGTGTGTGGGGCTACGCAAGCGGTTCCCAAAGAGCTTTAGAACAAGGCCTAGTTTTCCCTGCTGGCTGTTTTGGCGTGGGACCAATCTCCAGACATATGGCCATTTTTGGGACTGGCGCGACGCCAAGTGGGAAAGGGTGGTTTTGAGGCTGAAGGCAGCAGGAAAGCCTGCAGCCCCCAGGTCTGTGGGGCTACATAAGCGGTTCCCAAAGAGCTTTAGAACAAGGCATAGTGTTCCCTGCTGGCTCTTTGGGCGTGGGACCAATCTCCAAGCATATGGCCATTTTTGGGACTGGCGCGACGCCAAGTGGGAAAGGGTGGTTTTGAGGCTGAAGGCAGCAGGAAAGCCTGCAGCCCCCAGGTGTGTGGGGCTACGCAAGCGGTTCCAAAGAGCTTTAGAACAAGGCATAGTTTTCCCTGCTGGCTGTTTCGGCGTGGGACCAATCTCCAGACATATGGCCATTTTTGTGCCTGGCGTTGCGCCAAATGGGAAAGGGTGGTTTTGAGGCTGAAGGCAGCAGGAAAGCCTGCAGCCCCCAGGTGTGTGGGGCTACGCAAGCGGTTCCCAAAGAGCTTTAGAACAAGGCATATTGTTCCCTGCTGGCTGTTTTGGCGTGGGACCAATCTCCAGCCATATGGCCATTTTTGTGCCTGGCGCGGCGCCAAGTGGGAAAGGGTGGTTTTGAGGCTGAAGGCAGCAGGAAAGCCTGCAGCCCCCAGGTGTGTGGGGCTACGCAAGCGGTTCCCAAAGAGCTTTAGAACAAGGCATAATGTTCCCTGCTGGCTGTTTTGGCGTGGGACCAATCTCCAGTCATATGGCCATTTTTGGGACTGGCGCGACGCCAAGTGGGAAAGGGTGGTTTTGAGGCTGAAGGCAGCAGGAAAGCCTGCAGCCCCCAGGTCTGTGGGGCTACGCAAGCGGTTCCCAAAGAGCTTTAGAACAAGGCATAATGTTCCCTGCTGGCTGTTTTGGCGTGGGACCAATCTCCAGACATATGGCCATTTTTGTGCCTGGCGCGGCGCCAAGTGGGAAAGGGTGGTTTTGAGGCTGAAGGCAGCAGGAAAGCCTGCAGCCCCCAGGTCTGTGGGGATACGCAAGCGGTTCCCAAAGAGCTTTAGAACAAGGCATAGTTTTCCCTGCTGGCTGTTTTGGCGTGGGACCAATCTCCAGCCATATGGCCATTTTTGTGCCTGGCGCGGCGCCGAGTGGGAAAGGGTAGTTTTGAGGCTGAAGGCAGCAGGAAAGCCTGCAGCCCCCAGGTGTGTGGGGCTACGCAAGCGGTTCCCAAAGAGCTTTAGAACAAAGCATAGTATTCCCTGCTGGCTGTTTCGGCGTGGGACCAATCTCCAGCCATATGGCCATTTTTGTGACTGGCGCGGCGCCAAGTGGGAAAGGGTGGTTTTGAGGCTGAAGGCAGCAGGAAAGCCTGCAGCCCCCAGGTGTGTGGGGCTACGCAAGCAGTTCCCAAAGAGCTTTAGAACAAGGCCTAGTTTTCCCTGCTGGCTCTTTGGGCGTGGGACCAATCTCCAGACATTTGGTCAGTTTTGTGCCTGGCGCGACGCCAAGTGGGAAAGGGTAGTTTTGAGGCTGAAGGCAGCAGGAAAGCCTGCAGCCCCCAGGTCTGTGGGACTACGCAAGCGGTTCCCAAAGAGCTTTAGAACAAGGCCTAGTTTTCACTGCTGACTCTTTGGGCGTGGGACCAATCTCCAAGCATATGGCCATTTTTGTGCCTGGCGCGACGCCAAGTGGGAAAGGGTGGTTTTGAGGCTGAAGGCAGCAGGAAAGCCTGCAGCCCCCAGGTGTGTGGGGCTACGCAAGCGGTTCCCAAAGAGCTTTAGAACAAGGCCTAGTTTTCCCTGCTGGGTCTTTGGGCGTGGGACCAATCTCCAGACATATGGCCATTTTTGGGACTGGCGCGGCGCCAAGTGGGAAAGGGTGGTTTTGAGGCTGAAGGCAGCAGGAAAGCCTGCAGCCCCCAGGTCTGTGCGGCTATGCAAGCGGTTCCCAAAGAGCTTTAGAACAAGGCCTAGTTTTCCCTGCTGGCTGTTTCGGCGTGGGACCAATCTCCAGACATATGGCCATTTTTGTGCATGGCGTTGCGCCAAGTGGGAAAGGGTGGTTTTGAGGCTGAAGGCAGCAGGAAAGCCTGCAGCCCCCAGGTCTGTGGGGCTACGCAAGCGGTTCCCAAAGAGCTTTAGAACAAGGCATAATGTTCCCTGCTGGCTGTTTTGGCGTGGGACCAATCTCCAGACATATGGCCATTTTTGTGCCTGGCGCGGCGCCAAGTGGGAAAGGGTGGTTTTGAGGCTGAAGGCAGCAGGAAAGCCTGCAGCCCCCAGGTGTGTGGGGCTACGCAAGCGGTTCCCAAAGAGCTTTAGAACAAGGCCTAGTTTTCCCTGCTGGCTCTTTGGGCGTGGGACCAATCTCCAGCCATATGGCCATTTTTGTGCCTGGCGCGGCGCCGAGTGGGAAAGGGTAGTTTTGAGGCTGAAGGCAGCAGGAAAGCCTGCAGCCCCCAGGTGTGTGGGGCTACGCAAGCGGTTCCCAAAGAGCTTTAGAACAAAGCATAGTATTCCCTGCTGGCTGTTTTGGCGTGGGACCAATCTCCAGCCATATGGCCATTTTTGTGCCTGGCGCGGCGCCAAGTGGGAAAGGGTGGTTTTGAGGCTGAAGGCAGCAGGAAAGCCTGCAGCCCCCAGGTGTGTGGGGCTACGCAAGCGGTTCCCAAAGAGCTTTAGAACAAGGCATAGTTTTCCCTGCTGGCTCTTTGGGCGCGGGACCAATCTCCAGACATTTGGTCACTTTTGTGCCTGGCGCGACGCCAAGTGGGAAAGGGTAGTTTTGAGGCTGAAGGCAGCAGGAAAGCCTGCAGCCCCCAGGTGTGTGGGGCTACGCAAGCGGTTCCCAAAGAGCTTTAGAACAAGGCCTAGTTTTCCCTGCTGGCTCTTTGGGCGTGGGACCAATCTCCAGCCATATGGCCATTTTTGTGCCTGGCGCGGCGCCAAGTGGGAAAGGGTGGTTTTGAGGCTGAAGGCAGCAGGAAAGCCTGCAGCCCCCAGGTCTGTGGGGCTACGTAAGCGGTTCCCAAAGAGCTTTAGAACAAGGCATAATGTTCCCTGCTGGCTGTTTTGGCGTGGGACCAATCTCCAGCCATATGGCCATTTTTGTGCCTGGCGCGGCGCCAAGTGGGAAAGGGTGGTTTTGAGGCTGAAGGCGGCAGGAAAGCCTGCAGCCCCCAGGTGTGTGGGGCTACGCAAGCGGTTCCCAAAGAGCTTTAGAACAAGGCCTAGTTTTCCCTGCTGGCTGTTTTGGCGTGGGACCAATCTCCAAGCATATGGCCATTTTTGGGACTGGCGCGACGCCAAGTGGGAAAGGGTGGTTTTGAGGCTGAAGGCAGCAGGAAAGCCTGCAGCCCCCAGGTCTGTGGGGCTACATAAGCGGTTCCCAAAGAGCTTTAGAACAAGGCATAGTGTTCCCTGCTGGCTCTTTGGGCGTGGGACCAATCTCCAAGCATATGGCCATTTTTGGGACTGGCGCGACGCCAAGTGGGAAAGGGTGGTTTTGAGGCTGAAGGCAGCAGGAAAGCCTGCAGCCCCCAGGTGTGTGGGGCTACGCAAGCGGTTCCAAAGAGCTTTAGAACAAGGCATAGTTTTCCCTGCTGGCTGTTTCGGCGTGGGACCAATCTCCAGACATATGGCCATTTTTGTGCCTGGCGTTGCGCCAAATGGGAAAGGGTGGTTTTGAGGCTGAAGGCAGCAGGAAAGCCTGCAGCCCCCAGGTGTGTGGGGCTACGCAAGCGGTTCCCAAAGAGCTTTAGAACAAGGCATATTGTTCCCTGCTGGCTGTTTTGGCGTGGGACCAATCTCCAGCCATATGGCCATTTTTGTGCCTGGCGCGGCGCCAAGTGGGAAAGGGTGGTTTTGAGGCTGAAGGCAGCAGGAAAGCCTGCAGCCCCCAGGTGTGTGGGGCTACGCAAGCGGTTCCCAAAGAGCTTTAGAACAAGGCATAATGTTCCCTGCTGGCTGTTTTGGCGTGGGACCAATCTCCAGTCATATGGCCATTTTTGGGACTGGCGCGACGCCAAGTGGGAAAGGGTGGTTTTGAGGCTGAAGGCAGCAGGAAAGCCTGCAGCCCCCAGGTGTGTGGGGCTACGCAAGCGGTTCCCAAAGAGCTTTAGAACAAGGCATAATGTTCCCTGCTGGCTGTTTTGGCGTGGGACCAGTCTCCAGACATATGGCCATTTTTGGGTCTGGCGCGACGCCAAGTGGGAAAGGGTGGTTTTGAGGCTGAAGGCAGCAGGAAAGCCTGCAGCCCCCAGGTGTGTGGGGCTACGCAAGCGGTTCCCAAAGAGCTTTAGAACAAGGCATAGTTTTCCCTGCTGGCTGTTTTGGCGTGGGACCAATCTCCAGACATATGGCCATTTTTGTGCCTGGCGTTGCGCCAAATGGGAAAGGGTGGTTTTGAGGCTGAAGGCAGCAGGAAAGCCTGCAGCCCCCAGGTCTGTGGGGCTACGCAAGCGGTTCCCAAAGAGCTTTAGAACAAGGCATATTGTTCCCTGCTGGCTGTTTTGGCGTGGGACCAATCTCCAGCCATATGGCCATTTTTGTGCCTGGCGCGGCGCCAAGTGGGAAAGGGTGGTTTTGAGGCTGAAGGCAGCAGGAAAGCCTGCAGCCCCCAGGTCTGTGGGGCTACGCAAGCGGTTCCCAAAGAGCTTTAGAACAAGGCATAATGTTCCCTGCTGGCTGTTTTGGCGTGGGACCAATCTCCAGACATATGGCCATTTTTGTGCCTGGCGTTGCGCCAAGTGGCAAAGGGTGGTTTTGAGGCTGAAGGCAGCAGGAAAGCCTGCAGCCCCCAGGTGTGTGGGGCTACGCAAGCGGTTCCCAAAGAGCTTTAGAACAAGGCATAGTTTTCCCTGCTGGCTCTTTGGGCGCGGGACCAATCTCCAGACATTTGGTTACTTTTGTGCCTGGCGCGACGCCAAGTGGGAAAGGGTAGTTTTGAGGCTGAAGGCAGCAGGAAAGCCTGCAGCCCCCAGGTGTGTGGGGCTACGCAAGCGGTTCCCAAAGAGCTTTAGAACAAGGCCTAGTTTTCCCTGCTGGCTCTTTGGGCGTGGGACCAATCTCCAGCCATATGGCCATTTTTGTGCCTGGCGCGGCGCCAAGTGGGAAAGGGTGGTTTTGAGGCTGAAGGCAGCAGGAAAGCCTGCAGCCCCCAGGTCTGTGGGGCTACGTAAGCGGTTCCCAAAGAGCTTTAGAACAAGGCATAATGTTCCCTGCTGGCTGTTTTGGCGTGGGACCAATCTCCAGCCATATGGCCATTTTTGTGCCTGGCGCGGCGCCAAGTGGGAAAGGGTGGTTTTGAGGCTGAAGGCGGCAGGAAAGCCTGCAGCCCCCAGGTGTGTGGGGCTACGCAAGCGGTTCCCAAAGAGCTTTAGAACAAGGCCTAGTTTTCCCTGCTGGCTGTTTTGGCGTGGGACCAATCTCCAGACATATGGCCATTTTTGGGACTGGCGCGACGCCAAGTGGGAAAGGGTGGTTTTGAGGCTGAAGGCAGCAGGAAAGCCTGCAGCCCCCAGGTCTGTGGGGCTACATAAGCGGTTCCCAAAGAGCTTTAGAACAAGGCATAGTGTTCCCTGCTGGCTCTTTGGGCGTGGGACCAATCTCCAAGCATATGGCCATTTTTGGGACTGGCGCGACGCCAAGTGGGAAAGGGTGGTTTTGAGGCTGAAGGCAGCAGGAAAGCCTGCAGCCCCCAGGTGTGTGGGGCTACGCAAGCGGTTCCAAAGAGCTTTAGAACAAGGCATAGTTTTCCCTGCTGGCTGTTTCGGCGTGGGACCAATCTCCAGACATATGGCCATTTTTGTGCCTGGCGTTGCGCCAAATGGGAAAGGGTGGTTTTGAGGCTGAAGGCAGCAGGAAAGCCTGCAGCCCCCAGGTGTGTGGGGCTACGCAAGCGGTTCCCAAAGAGCTTTAGAACAAGGCATATTGTTCCCTGCTGGCTGTTTTGGCGTGGGACCAATCTCCAGCCATATGGCCATTTTTGTGCCTGGCGCGGCGCCAAGTGGGAAAGGGTGGTTTTGAGGCTGAAGGCAGCAGGAAAGCCTGCAGCCCCCAGGTGTGTGGGGCTACGCAAGCGGTTCCCAAAGAGCTTTAGAACAAGGCATAATGTTCCCTGCTGGCTGTTTTGGCGTGGGACCAATCTCCAGTCATATGGCCATTTTTGGGACTGGCGCGACGCCAAGTGGGAAAGGGTGGTTTTGAGGCTGAAGGCAGCAGGAAAGCCTGCAGCCCCCAGGTGTGTGGGGCTACGCAAGCGGTTCCCAAAGAGCTTTAGAACAAGGCATAATGTTCCCTGCTGGCTGTTTTGGCGTGGGACCAGTCTCCAGACATATGGCCATTTTTGGGTCTGGCGCGACGCCAAGTGGGAAAGGGTGGTTTTGAGGCTGAAGGCAGCAGGAAAGCCTGCAGCCCCCAGGTGTGTGGGGCTACGCAAGCGGTTCCCAAAGAGCTTTAGAACAAGGCATAGTTTTCCCTGCTGGCTGTTTTGGCGTGGGACCAATCTCCAGACATATGGCCATTTTTGTGCCTGGCGTTGCGCCAAATGGGACAGGGTGGTTTTGAGGCTGAAGGCAGCAGGAAAGCCTGCAGCCCCCAGGTCTGTGGGGCTACGCAAGCGGTTCCCAAAGAGCTTTAGAACAAGGCATATTGTTCCCTGCTGGCTGTTTTGGCGTGGGACCAATCTCCAGCCATATGGCCATTTTTGTGCCTGGCGCGGCGCCAAGTGGGAAAGGGTGGTTTTGAGGCTGAAGGCAGCAGGAAAGCCTGCAGCCCCCAGGTCTGTGGGGCTACGCAAGCGGTTCCCAAAGAGCTTTAGAACAAGGCATAATGTTCCCTGCTGGCTGTTTTGGCGTGGGACCAATCTCCAGACATATGGCCATTTTTGTGCCTGGCGTTGCGCCAAGTGGCAAAGGGTGGTTTTGAGGCTGAAGGCAGCAGGAAAGCCTGCAGCCCCCAGGTGTGTGGGGCTACGCAAGCGGTTCCCAAAGAGCTTTAGAACAAGGCATAGTTTTCACTGCTGGCTGTTTCGGCGTGGGACCAATCTCCAGACATATGGCCATTTTTGTGCCTGGCGTTGCGCCAAATGGGAAAGGGTGGTTTTGAGGCTGAAGGCAGCAGGAAAGCCTGCAGCCCCCAGGTGTGTGGGGCTACGCAAGCGGTTCCCAAAGAGCTTTAGAACAAGGCCTAGTTTTCCCTGCTGGCTCTTTGGGCGTGGGACCAATCTCCAGACATATGGCCATTTTTGTGCCTGGCGCGGCGCCAAGTGGGAAAGGGTGGTTTTGAGGCTGAAGGCAGCAGGAAAGCCTGCAGCCCCCAGGTGTGTGGGGCTACGCAAGCAGTTCCCAAAGAGCTTTAGAACAAGGCCTAGTTTTCCCTGCTGGCTGTTTTCGCGTGGGACCAATCTCCAGACATATGGCCATTTTTGTGCATGGCGCGGCGCCAAGTGGGAAAGGGTGGTTTTGAGGCTGAAGGCAGCAGGAAAGCCTGCAGCCCCCAGGTGTGTGGGGCTATGCAAGCGGTTCCCAAAGAGCTTTAGAACAAGGCATAATGTTCCCTGCTGGCTCTTTTGGCGTGGGACCAATCTCCAGACATATGGCCATTTTTGTGCCTGGCGCGGCGCCAAGTGGGAAAGGGTGGTTTTGAGGCTGAAGGCAGCAGGAAAGCCTGCAGCCCCCAGGTCTGTGGGGATACGCAAGCGGTTCCCAAAGAGCTTTAGAACAAGGCATAGTTTTCCCTGCTGGCTCTTTGGGCGTGGGACCAATCTCCAGACATTTGGTCAGTTTTGTGCCTGGCACGACGCCAAGTGGGAAAGGGTAGTTTTGAGGCTGAAGGCAGCAGGAAAGCCTGCAGCCCCCAGGTGTGTGGGGCTACGCAAGCGGTTCCCAAAGAGCTTTAAAACAAGGCATAGTTTTCCCTGCTGGCTCTTTGGGCGTGGGACGAATCTCCAGCCATATGGCCATTTTTGTGCCTGGCGTGACGCCAAGTGGGAAAGGGTGGTTTTGAGGCTGAAGGCAGCAGGAAAGCCTGCAGCCCCCAGGTCTGTGCGGCTATGCAAGCGGTTCCCAAAGAGCTTTAGAACAAGGCATAGTTTTCCCTGCTGGCTATTTCGGCGTGGGACCAATCTCCAGCCATATGGCCATTTTTGTGCCTGGCGCGGCGCCAAGTGGGAAAGGGTGGTTTTGAGGCTGAAGGCAGCAGGAAAGCCTGCAGCCCCCAGGTGTGTGGGGCTACGCAAGCGGTTCCCAAAGAGCTTTAGAACAAGGCATAGTTTTCCCTGCTGGCTCTTTGGGCGTGGGACCAATCTCCAGACATTTGGTCAGCTTTGTGCCTGGCGCGGCGCCAAGTGGGAAAGGGTAGTTTTGAGGCTGAAGGCAGCAGGAAAGCCTGCAGCCCCCAGGTGTGTGGGGCTACGCAAGCGGTTCCCAAAGAGCTTTAGAACAAGGCCTAGTTTTCCCTGCTGGCTCTTTGGGCGTGGGACCAATCTCCAGCCATATGGCCATTTTTGTGCCTGGCGCGACGCCAAGTGGGAAAGGGTGGTTTTGAGGCTGAAGGCAGCAGGAAAGCCTGCAGCCCCCAGGTGTGTGGGGCTATGCAAGCGGTTCCCAAAGAGCTTTAGAACAAGGCATAGTTTTCCCTGCTGGCTCTTTGGGCGTGGGACCAATCTCCAGCCATATGGCCATTTTTGTGCCTGGCGCGGCGCCAAGTGGGAAAGGGTGGTTTTGAGGCTGAAGGCAGCAGGAAAGCCTGCAGCCCCCAGGTGTGTGGGGCTACGCAAGCGGTTCCCAAAGAGCTTTAGAACAAGGCATAGTTTTCCCTGCTGGCTGTTTTGGCGTGGGAGCAGTCTCCAGCCATATGGCCATTTTTGTGCCTGGCGTTGCGCCAAGTGGGAAAGGGTGGTTTTGAGGCTGAAGGCAGCAGGAAAGCCTGCAGCCCCCAGGTGTGTGGGGCTACGCAAGCGGTTCCCAAAGAGCTTTAGAACAAGGCATAATGTTCCCTGCTGGCTGTTTTGGCGTGGGACCAATCTCCAGACATATGGCCATTTTTGTGCCTGGCGCGGCGCCAAGTGGGAAAGGGTGGTTTTGAGGCTGAAGGCAGCAGGAAAGCCTGCAGCCCCCAGGTCTGTGGGGCTACGTAAGCGGTTCCCAAAGAGCTTTAGAACAAGGCATAGTGTTCCCTGCTGGCTCTTTGGGCGTGGGACCAATCTCCAGCCATATGGCCATTTTTGGGACTGGCGCGACGCCAAGTGGGAAAGGGTGGTTTTGAGGCTGAAGGCAGCAGGAAAGCCTGCAGCCCCCAGGTGTGTGGGGCTACGCAAGCGGTTCCCAAAGAGCTTTAGAACAAGGCCTAGTTTTCCCTGCTGGCTGTTTCGGCGTGGGACCAATCTCCAGACATATGGCCATTTTTGTGCCTGGCGCGGCGCCAAGTGGGAAAGGGTAGTTTTGAGGCTGAAGGCAGCAGGAAAGCCTGCAGCCCCCAGGTGTGTGGGGCTACGCAAGCGGTTCCCAAAGAGCTTTAGAACAAGGCATAGTGTTCCCTGCTGGCTCTTTGGGCGTGGGACCAATCTCCAGACATATGGCCATTTTTGTGCCTGGCGCGACGCCAAGTGGGAAAGGGTGGTTTTGAGGCTGAAGGCAGCAGGAAAGCCTGCAGCCCCCAGGTCTGTGGGGCTACGCAAGCGGTTCCCAAAGAGCTTTAGAACAAGGCATAGTTTTCCCTGCTGGCTGTTTCGGCGTGGGACCAATCTCCAGCCATATGGCCATTTTTGTGCCTGGCGCGGCGCCAAGTGGGAAAGGGTGGTTTTGAGGCTGAAGGCAGCAGGAAAGCCTGCAGCCCCCAGGTGTGTGGGGCTACGCAAGCGGTTCCCAAAGAGCTTTAGAACAAGGCATAATGTTCCCTGCTGGCTGTTTTGGCGTGGGACCAATCTCCAGACATATGGCCATTTTTGTGCCTGGCGCGGCGCCAAGTGGGAAAGGGTGGTTTTGAGGCTGAAGGCAGCAGGAAAGCCTGCAGCCCCCAGGTGTGTGGGGCTACGCAAGCGGTTCCCAAAGAGCTTTAGAACAAGGCCTAGTTTTCCCTGCTGGCTGTTTTGGCGTGGGACCAATCTCCAGCCATATGGCCATTTTTGTGCCTGGCGCGGCGCCGAGTGGGAAAGGGTAGTTTTGAGGCTGAAGGCAGCAGGAAAGCCTGCAGCCCCCAGGTGTGTGGGGCTACGCAAGCGGTTCCCAAAGAGCTTTAGAACAAGGCATAGTTTTCACTGCTGGCTGTTTCGGCGTGGGACCAATCTCCAGACATATGGCCATTTTTGTGCCTGGCGTTGCGCCAAATGGGAAAGGGTGGTTTTGAGGCTGAAGGCAGCAGGAAAGCCTGCAGCCCCCAGGTGTGTGGGGCTACGCAAGCAGTTCCCAAAGAGCTTTAGAACAAGGCCTAGTTTTCCCTGCTGGCTCTTTGGGCGTGGGACCAATCTCCAGACATATGGCCATTTTTGTGCCTGGCGCGGCGCCAAGTGGGAAAGGGTGGTTTTGAGGCTGAAGGCAGCAGGAAAGCCTGCAGCCCCCAGGTGTGTGGGGCTACGCAAGCGGTTCCCAAAGAGCTTTAGAACAAGGCCTAGTTTTCCCTGCTGGCTGTTTTCGCGTGGGACCAATCTCCAGACATATGGCCATTTTTGTGCATGGCGCGGCGCCAAGTGGGAAAGGGTGGTTTTGAGGCTGAAGGCAGCAGGAAAGCCTGCAGCCCCCAGGTCTGTGGGGATACGCAAGCGGTTCCCAAAGAGCTTTAGAACAAGGCATAGTTTTCCCTGCTGGCTCTTTGGGCGTGGGACCAATCTCCAGACATTTGGTCAGTTTTGTGCCTGGCGCGACGCCAAGTGGGAAAGGGTAGTTTTGAGGCTGAAGGCAGCAGGAAAGCCTGCAGCCCCCAGGTGTGTGGGGCTACGCAAGCGGTTCCCAAAGAGCTTTAAAACAAGGCATAGTTTTCCCTGCTGGCTCTTTGGGCGTGGGACGAATCTCCAGCCATATGGCCATTTTTGTGCCTGGCGTGACGCCAAGTGGGAAAGGGTGGTTTTGAGGCTGAAGGCAGCAGGAAAGCCTGCAGCCCCCAGGTCTGTGCGGCTATGCAAGCGGTTCCCAAAGAGCTTTAGAACAAGGCATAGTTTTCCCTGCTGGCTATTTCGGCGTGGGACCAATCTCCAGCCATATGGCCATTTTTGTGCCTGGCGCGGCGCCAAGTGGGAAAGGGTGGTTTTGAGGCTGAAGGCAGCAGGAAAGCCTGCAGCCCCCAGGTGTGTGGGGCTACGCAAGCGGTTCCCAAAGAGCTTTAGAACAAGGCATAGTTTTCCCTGCTGGCTCTTTGGGCGTGGGACCAATCTCCAGACATTTGGTCAGCTTTGTGCCTGGCGCGGCGCCAAGTGGGAAAGGGTAGTTTTGAGGCTGAAGGCAGCAGGAAAGCCTGCAGCCCCCAGGTGTGTGGGGCTACGCAAGCGGTTCCCAAAGAGCTTTAGAACAAGGCCTAGTTTTCCCTGCTGGCTCTTTGGGCGTGGGACCAATCTCCAGCCATATGGCCATTTTTGTGCCTGGCGCGACGCCAAGTGGGAAAGGGTGGTTTTGAGGCTGAAGGCAGCAGGAAAGCCTGCAGCCCCCAGGTGTGTGGGGCTATGCAAGCGGTTCCCAAAGAGCTTTAGAACAAGGCATAGTTTTCCCTGCTGGCTCTTTGGGCGTGGGACCAATCTCCAGCCATATGGCCATTTTTGTGCCTGGCGCGGCGCCAAGTGGGAAAGGGTGGTTTTGAGGCTGAAGGCAGCAGGAAAGCCTGCAGCCCCCAGGTGTGTGGGGCTACGCAAGCGGTTCCCAAAGAGCTTTAGAACAAGGCCTAGTTTTCCCTGCTGGCTGTTTCGGCGTGGGAGCAATCTCCAGCCATATGGCCATTTTTGTGCCTGGCGTTGCGCCAAGTGGGAAAGGGTGGTTTTGAGGCTGAAGGCAGCAGGAAAGCCTGCAGCCCCCAGGTGTGTGGGGCTACGCAAGCGGTTCCCAAAGAGCTTTAGAACAAGGCATAATGTTCCCTGCTGGCTGTTTTGGCGTGGGACCAATCTCCAGACATATGGCCATTTTTGTGCCTGGCGCGGCGCCAAGTGGGAAAGGGTGGTTTTGAGGCTGAAGGCAGCAGGAAAGCCTGCAGCCCCCAGGTCTGTGGGGCTACGTAAGCGGTTCCCAAAGAGCTTTAGAACAAGGCATAGTGTTCCCTGCTGGCTCTTTGGGCGTGGGACCAATCTCCAGCCATATGGCCATTTTTGGGACTGGCGCGACGCCAAGTGGGAAAGGGTGGTTTTGAGGCTGAAGGCAGCAGGAAAGCCTGCAGCCCCCAGGTGTGTGGGGCTACGCAAGCGGTTCCCAAAGAGCTTTAGAACAAGGCATAGTGTTCCCTGCTGGCTCTTTGGGCGTGGGACCAATCTCCAGACATATGGCCATTTTTGTGCCTGGCGCGACGCCAAGTGGGAAAGGGTGGTTTTGAGGCTGAAGGCAGCAGGAAAGCCTGCAGCCCCCAGGTGTGTGGGGCTACGCAAGCGGTTCCCAAAGAGCTTTAGAACAAGGCATAGTTTTCCCTGCTGGCTGTTTCGGCGTGGGACCAATCTCCAGCCATATGGCCATTTTTGTGCCTGGCGCGGCGCCAAGTGGGAAAGGGTGGTTTTGAGGCTGAAGGCAGCAGGAAAGCCTGCAGCCCCCAGGTGTGTGGGGCTACGCAAGCGGTTCCCAAAGAGCTTTAGAACAAGGCATAATGTTCCCTGCTGGCTGTTTTGGCGTGGGACCAATCTCCAGACATATGGCCATTTTTGGGACTGGCGCGGCGCCAAGTGGGAAAGGGTGGTTTTGAGGCTGAAGGCAGCAGGAAAGCCTGCAGCCCCCAGGTGTGTGGGGCTACGCAAGCGGTTCCCAAAGAGCTTTAGAACAAGGCATAATGTTCCCTGCTGGCTGTTTTGGCGTGGGACCAATCTCCAGCCATATGGCCATTTTTGTGCCTGGCGCGGCGCCGAGTGGGAAAGGGTAGTTTTGAGGCTGAAGGCAGCAGGAAAGCCTGCAGCCCCCAGGTGTGTGGGGCTACGCAAGCGGTTCCCAAAGAGCTTTAGAACAAAGCATAATATTCCCTGCTGGCTGTTTTGGCGTGGGACCAATCTCCAGACATATGGCCATTTTTGTGCCTGGCGCGGCGCCAAGTGGGAAAGGGTGGTTTTGAGGCTGAAGGCAGCAGGAAAGCCTGCAGCCCCCAGGTGTGTGGGGCTACGCAAGCGGTTCCCAAAGAGCTTTAGAACAAGGCCTAGTTTTCCCTGCTGGCTCTTTGGGCGTGGGACCAATCTCCAGACATTTGGTCAATTTTGTGCCTGGCGCGACGCCAAGTGGGAAAGGGTAGTTTTGAGGCTGAAGGCAGCAGGAAAGCCTGCAGCCCCCAGGTGTGTGGGGCTACGCAAGCGGTTCCCAAAGAGCTTTAGAACAAGGCCTAGTTTTCACTGCTGGCTCTTTGGGCGTGGGACCAATCTCCAAGCATATGGCCATTTTTATGCCTGGCGCGGCGCCAAGTGGGAAAGGGTGGTTTTGAGGCTGAAGGCAGCAGGAAAGCCTGCAGCCCCCAGGTGTGTGGGGCTACGCAAGCGGTTCCCAAAGAGCTTTAGAACAAGGCATAATGTTCCCTGCTGGCTGTTTTCGCGTGGGACCAATCTCCAGCCATATGGCCATTTTTGGGACTGGCGCGGTGCCAAGTGGGAAAGGGTGGTTTTGAGGCTGAAGGCAGCGGGAAAGCCTGCAGCCCCCAGGTCTGTGGGGCTATGCAAGCGGTTCCCAAAGAGCTTTAGAACAAGGCATAATGTTCCCTGCTGGCTGTTTTGGCGTGGGAGCAATCTCCAGACATATGGCCATTTTTGTGCCTGGCGCGGCGCCAAGTGGGAAAGGGTGGTTTTGAGGCTGAAGGCAGCAGGAAAGCCTGCAGCCCCCAGGTGTGTGGGGCTACGCAAGCGGTTCCCAAAGAGCTTTAGAACAAGGCATAGTTTTCCCTGCTGGCTCTTTGGGCGTGGGACCAATCTCCAGACATTTGGTCAGTTTTGTGCCTGGCGCGACGCCAAGTGGGAAAGGGTAGTTTTGAGGCTGAAGGCAGCAGGAAAGCCTGCAGCCCCCAGGTGTGTGGGGCTATGCAAGCGGTTCCCAAAGAGCTTTAGAACAAGGCCTAGTTTTCCCTGCTGGCTCTTTGGGCATGGGACCAATCTCCAGCCATATGGCCATTTTTGTGCCTGGCGCGACGCCAAGTGGGAAAGGGTGGTTTTGAGGCTGAAGGCAGCAGGAAAGCCTGCAGCCCCCAGGTGTGTGGGGCTACGCAAGCGGTTCCCAAAGAGCTTTAGAACAAGGCATAGTTTTCCCTGCTGGCTGTTTCGGCGTGGGAGCAATCTCCAGACATATGGCCATTTTTGTGCATGGCGTTGCGCCAAGTGGGAAAGGGTGGTTTTGAGGCTGAAGGCAGCAGGAAAGCCTGCACCCCCCAGGTGTGTGGGGCTACGCAAGCGGTTCCCAAAGAGCTTTAGAACAAGGCATAATGTTCCCTGCTGGCTGTTTTGGCGTGGGACCAATCTCCAGCCATATGGCCATTTTTGTGCCTGGCGCGGCGCCAAGTGGGAAAGGGTGGTTTTGAGGCTGAAGGCAGCAGGAAAGCCTGCAGCACCCAGGTCTGTGCGGCTACGCAAGCGGTTCCCAAAGAGCTTTAGAACAAGGCCTAGTTTTCCCTGCTGGCTCTTTGGGCGTGGGACCAATCTCCAGCCATATGGCCATTTTTGTGCCTGGCGCGGCGCCAAGTGGGAAAGGGTGGTTTTGAGGCTGAAGGCAGCAGGAAAGCCTGCAGCCCCCAGGTGTGTGGGGCTACGCAAGCGGTTCCCAAAGAGCTTTAGAACAAGGCATAATGTTCCCTGCTGGCTGTTTTGGCGTGGGACCAATCTCCAGACATATGGCCATTTTTGTGCCTGGCGCGGCGCCAAGTGGGAAAGGGTGGTTTTGAGGCTGAAGGCAGCAGGAAAGCCTGCAGCCCCCAGGTGTGTGGGGCTACGCAAGCGGTTCCCAAAGAGCTTTAGAACAAGGCATAGTTTTCCCTGCTGGCTGTTTCGGCGTGGGACCAATCTCCAGACATTTGGTCAGTTTTGTGCCTGGCGCGGCGCCAAGTGGGAAAGGGTGGTTTTGAGGCTGAAGGCAGCAGGAAAGCCTGCAGCCCCCAGGTGTGTGGGGCTACGCAAGCGGTTCCCAAAGAGCTTTAGAACAAGGCATAGTTTTCCCTGCTGGCTCTTTGGGCGTGGGACCAATCTCCAGACATATGGCCATTTGTGTGCCTGGCGCGGCGCCAAGTGGGAAAGGGTGGTTTTGAGGCTGAAGGCAGCAGGAAAGCCTGCAGCCCCCAGGTCTGTGCGGCTATGCAAGCGGTTCCCAAAGAGCTTTAGAACAAGGCAAAGTTTTCCCTGCTGGCTGTTTTGGCGTGGGACCAATCTCCAGACATATGGCCATTTTTGTGCCTGGCGCGGCGCCAAGTGGGAAAGGGTGGTTTTGAGGCTGAAGGCAGCAGGAAAGCCTGCAGCCCCCAGGTGTGTGGGGCTACGTAAGCGGTTCCCAAAGAGCTTTAGAACAAGGCATAGTGTTCCCTGCTGGTTGTTTTCGCGTGGGACCAATCTCCAGACATATGGCCATTTTTGTGCCTGGCGCGGCGCCAAGTGGGAAAGGGTGGTTTTGAGGCTGAAGGCAGCAGGAAAGCCTGCAGCCCCCAGGTGTGTGCGCCTACGCAAGCCGTTCCCAAAGAGCTTTAGAACAAGGCATAGTGTTCCCTGCTGGCTGTTTTCGCGTGGGACCAATCTCCAGAGATATGGCCATTTTTGTGCCTGGCGCGACGCCAAGTGGGAAAGGGTGGTTTTGAGGCTGAAGGCAGCAGGAAAGCCTGCAGCCCCCAGGTGTGTGGGGCTACGCAAGCGGTTCCCAAAGAGCTTTAGAACAAGGCCTAGTTTTCCCTGCTGGCTCTTTGGGCGTGGGACCAATCTCCAGACATTTGGTAAGTTTTGTGCCTGGCGCGACGCCAAGTGGGAAAGGGTAGTTTTGAGGCTGAAGGCAGCAGGAAAGCCTGCAGCCCCCAGGTGTGTGGGGCTACGCAAGCGGTTCCCAAAGAGCTTTAGAACAAGGCCTAGTTTTCCCTGCTGGCTCTTTGGGCGTGGGACCAATCTCCAGACATATGGCCATTTGTGTGCCTGGCGCGGCGCTAAGTGGGAAAGGGTGGTTTTGAGGCTGAAGGCAGCAGGAAAGCCTGCAGCCCCCAGGTCTGTGCGGCTATGCAAGCGGTTCCCAAAGAGCTTTAGAACAAGGCATAGTTTTCCCTGCTTGCTGTTTCGGCGTGGGACCAATCTCCAGACATATGGCCATTTTTGTGCATGGCGTTGCGCCAAGTGGGAAAGGGTGGTTTTGAGGCTGAAGGCAGCAGGAAAGCCTGCAGCCCCCAGGTGTGTGGGGCTACGCAAGCGGTTCCCAAAGAGCTTTAGAACAAGGCATAGTGTTCCCTGCTGGCTGTTTTCGCGTGGGACCAATCTCCAGACATATGGCCATTTTTGTGCCTGGCGCGGCGCCAAGTGGGAAAGGGTGGTTTTGAGGCTGAAGGCAGCAGGAAAGCCTGCAGCCCCCAGGTCTGTGGGGATACGCAAGCGGTTCCCAAAGAGCTCTAGAACAAGGCCTAGTTTTCCCTGCTGGCTCTTTGGGCGTGGGACCAATCTCCAGCCATATGGCCATTTTTGTGCCTGGCGCGGCGCCAAGTGGGAAAGGGTGGTTTTGAGGCTGAAGGCAGCAGGAAAGCCTGCAGCCCCCAGGTCTGTGCGGCTACGCAAGCGGTTTCCAAAGAGCTTTAGAACAAGGCATAGTTTTCCCTGCTGGCTCTTTGGGCGTGGGACCAATCTCCAGCCATATGGCCATTTTTGGGACTGGCGCGGCGCCAAGTGGGAAAGGGTGGTTTTGAGGCTGAAGGCAGTAGGAAAGCCTGCAGCCCCCAAGTCTGTGGGGATACGCAAGCGGTTCCCAAAGAGCTTTAGAACAAGGCATAGTTTTCCCTGCTGGCTGTTTCGGCGTGGGACCAATCTCCAGACATATGGCCATTTTTGTGCCTGGCGTTGCGCCAAGTGGGAAAGGGTGGTTTTGAGGCTGAAGGCAGCAGGAAAGCCTGCAGCCCCCAGGTCTGTGGGGCTACGCAAGCGGTTCCCAAAGAGCTTTAGAACAAGGCATAGTGTTCCCTGCTGGCTGTTTTCGCATGGGACCAATCTCCAGACATATGGCCATTTTTGGGACTGGCGCGACGCCAAGTGGGAAAGGGTAGTTTTGAGGCTGAAGGCAGCAGGAAAGCCTGCAGCCCCCAGGTCTGTGGGGCTACGCAAGCGGTTCCCAAAGAGCTTTAGAACAAGGCATAATGTTCCCTGCTGGCTGTTTTGGCGTGGGACCAATCTCCAGCCATATGGCCATTTTTGGGACTAGCGCGGCGCCAAGTGGGAAAGGGTGGTTTTGAGGCTGAAGGCAGCAGGAAAGCCTGCAGCCCCCAGGTGTGTGGGGCTACGCAAGCGGTTCCCAAAGAGCTTTAGAACAAGGCCTAGTTTTCCCTGCTGGCTCTTAAGGCCTGGGACCAATCTCCAGACATTTGGTCAGTTTTGTGCCTGGCGCGACGCCAAGTGGGGAAGGGTAGTTTTGAGGCTGAAGGCAGCAGGAAAGCCTGCAGCCCCCAGGTGTGTGGGGCTACGCAAGCGGTTCCCAAAGAGCTTTAGAACAAGGCCTAGTTTTCCCTGCTGGCTCTTTGGGCGTGGGACCAATCTCCAGCCATATGGCCATTTTTGTGCCTGGCGCGGCGCCAAGTGGGAAAGGGTGGTTTTGAGGCTGAAGGCAGCAGGAAAGCCTGCAGCCCCCAGGTGTGTGGGGCTACGCAAGCGGTTCCCAAAGAGCTTTAGAACAAGGCCTAGTTTTCCCTGCTGGCTGTTTCGGCGTGGGACCAATCTCCAGACATTTGGTCAGTTTTGTGCCTGGCGCAGCGCCAAGTGGGAAAGGGTGGTTTTGAGGCTGAAGGCAGCAGGAAAGCCTGCAGCCCCCAGGTGTGTGGGGCTACGCAAGCCGTTCCCAAAGAGCTTTAGTACAAGGCCTAGTTTTCCCTGCTGGCTCTTTGGGCGTGGGACCAATCTCCAGCCATATGGCCATTTTTGTGCCTGGCGCGACGCCAAGTGGGAAAGGGTGGTTTTGAGGCTGAAGGCAGCAGGAAAGCCTGCAGCCCCCAGGTCTGTGGGGCTATGCAAGCGGTTCCCAAAGAGCTTTAGAACAGGGCAAAGTTTTCCCTGCTGGCTGTTTCGGCGTGGGACCAATCTCCAGACATATGGCCATTTTTGTGCATGGCGTTGCGCCAAGTGGGAAAGGGTGGTTTTGAGGCTGAAGGCAGCAGGAAAGCCTGCAGCCCCCAGGTGTGTGGGGCTACGCAAGCGGTTCCCAAAGAGCTTTAGAACAAGGCATAGTGTTCCCTGCTGGTTGTTTTCGCGTGGGACCAATCTCCAGACATATGGCCATTTTTGTGCCTGGCGCGGCGCCAAGTGGGAAAGGGTGGTTTTGAGGCTGAAGGCAGCAGGAAAGCCTGCAGCCCCCAGGTCTGTGCGGCTACGCAAGCCGTTCCCAAAGAGCTTTAGAACAAGGCATAGTGTTCCCTGCTGGCTGTTTTCGCGTGGGACCAATCTCCAGAGATATGGCCATTTTTGTGCCTGGCGCGACGCCAAGTGGGAAAGGGTGGTTTTGAGGCTGAAGGCAGCAGGAAAGCCTGCAGCCCCCAGGTGTGTGGGGCTACGCAAGCGGTTCCCAAAGAGCTTTAGAACAAGGCCTAGTTTTCACTGCTGGCTCTTTGGGCGTGGGACCAATCTCCAGACATTTGGTCAGTTTTGTGCCTGGCGCGACGCCAAGTGGGAAAGGGTAGTTTTGAGGCTGAAGGCAGCAGGAAAGCCTGCAGCCCCCAGGTGTGTGGGGCTACGCAAGCGGTTCCCAAAGAGCTTTAGAACAAGGCCTAGTTTTCCCTGCTGGCTCTTTGGGCGTGGGACCAATCTCCAGCCATATGGCCATTTTTGTGCCTGGCGCGGCGCCAAGTGGGAAAGGGTGGTTTTGAGGCTGAAGGCAGTAGGAAAGCCTGCAGCCCCCAGGTGTGTGGGGCTATGCAAGCGGTTCCCAAAGAGCTTTAGAACAAGGCATAATGTTCCCTGCTGGCTGTTTTGGCGTGGGACCAATCTCCAGACATATGGCCATTTTTGTGCCTGGCGCGGCGCCAAGTGGGAAAGGGTGGTTTTGAGGCTGAAGGCAGCAGGAAAGCCTGCAGCCCCCAGGTGTGTGGGGCTACGCAAGTGGTTCCCAAAGAGCTTTAGAACAAGGCCTAGTTTTCCCTGCTGGCTCTTTGGGCGTGGGACCAATCTCCAGCCATATGGCCATTTTTGTGCCTGGCGCGACGCCAAGTGGGAAAGGGTGGTTTTGAGGCTGAAGGCAGCAGGAAAGCCTGCAGCCCCCAGGTCTGTGGGGCTATGCAAGCGGTTCCCAAAGAGCTTTAGAACAGGGCAAAGTTTTCCCTGCTGGCTGTTTCGGCGTGGGACCAATCTCCAGACATATGGCCATTTTTGTGCATGGCGTTGCGCCAAGTGGGAAAGGGTGGTTTTGAGGCTGAAGGCAGCAGGAAAGCCTGCAGCCCCCAGGTGTGTGGGGCTACGCAAGCGGTTCCCAAAGAGCTTTAGAACAAGGCATAGTGTTCCCTGCTGGTTGTTTTCGCGTGGGACCAATCTCCAGACATATGGCCATTTTTGTGCCTGGCGCGGCGCCAAGTGGGAAAGGGTGGTTTTGAGGCTGAAGGCAGCAGGAAAGCCTGCAGCCCCCAGGTCTGTGCGGCTACGCAAGCCGTTCCCAAAGAGCTTTAGAACAAGGCATAGTGTTCCCTGCTGGCTGTTTTCGCGTGGGACCAATCTCCAGAGATATGGCCATTTTTGTGCCTGGCGCGACGCCAAGTGGGAAAGGGTGGTTTTGAGGCTGAAGGCAGCAAGAAAGCCTGCAGCCCCCAGGTGTGTGGGGCTACGCAAGCGGTTCCCAAAGAGCTTTAGAACAAGGCCTAGTTTTCACTGCTGGCTCTTTGGGCGTGGGACCAATCTCCAGACATTTGGTCAGTTTTGTGCCTGGCGCGACGCCAAGTGGGAAAGGGTAGTTTTGAGGCTGAAGGCAGCAGGAAAGCCTGCAGCCCCCAGGTGTGTGGGGCTACGCAAGCGGTTCCCAAAGAGCTTTAGAACAAGGCCTAGTTTTCCCTGCTGGCTCTTTGGGCGTGGGACCAATCTCCAGCCATATGGCCATTTTTGTGCCTGGCGCGGCGCCAAGTGGGAAAGGGTGGTTTTGAGGCTGAAGGCAGTAGGAAAGCCTGCAGCCCCCAGGTGTGTGGGGCTATGCAAGCGGTTCCCAAAGAGCTTTAGAACAAGGCATAATGTTCCCTGCTGGCTGTTTTGGCGTGGGACCAATCTCCAGACATATGGCCATTTTTGTGCCTGGCGCGGCGCCAAGTGGGAAAGGGTGGTTTTGAGGCTGAAGGCAGCAGGAAAGCCTGCAGCCCCCAGGTGTGTGGGGCTACGCAAGTGGTTCCCAAAGAGCTTTAGAACAAGGCCTAGTTTTCCCTGCTGGCTCTTTGGGCGTGGGACCAATCTCCAGACATATGGCCATTTGTGTGCCTGGCGCGGCGCCAAGTGGGAAAGGGTGGTTTTGAGGCTGAAGGCAGCAGGAAAGCCTGCAGCCCCCAGGTCTGTGCGGCTATGCAAGCGGTTCCCAAAGAGCTTTAGAACAAGGCAAAGTTTTCCCTGCTTGCTGTTTCGGCGTGGGACCAATCTCCAGCCATATGGCCATTTTTGGGACTGGCGCGGCGCCAAGTGGGAAAGGGTGGTTTTGAGGCTGAAGGCAGTAGGAAAGCCTGCAGCCCCCAAGTCTGTGGGGATACGCAAGCGGTTCCCAAAGAGCTTTAGAACAAGGCCTAGTTTTCCCTGCTGGCTGTTTCGGCGTGGGACCAATCTCCAGACATATGGCCATTTTTGTGCCTGGCGTTGCGCCAAGTGGGAAAGGGTGGTTTTGAGGCTGAAGGCAGCAGGAAAGCCTGCAGCCCCCAGGTCTGTGGGGCTACGCAAGCGGTTCCCAAAGAGCTTTAGAACAAGGCATAGTGTTCCCTGCTGGCTGTTTTCGCGTGGGACCAATCTCCAGACATATGGCCATTTTTGGGACTGGCGCGACGCCAAGTGGGAAAGGGTAGTTTTGAGGCTGAAGGCAGCAGGAAAGCCTGCAGCCCCCAGGTGTGTGGGGCTACGCAAGCGGTTCCCAAAGAGCTTTAGAACAAGGCATAATGTTCCCTGCTGGCTGTTTTGGCGTGGGACCAATCTCCAGCCATATGGCCATTTTTGTGCCTGGCGCGGCGCCAAGTGGGAAAGGGTGGTTTTGAGGCTGAAGGCAGCAGGAAAGCCTGCAGCCCCCAGGTGTGTGGGGCTACGCAAGCGGTTCCCAAAGAGCTTTAGAACAAGGCCTAGTTTTCCCTGCTGGCTCTTAAGGCCTGGGACCAATCTCCAGACATTTGGCCATTTTTGTGCCTGGCGCGACGCCAAGTGGGAAAGGGTGGTTTTGAGGCTGAAGGCAGCAGGAAAGCCTGCAGCCCCCAGGTCTGTGGGGCTACGCAAGCGGTTCCCAAAGAGCTTTAGAACAGGGCAAAGTTTTCCCTGCTGGCTGTTTCGGCGTGGGACCAATCTCCAGACATATGGCCATTTTTGTGCATGGCGTTGCGCCAAGTGGGAAAGGGTGGTTTTGAGGCTGAAGGCAGCAGGAAAGCCTGCAGCCCCCAGGTGTGTGGGGCTACGCAAGCGGTTCCCAAAGAGCTTTAGAACAAGGCATAGTGTTCCCTGCTGGCTGTTT
Source organism: Larus michahellis (assembly GCF_964199755.1). Taxonomy (NCBI): domain Eukaryota; kingdom Metazoa; phylum Chordata; class Aves; order Charadriiformes; family Laridae; genus Larus; species Larus michahellis. The sequence continues at coordinate 188,058 of NW_027436277.1, forward strand.
TGGCGTGGGACCAATCTCCAGCCATATGGCCATTTTTGTGCCTGGCGCGGCGCCAAGTGGGAAAGGGTGGTTTTGAGGCTGAAGGCAGCAGGAAAGCCTGCAGCCCCCAGGTGTGTGGGGCTACGCAAGCGGTTCCCAAAGAGCTTTAGAACAAGGCATAATGTTCCCTGCTGGGTGTTTTGGCGTGGGACCAATCTCCAGCCATATGGCCATTTTTGTGCATGGCGTTGCGCCAAGTGGGAAAGGGTGGTTTTGAGGCTGAAGGCAGCAGGAAAGCCTGCAGCCCCCAGGTGTGTGGGGCTACGCAAGCGGTTCCCAAAGAGCTTTAGAACAAGGCATAGTGTTCCCTGCTGGCTGTTTTGGCGTGGGACCAATCTCCAGACATATGGCCATTTTTGGGACTGGCGCGACGCCAAGTGGGAAAGGGTGGTTTTGAGGCTGAAGGCAGCAGGAAAGCCTGCAGCCCCCAGGTGTGTGGGGCTACGCAAGCGGTTCCCAAAGAGCTTTAGAACAAGGCATAATGTTCCCTGCTGGCTGTTTTGGCGTGGGAACAATCTCCAGACATATGGCCATTTTTGGGACTGGCGCGGCGCCAAGTGGGAAAGGGTGGTTTTGAGGCTGAAGGCAGCAGGAAAGCCTGCAGCCCCCAGGTCTGTGGGGATACGCAAGCAGTTCCCAAAGAGCTTTAGAACAAGGCATAGTTTTCCCTGCTGGCTCTTTGGGCGTGGGACCAATCTCCAGACATATGGCCATTTGTGTGCCTGGCGCGGCGCCAAGTGGGAAAGGGTGGTTTTGAGGCTGAAGGCAGCAGGAAAGCCTGCAGCCCCCAGGTCTGTGCGGCTATGCAAGCGGTTCCCAAAGAGCTTTAGAACAAGGCAAAGTTTTCCCTGCTTGCTGTTTCGGCGTGGGACCAATCTCCAGACATATGGCCATTTTTGTGCATGGCGCGGCACCAAGTGGGAAAGGGTGGTTTTGAGGCTGAAGGCAGCAGGAAAGCCTGCAGCCCCCAGGTCTGTGGGGCTACGCAAGCGGTTCCCAAAGAGCTTTAGAACAAGGCATAGTGTTCCCTGCTGGCTGTTTTCGCGTGGGACCAATCTCCAGACATATGGCCATTTTTGTGCCTGGCGCGGCGCCAAGTGGGAAAGGGTGGTTTTGAGGCTGAAGGCAGCAGGAAAGCCTGCAGCCCCCAGGTGTGTGGGGCTACGCAAGCGGTTCCCAAAGAGCTCTAGAACAAGGCCTAGTTTTCCCTGCTGGCTCTTTGGGCGTGGGACCAATCTCCAGCCATATGGCCATTTTTGTGCCTGGCGCGGCGCCAAGTGGGAAAGGGTGGTTTTGAGGCTGAAGGCAGCAGGAAAGCCTGCAGCCCCCAGGTCTGTGCGGCTACGCAAGCCGTTCCCAAAGAGCTTTAGAACAAGGCATAGTGTTCCCTGCTGGCTGTTTTCGCGTGGGACCAATCTCCAGAGATACGGCCATTTTTGGGACTGGCGCGACGCCAAGTGGGAAAGGGTGGTTTTGAGGCTGAAGGCAGCAGGAAAGCCTGCAGCCCCCAGGTGTGTGGGGCTACGCAAGCGGTTCCCAAAGAGCTTTAGAACAAGGCCTAGTTTTCCCTGCTGGCTCTTTGGGCGTGGGACCAATCTCCAGCCATATGGCCATTTTTGGGACTGGCGCGGCGCCAAGTGGGAAAGGGTGGTTTTGAGGCTGAAGGCAGTAGGAAAGCCTGCAGCCCCCAGGTGTGTGGGGCTACGCAAGCGGTTCCCAAAGAGCTTTAGAACAAGGCATAGTTTTCCCTGCTGGCTGTTTCGGCGTGGGACCAATCTCCAGACATATGGCCATTTTTGTGCCTGGCGTTGCGCCAAGTGGGAAAGGGTGGTTTTGAGGCTGAAGGCAGCAGGAAAGCCTGCAGCCCCCAGGTGTGTGGGGCTACGCAAGCGGTTCCCAAAGAGCTTTAGAACAAGGCATAGTGTTCCCTGCTGGCTGTTTTCGCGTGGGACCAATCTCCAGACATATGGCCATTTTTGGGACTGGCGCGACGCCAAGTGGGAAAGGGTAGTTTTGAGGCTGAAGGCAGCAGGAAAGCCTGCAGCCCCCAGGTGTGTGGGGCTACGCAAGCGGTTCCCAAAGAGCTTTAGAACAAGGCATAATGTTCCCTGCTGGCTGTTTTGGCGTGGGACCAATCTCCAGCCATATGGCCATTTTTGTGCCTGGCGCGGCGCCAAGTGGGAAAGGGTGGTTTTGAGGCTGAAGGCAGCAGGAAAGCCTGCAGCCCCCAGGTGTGTGGGGCTACGCAAGCGGTTCCCAAAGAGCTTTAGAACAAGGCCTAGTTTTCCCTGCTGGCTCTTAAGGCCTGGGACCAATCTCCAGACATTTGGTCAGTTTTGTGCCTGGCGTTGCGCCAAGTGGGGAAGGGTAGTTTTGAGGCTGAAGGCAGCAGGAAAGCCTGCAGCCCCCAGGTGTGTGGGGCTACGCAAGCGGTTCCCAAAGAGCTTTAGAACAAGGCCTAGTTTTCCCTGCTGGCTCTTTGGGCGTGGGACCAATCTCCAGACATATGGCCATTTTTGTGCCTGGCGCGGCGCCAAGTGGGAAAGGGTGGTTTTGAGGCTGAAGGCAGCAGGAAAGCCTGCAGCCCCCAGGTGTGTGGGGCTATGCAAGCGGTTCCCAAAGAGCTTTAGAACAAGGCCTAGTTTTCCCTGCTGGCTGTTTCGGCGTGGGACCAATCTCCAGACATTTGGTCAGTTTTGTGCCTGGCGCAGCGCCAAGTGGGAAAGGGTGGTTTTGAGGCTGAAGGCAGCAGGAAAGCCTGCAGCTCCCAGGTGTGTGGGGCTACGCAAGCGGTTCCCAAAGAGCTTTAGTACAAGGCCTAGTTTTCCCTGCTGGCTCTTTGGGCGTGGGACCAATCTCCAGCCATATGGCCATTTTTGTGCCTGGCGCGACGCCAAGTGGGAAAGGGTGGTTTTGAGGCTGAAGGCAGCAGGAAAGCCTGCAGCCCCCAGGTCTGTGGGGCTATGCAAGCGGTTCCCAAAGAGCTTTAGAACAGGGCAAAGTTTTCCCTGCTGGCTGTTTCGGCGTGGGACCAATCTCCAGCCATATGGCCATTTTTGTGCCTGGCGCGGCGCCAAGTGGGAAAGGGTGGTTTTGAGGCTGAAGGCAGCAGGAAAGCCTGCAGCCCCCAGGTGTGTGGGGCTACGCAAGCGGTTCCCAAAGAGCTTTAGAACAAGGCATAGTGTTCCCTGCTGGCTGTTTTGGCGTGGGACCAATCTCCAGCCATATGGCCATTTTTGTGCCTGGCGCGGCGCCAAGTGGGAAAGGGTGGTTTTGAGGCTGAAGGCAGCAGGAAAGCCTGCAGCCCCCAGGTCTGTGGGGCTACGCAAGCGGTTCCCAAAGAGCTCTAGAACAAGGCCTAGTTTTCCCTGCTGGCTCTTTGGGCGTGGGACCAATCTCCAGCCATATGGCCATTTTTGTGCATGGCGTTGCGCCAAGTGGGAAAGGGTGGTTTTGAGGCTGAAGGCAGCAGGAAAGCCTGCAGCCCCCAGGTGTGTGGGGCTACGCAAGCGGTTCCCAAAGAGCTTTAGAACAAGGCATAGTGTTCCCTGCTGGCTGTTTTGGCGTGGGACCAATCTCCAGCCATATGGCCATTTTTGTGCCTGGCGCGGCGCCAAGTGGGAAAGGGTGGTTTTGAGGCTGAAGGCAGCAGGAAAGCCTGCAGCCCCCAGGTGTGTGGGGCTACGCAAGCGGTTCCCAAAGAGCTTTAGAACAAGGCCTAGTTTTCCCTGCTGGCTCTTAAGGCCTGGGACCAATCTCCAGACATTTGGTCAGTTTTGTGCCTGGCGCGACGCCAAGTGGGGAAGGGTAGTTTTGAGGCTGAAGGCAGCAGGAAAGCCTGCAGCCCCCAGGTCTGTGGGGCTACGCAAGCGGTTCCCAAAGAGCTTTAGAACAAGGCCTAGTTTTCCCTGCTGGCTCTTTGGGCGTGGGACCAATCTCCAGACATATGGCCATTTTTGTGCCTGGCGCGGCGCCAAGTGGGAAAGGGTGGTTTTGAGGCTGAAGGCAGCAGGAAAGCCTGCAGCCCCCAGGTGTGTGGGGCTATGCAAGCGGTTCCCAAAGAGCTTTAGAACAAGGCCTAGTTTTCCCTGCTGGCTGTTTCGGCGTGGGACCAATCTCCAGACATTTGGTCAGTTTTGTGCCTGGCGCAGCGCCAAGTGGGAAAGGGTGGTTTTGAGGCTGAAGGCAGCAGGAAAGCCTGCAGCCCCCAGGTGTGTGGGGCTACGCAAGCGGTTCCCAAAGAGCTTTAGTACAAGGCCTAGTTTTCCCTGCTGGCTCTTTGGGCGTGGGACCAATCTCCAGACATATGGCCATTTTTGTGCATGGCGTTGCGCCAAGTGGGAAAGGGTGGTTTTGAGGCTGAAGGCAGCAGGAAAGCCTGCAGCCCCCAGGTGTGTGGGGCTACGCAAGTGGTTCCCAAAGAGCTTTAGAACAAGGCATAGTGTTCCCTGCTGGCTGTTTTGGCGTGGGACCAATCTCCAGCCATATGGCCATTTTTGTGCCTGGCGCGGCGCCAAGTGGGAAAGGGTGGTTTTGAGGCTGAAGGCAGCAGGAAAGCCTGCAGCCCCCAGGTCTGTGGGGCTACGCAAGCGGTTCCCAAAGAGCTCTAGAACAAGGCCTAGTTTTCCCTGCTGGCTCTTTGGGCGTGGGACCAATCTCCAGCCATATGGCCATTTTTGTGCATGGCGTTGCGCCAAGTGGGAAAGGGTGGTTTTGAGGCTGAAGGCAGCAGGAAAGCCTGCAGCCCCCAGGTGTGTGGGGCTACGCAAGCGGTTCCCAAAGAGCTTTAGAACAAGGCATAGTGTTCCCTGCTGGCTGTTTTGGCGTGGGACCAATCTCCAGACATATGGCCATTTTTGGGACTGGCGCGGCGCCAAGTGGGAAAGGGTGGTTTTGAGGCTGAAGGCAGCAGGAAAGCCTGCAGCCCCCAGGTGTGTGGGGCTACGCAAGCGGTTCCCAAAGAGCTTTAGAACAAGGCATAATGTTCCCTGCTGGCTGTTTTGGCGTGGGAACAATCTCCAGACATATGGCCATTTTTGGGACTGGCGCGGCGCCAAGTGGGAAAGGGTGGTTTTGAGGCTGAAGGCAGTAGGAAAGCCTGCAGCCCCCAGGTCTGTGGGGATACGCAAGCAGTTCCCAAAGAGCTTTAGAACAAGGCCTAGTTTTCCCTGCTGGCTCTTTGGGCGTGGGACCAATCTCCAGACATTTAGTCAGTTTTGTGCCTGGCGCGACGCCAAGTGTGAAAGGGTAGTTTTGAGGCTGAAGGCAGCAGGAAAGCCTGCAGCCCCCAGGTGTGTGGGGCTACGCAAGCGGTTCCCAAAGAGCTTTAGAACAAGGCCTAGTTTTCCCTGCTGGCTCTTTGGGCGTGGGACCAATCTCCAGACATATGGCCATTTTTGTGCCTGGCGCGACGCCAAGTGGGAAAGGGTGGTTTTGAGGCTGAAGGCAGCAGGAAAGCCTGCAGCCCCCAGGTCTGTGGGGCTACGCAAGCGGTTCCCAAAGAGCTTTAGAACAAGGCATAGTTTTCCCTGCTGGCTGTTTCGGCGTGGGACCAATCTCCAGCCATATGGCCATTTTTGTGCCTGGCGCGGCGCCAAGTGGGAAAGGGTGGTTTTGAGGCTGAAGGCAGCAGGAAAGCCTGCAGCCCCCAGGTCTGTCCGGCTATGCAAGCGGTTCCCAAAGAGCTTTAGAACAAGGCATAGTTTTCCCTGCTGGCTGTTTCGGCGTGGGACCAATCTCCAGACATATGGCCATTTTTGTGCCTGGCGCGACGCCAAGTGGGAAAGGGTGGTTTTGAGGCTGAAGGCAGCAGGAAAGCCTGCAGCCCCCAGGTGTGTGGGGCTACGCAAGCGGTTCCCAAAGAGCTTTAGAACAAGGCATAGTTTTCCCTGCTGGCTGTTTTGGCGTGGGACCAATCTCCAGACATATGGCCATTTTTGTGCCTGGCGCGGCGCCAAGTGGGAAAGGGTGGTTTTGAGGCTGAAGGCAGCAGGAAAGCCTGCAGCCCCCAGGTCTGTGGGGCTACGCAAGCGGTTCCCAAAGAGCTTTAGAACAAGGCATAATGTTCCCTGCTGGCTGTTTTGGCGTGGGACCAATCTCCAGCCATATGGCCATTTTTGTGCCTGGCGCGGCGCCAAGTGGGAAAGGGTGGTTTTGAGGCTGAAGGCAGCAGGAAAGCCTGCAGCCCCCAGGTCTGTGGGGCTACGCAAGTGGTTCCCAAAGAGCTTTAGAACAAGGCCTAGTTTTCCCTGCTGGCTCTTTGGGCGTGGGACCAATCTCCAGCCATATGGCCATTTTTGTGCCTGGCGCGGCGCCAAGTGGGAAAGGGTGGTTTTGAGGCTGAAGGCAGCAGGAAAGCCTGCAGCCCCCAGGTGTGTGGGGCTATGCAAGCGGTTCCCAAAGAGCTTTAGAACAAGGCCTAGTTTTCCCTGCTGGCTGTTTCGGCGTGGGACCAATCTCCAGACATTTGGTCAGTTTTGTGCCTGGCGCAGCGCCAAGTGGGAAAGGGTGGTTTTGAGGCTGAAGGCAGCAGGAAAGCCTGCAGTCCCCAGGTCTGTGGGGCTACGCAAGCGGTTCCCAAAGAGCTTTAGTACAAGGCATAGTTTTCCCTGCTGGCTCTTTGGGCGTGGGACCAATCTCCAGCCATATGGCCATTTTTGTGCCTGGCGCGACGCCAAGTGGGAAAGGGTGGTTTTGAGGCTGAAGGCAGCAGGAAAGCCTGCAGCCCCCAGGTCTGTGCGGCTATGCAAGCGGTTCCCAAAGAGCTTTAGAACAGGGCAAAGTTTTCCCTGCTGGCTGTTTCGGCGTGGGAGCAATCTCCAGACATATGGCCATTTTTGTGCATGGCGTTGCGCCAAGTGGGAAAGGGTGGTTTTGAGGCTGAAGGCAGCAGGAAAGCCTGCAGCCCCCAGGTGTGTGGGGCTACGCAAGCGGTTCCCAAAGAGCTTTAGAACAAGGCATAGTGTTCCCTGCTGGCTGTTTTGGCGTGGGACCAATCTCCAGCCATATGGCCATTTTTGTGCCTGGCGCGGCGCCAAGTGGGAAAGGGTGGTTTTGAGGCTGAAGGCAGCAGGAAAGCCTGCAGCCCCCAGGTGTGTGGGGCTACGCAAGCGGTTCCCAAAGAGCTTTAGAACAAGGCATAGTTTTCCCTGCTGGCTGTTTCGGCGTGGGACCAATCTCCAGACATATGGCCATTTTTGTGCCTGGCGCGGCGCCAAGTGGGAAAGGGTGGTTTTGAGGCTGAAGGCAGCAGGAAAGCCTGCAGCCCCCAGGTCTGTCCGGCTATGCAAGCGGTTCCCAAAGAGCTTTAGAACAAGGCATAGTTTTCCCTGCTGGCTGTTTCGGCGTGGGACCAATCTCCAGCCATATGGCCATTTTTGTGCCTGGCGCGACGCCAAGTGGGAAAGGGTGGTTTTGAGGCTGAAGGCAGCAGGAAAGCCTGCAGCCCCCAGGTGTGTGGGGCTACGCAAGCGGTTCCCAAAGAGCTTTAGAACAAGGCATAGTGTTCCCTGCTGGCTGTTTTCGCGTGGGACCAATCTCCAGCCATATGGCCATTTTTGTGCCTGGCGCAACGCCAAGTGGGAAAGGGTGGTTTTGAGGCTGAAGGCAGCAGGAAAGCCTGCAGCCCCCAGGTCTGTGGGGCTACGCAAGCGGTTCCCAAAGAGCTTTAGAACAAGGCATAATGTTCCCTGCTGGCTGTTTTGGCGTGGGACCAATCTCCAGACATATGGCCATTTTTGTGCCTGGCGCGGCGCCAAGTGGGAAAGGGTGGTTTTGAGGCTGAAGGCAGCAGGAAAGCCTGCAGCCCCCAGGTGTGTGGGGCTACGCAAGCGGTTCCCAAAGAGCTTTAGAACAAGGCCTAGTTTTCCCTGCTGGCTCTTTGGGCGTGGGACCAATCACCAGACATTTGGTCAGTTTTGTGCCTGGCGCGACGCCAAGTGGGAAAGGGTAGTTTTGAGGCTGAAGGCAGCAGGAAAGCCTGCAGCCCCCAGGTGTGTGGGGCTACGCAAGCGGTTCCCAAAGAGCTTTAGAACAAGGCCTAGTTTTCACTGCTGGCTCTTTGGGCGTGGGACCAATCTCCAGACATATGGCCATTTTTGTGCCTGGCGCGACGCCAAGTGGGAAAGGGTGGTTTTGAGGCTGAAGGCAGCAGGAAAGCCTGCAGCCCCCAGGTCTGTGGGGCTATGCAAGCGGTTCCCAAAGAGATTTAGAACAAGGCCTAGTTTTCCCTGCTGGCTCTTTGGGCGTGGGACCAATCTCCAGCCATATGGCCATTTTTGTGCCTGGCGCGGCGCCAAGTGGGAAAGGGTGGTTTTGAGGCTGAAGGCAGCAGGAAAGCCTGCAGCCCCCAGGTGTGTGGGGCTATGCAAGCGGTTCCCAAAGAGCTTTAGAACAAGGCCTAGTTTTCCCTGCTGGCTGTTTCGGCGTGGGACCAATCTCCAGACATTTGGTCAGTTTTGTGCCTGGCGCGGCGCCAAGTGGGAAAGGGTGGTTTTGAGGCTGAAGGCAGCAGGAAAGCCTGCAGCCCCCAGGTCTGTGCGGCTACGCAAGCGGTTCCCAAAGAGCTTTAGAACAAGGCATAGTGTTCCCTGCTGGCTCTTTGGGCGTGGGACCAATCTCCAGCCATATGGCCATTTTTGGGACTGGCGCGGCGCCAAGTGGGAAAGGGTGGTTTTGAGGCTGAAGGCAGCAGGAAAGCCTGCAGCCCCCAGGTCTGTGCGGCTATGCAAGCGGTTCCCAAAGAGCTTTAGAACAGGGCAAAGTTTTCCCTGCTGGCTGTTTTGGCGTGGGACTAATCTCCAGACATATGGCCATTTTTGTGCATGGCGTTGCGCCAAGTGGGAAAGGGTGGTTTTGAGGCTGAAGGCAGCAGGAAAGCCTGCAGCCCCCAGGTCTGTGCGGCTACGCAAGCGGTTCCCAAAGAGCTTTAGAACAAGGCATAATGTTCCCTGCTGGCTGTTTTGGCATGGGAACAATCTCCAGACATATGGCCATTTTAGGGACTGGCGCGGCGCCAAGTGGGAAAGGGTAGTTTTGAGGCTGAAGGCAGCAGGAAAGCCTGCAGCCCCCAGGTGTGTGGGGCTACGCAAGCGGTTCCCAAAGAGCTTTAGAACAAGGCCTAGTTTTCCCTGCTGGCTCTTTGGGCGTGGGACCAATCTCCAGCCATATGGCCATTTTTGTGCCTGGCGCGGCGCCAAGTGGGAAAGGGTGGTTTTGAGGCTGAAGGCAGCAGGAAAGCCTGCAGCCCCCAGGTGTGTGGGGCTATGCAAGCGGTTCCCAAAGAGCTTTAGAACAAGGCCTAGTTTTCCCTGCTGGCTGTTTCGGCGTGGGACCAATCTCCAGACATATGGCCATTTTTGTGCCTGGCGCGACGCCAAGTGGGAAAGGGTGGTTTTGAGGCTGAAGGCAGCAGGAAAGCCTGCAGCCCCCAGGTGTGTGGGGCTACGCAAGCGGTTCCCAAAGAGCTTTAGAACAAGGCATAGTGTTCCCTGCTGGCTGTTTTCGCGTGGGACCAATCTCCAGACATATGGCCATTTTTGTGCCTGGCGCAACGCCAAGTGGGAAAGGGTGGTTTTGAGGCTGAAGGCAGCAGGAAAGCCTGCAGCCCCCAGGTCTGTGGGGCTACGCAAGCGGTTCCCAAAGAGCTTTAGAACAAGGCATAATGTTCCCTGCTGGCTGTTTTGGCGTGGGACCAATCTCCAGACATATGGCCATTTTTGGGACTGGCGCGGCGCCAAGTGGGAAAGGGTGGTTTTGAGGCTGAAGGCAGCAGGAAAGCCTGCAGCCCCCAGGTGTGTGGGGCTACGCAAGTGGTTCCCAAAGAGCTTTAGAACAAGGCCTAGTTTTCCCTGCTGGCTCTTTGGGCGTGGGACCAATCACCAGACATTTGGTCAGTTTTGTGCCTGGCGCGACGCCAAGTGGGAAAGGGTAGTTTTGAGGCTGAAGGCAGCAGGAAAGCCTGCAGCCCCCAGGTGTGTGGGGCTACGCAAGCGGTTCCCAAAGAGCTTTAGAACAAGGCCTAGTTTTCACTGCTGGCTCTTTGGGCGTGGGACCAATCTCCAGACATATGGCCATTTTTGTGCCTGGCGCGACGCCAAGTGGGAAAGGGTGGTTTTGAGGCTGAAGGCAGCAGGAAAGCCTGCAGCCCCCAGGTCTGTGGGGCTATGCAAGCGGTTCCCAAAGAGCTTTAGAACAAGGCCTAGTTTTCCCTGCTGGCTCTTTGGGCGTGGGACCAATCTCCAGCCATATGGCCATTTTTGTGCCTGGCGCGGCGCCAAGTGGGAAAGGGTGGTTTTGAGGCTGAAGGCAGCAGGAAAGCCTGCAGCCCCCAGGTGTGTGGGGCTATGCAAGCGGTTCCCAAAGAGCTTTAGAACAAGGCCTAGTTTTCCCTGCTGGCTGTTTCGGCGTGGGACCAATCTCCAGACATTTGGTCAGTTTTGTGCCTGGCGCGGCGCCAAGTGGGAAAGGGTGGTTTTGAGGCTGAAGGCAGCAGGAAAGCCTGCAGCCCCCAGGTCTGTGGGGCTACGCAAGCGGTTCCCAAAGAGCTTTAGAACAAGGCATAGTGTTCCCTGCTGGCTCTTTGGGTGTGGGACCAATCTCCAGACATATGGCCATTTTTGTGCCTGGCGCGGCGCCAAGTGGGAAAGGGTGGTTTTGAGGCTGAAGGCAGCAGGAAAGCCTGCAGCCCCCAGGTCTGTGCGGCTATGCAAGCGGTTCCCAAAGAGCTTTAGAACAGGGCAAAGTTTTCCCTGCTGGCTGTTTCGGCGTGGGACTAATCTCCAGACATATGGCCATTTTTGTGCATGGCGTTGCGCCAAGTGGGAAAGGGTGGTTTTGAGGCTGAAGGCAGCAGGAAAGCCTGCAGCCCCCAGGTGTGTGGGGCTACGCAAGCGGTTCCCAAAGAGCTTTAGAACAAGGCATAATGTTCCCTGCTGGCTGTTTTGGCGTGGGACCAGTCTCCAGACATATGGCCATTTTTGTGCCTGGCGCGGCGCCAAGTGGGAAAGGGTGGTTTTGAGGCTGAAGGCAGCAGGAAAGCCTGCAGCCCCCAGGTGTGTGGGGCTACGCAAGCGGTTCCCAAAGAGCTCTAGAACAAGGCCTAGTTTTCCCTGCTGGCTCTTTGGGCGTGGGACCAATCTCCAGCCATATGGCCATTTTTGGGACTGGCGCGGCGCCAAGTGGGAAAGGGTGGTTTTGAGGCTGAAGGCAGCAGGAAAGCCTGCAGCCCCCAGGTGTGTGGGGCTACGCAAGCGGTTCCCAAAGAGCTTTAGAACAAGGCATAGCGTTCCCTGCTGGCTGTTTTGGCGTGGGACCAATCTCCAGACATATGGCCATTTTTGGGACTGGCGCGGCGCCAAGTGGGAAAGGGTGGTTTTGAGGCTGAAGGCAGCAGGAAAGCCTGCAGCCCCCAGGTGTGTGGGGCTACGCAAGCGGTTCCCAAAGAGCTCTAGAACAAGGGATAATGTTCCCTGCTGGCTGTTTTGGCATGGGAACAATCTCCAGACATATGGCCATTTTAGGGACTGGCGCGGCGCCAAGTGGGAAAGGGTAGTTTTGAGGCTGAAGGCAGCAGGAAAGCCTGCAGCCCCCAGGTGTGTGGGGCTACGCAAGCGGTTCCCAAAGAGCTTTAGAACAAGGCCTAGTTTTCCCTGCTGGCTCTTTGGGCGTGGGACCAATCTCCAGCCATATGGCCATTTTTGTGCCTGGCGCGGCGCCAAGTGGGAAAGGGTGGTTTTGAGGCTGAAGGCAGCAGGAAAGCCTGCAGCCCCCAGGTGTGTGGGGCTATGCAAGCGGTTCCCAAAGAGCTTTAGAACAAGGCATAGTTTTCCCTGCTGGCTGTTTCGGCGTGGGACCAGTCTCCAGACATTTGGTCAGTTTTGTGCCTGGCGCAGCGCCAAGTGGGAAAGGGTGGTTTTGAGGCTGAAGGCAGCAGGAAAGCCTGCAGCCCCCAGGTCTGTGGGGCTACGCAAGCGGTTCCCAAAGAGCTTTAGAACAAGGCCTAGTTTTCCCTGCTGGCTGTTTCGGCGTGGGACCAATCTCCAGACATATGGCCATTTTTGTGCATGGCGTTGCGCCAAGTGGGAAAGGGTGGTTTTGAGGCTGAAGGCAGCAGGAAAGCCTGCAGCCCCCAGGTCTGTGGGGCTACGCAAGCGGTTCCCAAAGAGCTTTAGAACAAGGCATAGTGTTCCCTGCTGGCTGTTTTGGCGTGGGACCAATCTCCAGCCATATGGCCATTTTTGTGCCTGGCGCGGCGCCAAGTGGGAAAGGGTGGTTTTGAGGCTGAAGGCAGCAGGAAAGCCTGCAGCCCCCAGGTGTGTGGGGCTACGCAAGCGGTTCCCAAAGAGCTTTAGAACAAGGCCTAGTTTTCCCTGCTGACTCTTTGGGCGTGGGACCAATCTCCAGACATTTGGTCAGTTTTGTGCCTGGCGCGACGCCAAGTGTGAAAGGGTAGTTTTGAGGCTGAAGGCAGCAGGAAAGCCTGCAGCCCCCAGGTGTGTGGGGCTATGCAAGCAGTTCCCAAAGAGCTTTAGAACAAGGCCTAGTTTTCCCTGCTGGCTCTTTGGGCGTGGGACCAATCTCCAGACATATGGCCATTTTTGTGCCTGGCGCGACGCCAAGTGGGAAAGGGTGGTTTTGAGGCTGAAGGCAGCAGGAAAGCCTGCAGCCCCCAGGTGTGTGGGGCTATGCAAGCGGTTCGCAAAGAGCTTTAGAACAAGGCCTAGTTTTCCCTGCTGGCTGTTTTGGCGTGGGACCAATCTCCAGCCATATGGCCATTTTTGTGCCTGGCGCTGCGCCAAGTGGGAAAGGGTGGTTTTGAGGCTGAAGGCAGCAGGAAAGCCTGCAGCCCCCAGGTCTGTGCGGCTATGCAAGCGGTTCCCAAAGAGCTTTAGAACAAGGCATAGTTTTCCCTGCTGGCTGTTTCGGCGTGGGACCAATCTCCAGACATATGGCCATTTTTGTGCCTGGCGTTGCGCCAAGTGGGAAAGGGTGGTTTTGAGGCTGAAGGCAGCAGGAAAGCCTGCAGCCCCCAGGTGTGTGGGGCTACGCAAGCGGTTCCCAAAGAGCTTTAGAACAAGGCATAGTGTTCCCTGCTGGCTGTTTTCGCGTGGGACCAATCTCCAGACATATGGCCATTTTTGTGCCTGGCGCAACGCCAAGTGGGAAAGGGTGGTTTTGAGGCTGAAGGCAGCAGGAAAGCCTGCAGCCCCCAGGTGTGTGGGGCTACGCAAGCGGTTCCCAAAGAGCTTTAGAACAAGGCCTAATTTTCACTGCTGGCTGTTTTCGCGTGGGACCAATCTCCAGACATATGGCCATTTTTGTGCCTGGCGCAACGCCAAGTGGGAAAGGGTGGTTTTGAGGCTGAAGGCAGCAGGAAAGCCTGCAGCCCCCAGGTGTGTGGGGCTATGCAAGCGGTTCCCAAAGAGATTTAGAACAAGGCATAGTTTTCCCTGCTGGCTCTTTGGGCGTGGGACCAATCTCCAGACATATGGCCATTTTTGTGCCTGGCGCGGCGCCAAGTGGGAAAGGGTGGTTTTGAGGCTGAAGGCAGCAGGAAAGCCTGCAGCCCCCAGGTGTGTGGGGTTATGCAAGCAGTTCCCAAAGAGCTTTAGAACAAGGCCTAGTTTTCCCTGCTGGCTGTTTCGGCGTGGGACCAATCTCCAGAAATTTGGTCAGTTTTGTGCCTGGCGCGGCGCCAAGTGGGAAAGGGTGGTTTTGAGGCTGAAGGCAGCAGGAAAGCCTGCAGCCCCCAGGTCTGTGGGGCTACGCAAGCGGTTCCCAAAGAGCTTTAGAACAAGGCATAGTGTTCCCTGCTGGCTCTTTGGGCGTGGGACCAATCTCCAGACATATGGCCATTTTTGTGCCTGGCGCGGCGCCAAGTGGGAAAGGGTGGTTTTGAGGCTGAAGGCAGCAGGAAAGCCTGCAGCCCCCAGGTCTGTGCGGCTATGCAAGCGGTTCCCAAAGAGCTTTAGAACAAGGCATAATGTTCCCTGCTGGCTGTTTCGGCGTGGGACTAATCTCCAGACATATGGCCATTTTTGTGCATGGCGTTGCGCCAAGTGGGAAAGGGTGGTTTTGAGGCTGAAGGCAGCAGGAAAGCCTGCAGCCCCCAGGTCTGTGGGGCTACGCAAGCGGTTCCCAAAGAGCTTTAGAACAAGGCATAGTGTTCCCTGCTGGCTGTTTTGGCGTGGGACCAATCTCCAGACATATGGCCATTTTTGGGACTGGCGCGACGCCAAGTGGGAAAGGGTGGTTTTGAGGCTGAAGGCAGCAGGAAAGCCTGCAGCCCCCAGGTCTCTGGAGCTACGCAAGCGGTTCCCAAAGAGCTTTAGAACAAGGCATAATGTTCCCTGCTGGCTGTTTTGGCATGGGAACAATCTCCAGAGATATGGCCATTTTAGGGACTGGCGCGGCGCCAAGTGGGAAAGGGTGGTTTTGAGGCTGAAGGCAGCAGGAAAGCCTGCAGCCCCCAGGTCTGTGGGGCTACGCAAGCGGTTCCCAAAGAGCTTTAGAACAAGGCCTAGTTTTCCCTGCTGGCTCTTTGGGCGTGGGACCAATCTCCAGCCATATGGCCATTTTTGTGCCTGGCGCGACGCCAAGTGGGAAAGGGTGGTTTTGAGGCTGAAGGCAGCAGGAAAGCCTGCAGCCCCCAGGTGTGTGGGGCTACGCAAGCGGTTCCCAAAGAGCTTTAGAACAAGGCATAATGTTCCCTGCTGGCTGTTTTGGCGTGGGACCAATCTCCAGCCATATGGCCATTTTTGTGCCTGGCGCGGCGCCAAGTGGGAAAGGGTGGTTTTGAGGCTGAAGGCAGCAGGAAAGCCTGCAGCCCCCAGGTGTGTGGGGCTACGCAAGCGGTTCCCAAAGAGCTTTAGAACAAGGCCTAGTTTTCCCTGCTGGCTCTTTGGGCGTGGGACCAATCTCCAGCCATATGGCCATTTTTGGGACTGGCGCGACGCCAAGTGGGAAAGGGTGGTTTTGAGGCTGAAGGCAGCAGGAAAGCCTGCAGCTCCCAGGTCTGTGGGGCTACGCAAGCGGTTCCCAAAGAGCTTTAGAACAAGGCATAATGTTCCCTGCTGGCTGTTTTCGCGTGGGACCAATCTCCAGCCATATGGCCATTTTTGTGCCTGGCGCGGCGCCAAGTGGGAAAGGGTGGTTTTGAGGCTGAAGGCAGCAGGAAAGCCTGCAGCCCCCAGGTCTGTGGGGCTACGCAAGCGGTTCCCAAAGAGCTTTAGAACAAGGCATAATGTTCCCTGCTGGCTGTTTTCGCGTGGGACCAATCTCCAGACATATGGCCATTTTTGGGACTGGCGCGACGCCAAGTGGGAAAGGGTGGTTTTGAGGCTGAAGGCAGCAGGAAAGCCTGCAGCCCCCAGGTGTGTGGGGCTACGCAAGCGGTTCCCAAAGAGCTTTAGAACAAGGCATAATGTTCCCTGCTGGCTGTTTTGGCGTGGGACCAATCTCCAGACATATGGCCATTTTTGTGCCTGGCGCGGCGCCAAGTGGGAAAGGGTGGTTTTGAGGCTGAAGGCAGCAGGAAAGCCTGCAGCCCCCAGGTCTGTGGGGCTACGCAAGCGGTTCCCAAAGAGCTTTAGAACAAGGCCTAGTTTTCCCTGCTGGCTCTTTGGGTGTGGGACCAATCTCCAGCCATATGGCCATTTTTGGGACTGGCGCGGCGCCAAGTGGGAAAGGGTGGTTTTGAGGCTGAAGGCAGCAGGAAAGCCTGCAGCCCCCAGGTGTGTGGGGCTACGCAAGCGGTTCCCAAAGAGCTTTAGAACAAGGCATAGTGTTCCCTGCTGGCTGTTTTGGCGTGGGACCAATCTCCAGACATATGGCCATTTTTGGGACTGGCGCGACGCCAAGTGGGAAAGGGTGGTTTTGAGGCTGAAGGCAGCAGGAAAGCCTGCAGCCCCCAGGTCTGTGGGGCTACGCAAGCGGTTCCCAAAGAGCTTTAGAACAAGGCATAATGTTCCCTGCTGGCTGTTTTGGCGTGGGAACAATCTCCAGACATATGGCCATTTTTGGGACTGGCGCGGCGCCAAGTGGGAAAGGGTGGTTTTGAGGCTGAAGGCAGTAGGAAAGCCTGCAGCCCCCAGGTCTGTGGGGATACGCAAGCAGTTCCCAAAGAGCTTTAGAACAAGGCCTAGTTTTCCCTGCTGACTCTTTGGGCGTGGGACCAATCTCCAGACATTTGGTCAGTTTTGTGCCTGGCGCGATGCCAAGTGTGACAGGGTAGTTTTGAGGCTGAAGGCAGCAGGAAAGCCTGCAGCCCCCAGGTGTGTGGGGCTACGCAAGCAGTTCCCAAAGAGCTTTAGAACAAGGCCTAGTTTTCCCTGCTGGCTCTTTGGGCGTGGGACCAATCTCCAGACATATGGCCATTTTTGTGCCTGGCGCGACGCCAAGTGGGAAAGGGTGGTTTTGAGGCTGAAGGCAGCAGGAAAGCCTGCAGCCCCCAGGTGTGTGGGGCTATGCAAGCGGTTCCCAAAGAGCTTTAGAACAAGGCATAGTTTTCCCTGCTGGCTGTTTCGGCGTGGGACCAATCTCCAGCCATATGGCCATTTTTGTGCCTGGCGCGGCGCCAAGTGGGAAAGGGTGGTTTTGAGGCTGAAGGCAGCAGGAAAGCCTGCAGCCCCCAGGTCTGTGGGGCTATGCAAGCGGTTCCCAAAGAGCTTTAGAACAAGGCATAGTTTTCCCTGCTGGCTGTTTCGGCGTGGGACCAATCTCCAGACATATGGCCATTTTTGTGCCTGGCGCGACGCCAAGTGGGAAAGGGTGGTTTTGAGGCTGAAGGCAGCAGGAAAGCCTGCAGCCCCCAGGTGTGTGGGGCTACGCAAGCGGTTCCCAAAGAGCTTTAGAACAAGGCATAGTGTTCCCTGCTGGCTGTTTTGGCGTGGGACCAATCTCCAGACATATGGCCATTTTTGTGCCTGGCGCAACGCCAAGTGGGAAAGGGTGGTTTTGAGGCTGAAGGCAGCAGGAAAGCCTGCAGCCCCCAGGTGTGTGGGGCTACGCAAGCGGTTCCCAAAGAGCTTTAGAACAAGGCATAATGTTCCCTGCTGGCTGTTTTGGCGTGGGACCAATCTCCAGCCATATGGCCATTTTTGTGCCTGGCGCGGCGCCAAGTGGGAAAGGGTGGTTTTGAGGCTGAAGGCAGCAGGAAAGCCTGCAGCCCCCAGGTGTGTGGGGCTACGCAAGTGGTTCCCAAAGAGCTTTAGAACAAGGCCTAGTTTTCCCTGCTGGCTCTTTGGGCGTGGGACCAATCACCAGACATTTGGTCAGTTTTGTGCCTGGCGCGACGCCAAGTGGGAAAGGGTAGTTTTGAGGCTGAAGGCAGCAGGAAAGCCTGCAGCCCCCAGGTCTGTGGGGATACGCAAGCGGTTCCCAAAGAGCTTTAGAACAAGGCCTAGTTTTCCCTGCTGGCTCTTTGGGCGTGGGACCAATCTCCAGCCATATGGCCATTTTTGGGACTGGCGCGACGCCAAGTGGGAAAGGGTGGTTTTGAGGCTGAAGGCAGCAGGAAAGCCTGCAGCTCCCAGGTCTGTGGGGCTACGCAAGCGGTTCCCAAAGAGCTTTAGAACAAGGCATAATGTTCCCTGCTGGCTGTTTTCGCGTGGGACCAATCTCCAGCCATATGGCCATTTTTGTGCCTGGCGCGGCGCCAAGTGGGAAAGGGTGGTTTTGAGGCTGAAGGCAGCAGGAAAGCCTGCAGCCCCCAGGTCTGTGGGGCTACGCAAGCGGTTCCCAAAGAGCTTTAGAACAAGGCATAATGTTCCCTGCTGGCTGTTTTCGCGTGGGACCAATCTCCAGACATATGGCCATTTTTGGGACTGGCGCGACGCCAAGTGGGAAAGGGTGGTTTTGAGGCTGAAGGCAGCAGGAAAGCCTGCAGCCCCCAGGTGTGTGGGGCTACGCAAGCGGTTCCCAAAGAGCTTTAGAACAAGGCATAATGTTCCCTGCTGGCTGTTTTGGCGTGGGACCAATCTCCAGACATATGGCCATTTTTGTGCCTGGCGCGGCGCCAAGTGGGAAAGGGTGGTTTTGAGGCTGAAGGCAGCAGGAAAGCCTGCAGCCCCCAGGTCTGTGGGGCTACGCAAGCGGTTCCCAAAGAGCTTTAGAACAAGGCCTAGTTTTCCCTGCTGGCTCTTTGGGTGTGGGACCAATCTCCAGCCATATGGCCATTTTTGGGACTGGCGCGGCGCCAAGTGGGAAAGGGTGGTTTTGAGGCTGAAGGCAGCAGGAAAGCCTGCAGCCCCCAGGTGTGTGGGGCTACGCAAGCGGTTCCCAAAGAGCTTTAGAACAAGGCATAGTGTTCCCTGCTGGCTGTTTTGGCGTGGGACCAATCTCCAGACATATGGCCATTTTTGGGACTGGCGCGACGCCAAGTGGGAAAGGGTGGTTTTGAGGCTGAAGGCAGCAGGAAAGCCTGCAGCCCCCAGGTCTGTGGGGCTACGCAAGCGGTTCCCAAAGAGCTTTAGAACAAGGCATAATGTTCCCTGCTGGCTGTTTTGGCGTGGGAACAATCTCCAGACATATGGCCATTTTTGGGACTGGCGCGGCGCCAAGTGGGAAAGGGTGGTTTTGAGGCTGAAGGCAGTAGGAAAGCCTGCAGCCCCCAGGTCTGTGGGGATACGCAAGCAGTTCCCAAAGAGCTTTAGAACAAGGCCTAGTTTTCCCTGCTGACTCTTTGGGCGTGGGACCAATCTCCAGACATTTGGTCAGTTTTGTGCCTGGCGCGATGCCAAGTGTGACAGGGTAGTTTTGAGGCTGAAGGCAGCAGGAAAGCCTGCAGCCCCCAGGTGTGTGGGGCTACGCAAGCAGTTCCCAAAGAGCTTTAGAACAAGGCCTAGTTTTCCCTGCTGGCTCTTTGGGCGTGGGACCAATCTCCAGACATATGGCCATTTTTGTGCCTGGCGCGACGCCAAGTGGGAAAGGGTGGTTTTGAGGCTGAAGGCAGCAGGAAAGCCTGCAGCCCCCAGGTGTGTGGGGCTATGCAAGCGGTTCCCAAAGAGCTTTAGAACAAGGCATAGTTTTCCCTGCTGGCTGTTTCGGCGTGGGACCAATCTCCAGCCATATGGCCATTTTTGTGCCTGGCGCGGCGCCAAGTGGGAAAGGGTGGTTTTGAGGCTGAAGGCAGCAGGAAAGCCTGCAGCCCCCAGGTCTGTGGGGCTATGCAAGCGGTTCCCAAAGAGCTTTAGAACAAGGCATAGTTTTCCCTGCTGGCTGTTTCGGCGTGGGACCAATCTCCAGACATATGGCCATTTTTGTGCCTGGCGCGACGCCAAGTGGGAAAGGGTGGTTTTGAGGCTGAAGGCAGCAGGAAAGCCTGCAGCCCCCAGGTGTGTGGGGCTACGCAAGCGGTTCCCAAAGAGCTTTAGAACAAGGCATAGTGTTCCCTGCTGGCTGTTTTGGCGTGGGACCAATCTCCAGACATATGGCCATTTTTGTGCCTGGCGCAACGCCAAGTGGGAAAGGGTGGTTTTGAGGCTGAAGGCAGCAGGAAAGCCTGCAGCCCCCAGGTGTGTGGGGCTACGCAAGCGGTTCCCAAAGAGCTTTAGAACAAGGCATAATGTTCCCTGCTGGCTGTTTTGGCGTGGGACCAATCTCCAGCCATATGGCCATTTTTGTGCCTGGCGCGGCGCCAAGTGGGAAAGGGTGGTTTTGAGGCTGAAGGCAGCAGGAAAGCCTGCAGCCCCCAGGTGTGTGGGGCTACGCAAGTGGTTCCCAAAGAGCTTTAGAACAAGGCCTAGTTTTCCCTGCTGGCTCTTTGGGCGTGGGACCAATCACCAGACATTTGGTCAGTTTTGTGCCTGGCGCGACGCCAAGTGGGAAAGGGTAGTTTTGAGGCTGAAGGCAGCAGGAAAGCCTGCAGCCCCCAGGTCTGTGGGGATACGCAAGCGGTTCCCAAAGAGCTTTAGAACAAGGCCTAGTTTTCCCTGCTGACTCTTTGGGCGTGGGACCAATCTCCAGACATTTGGTCAGTTTTGTGCCTGGCGCGACGCCAAGTGTGAAAGGGTAGTTTTGAGGCTGAAGGCAGCAGGAAAGCCTGCAGCCCCCAGGTGTGTGGGGCTACGCAAGCAGTTCCCAAAGAGCTTTAGAACAAGGCCTAGTTTTCCCTGCTGGCTCTTTGGGCGTGGGACCAATCTCCAGACATATGGCCATTTTTGTGCCTGGCGCGACGCCAAGTGGGAAAGGGTGGTTTTGAGGCTGAAGGCAGCAGGAAAGCCTGCAGCCCCCAGGTGTGTGGGGCTATGCAAGCGGTTCCCAAAGAGCTTTAGAACAAGGCATAGTTTTCCCTGCTGGCTGTTTCGGCGTGGGACCAATCTCCAGCCATATGGCCATTTTTGTGCCTGGCGCTGCGCCAAGTGGGAAAGGGTGGTTTTGAGGCTGAAGGCAGCAGGAAAGCCTGCAGCCCCCAGGTCTGTGCGGCTATGCAAGCGGTTCCCAAAGAGCTTTAGAACAAGGCATAGTTTTCCCTGCTGGCTGTTTCGGCGTGGGACCAATCTCCAGACATATGGCCATTTTTGTGCCTGGCGCGACGCCAAGTGGGAAAGGGTGGTTTTGAGGCTGAAGGCAGCAGGAAAGCCTGCAGCCCCCAGGTGTGTGGGGCTACGCAAGCGGTTCCCAAAGAGCTTTAGAACAAGGCATAGTGTTCCCTGCTGGCTGTTTTCGCGTGGGACCAATCTCCAGACATATGGCCATTTTTGTGCCTGGCGCAACGCCAAGTGGGAAAGGGTGGTTTTGAGGCTGAAGGCAGCAGGAAAGCCTGCAGCCCCCAGGTCTGTGGGGCTACGCAAGCGGTTCCCAAAGAGCTTTAGAACAAGGCATAATGTTCCCTGCTGGCTGTTTTGGCGTGGGACCAATCTCCAGCCATATGGCCATTTTTGTGCCTGGCGCGGCGCCAAGTGGGAAAGGGTGGTTTTGAGGCTGAAGGCAGCAGGAAAGCCTGCAGCCCCCAGGTGTGTGGGGCTACGCAAGTGGTTCCCAAAGAGCTTTAGAACAAGGCCTAGTTTTCCCTGCTGGCTCTTTGGGCGTGGGACCAATCACCAGACATTTGGTCAGTTTTGTGCCTGGCGCGACGCCAAGTGGGAAAGGGTAGTTTTGAGGCTGAAGGCAGCAGGAAAGCCTGCAGCCCCCAGGTGTGTGGGGCTACGCAAGCGGTTCCCAAAGAGCTTTAGAACAAGGCCTAGTTTTCACTGCTGGCTCTTTGGGCGTGGGACCAATCTCCAGACATATGGCCATTTTTGTGCCTGGCGCGACGCCAAGTGTGAAAGGGTGGTTTTGAGGCTGAAGGCAGCAGGAAAGCCTGCAGCCCCCAGGTCTGTGGGGCTATGCAAGCGGTTCCCAAAGAGATTTAGAACAAGGCATAGTTTTCCCTGCTGGCTCTTTGGGCGTGGGACCAATCTCCAGGCATATGGCCATTTTTGTGCCTGGCGCGACGCCAAGTGGGAAAGGGTGGTTTTGAGGCTGAAGGCAGCAGGAAAGCCTGCAGCCCCCAGGTGTGTGGGGCTATGCAAGCGGTTCCCAAAGAGCTTTAGAACAAGGCCTAGTTTTCCCTGCTGGCTGTTTCGGCGTGGGACCAATCTCCAGAAATTTGGTCAGTTTTGTGCCTGGCGCGGCGCCAAGTGGGAAAGGGTGGTTTTGAGGCTGAAGGCAGCAGGAAAGCCTGCAGCCCCCAGGTCTGTGCGGCTACGCAAGCGGTTCCCAAAGAGCTTTAGAACAAGGCATAGTGTTCCCTGCTGGCTCTTTGGGCGTGGGACCAATCTCCAGCCATATGGCCATTTTTGTGCCTGGCGCGGCGCCAAGTGGGAAAGGGTGGTTTTGAGGCTGAAGGCAGCAGGAAAGCCTGCAGCCCCCAGGTCTGTGCGGCTATGCAAGCGGTTCCCAAAGAGCTTTAGAACAGGGCAAAGTTTTCCCTGCTGGCTGTTTCGGCGTGGGACTAATCTCCAGACATATGGCCATTTTTGTGCCTGGCGTTGCGCCAAGTGGGAAAGGGTGGTTTTGAGGCTGAAGGCAGCAGGAAAGCCTGCAGCCCCCAGGTGTGTGGGGCTACGCAAGCGGTTCCCAAAGAGCTTTAGAACAAGGCATAGTGTTCCC
Source organism: Larus michahellis (assembly GCF_964199755.1). Lineage (NCBI taxonomy): Eukaryota > Metazoa > Chordata > Aves > Charadriiformes > Laridae > Larus > Larus michahellis. The sequence continues at coordinate 210,186 of NW_027436277.1, forward strand.
TGCTGGCTGTTTTGGCGTGGGACCAATCTCCAGACATATGGCCATTTTTGTGCCTGGCGCGGCGCCAAGTGGGAAAGGGTGGTTTTGAGGCTGAAGGCAGCAGGAAAGCCTGCAGCCCCCAGGTCTGTGGGGCTACGCAAGCGGTTCCCAAAGAGCTCTAGAACAAGGCCTAGTTTTCCCTGCTGGCTCTTTGGGCGTGGGACCAATCTCCAGCCATATGGCCATTTTTGTGCCTGGCGCGGCGCCAAGTGGGAAAGGGTGGTTTTGAGGCTGAAGGCAGCAGGAAAGCCTGCAGCCCCCAGGTGTGTGGGGCTACGCAAGCGGTTCCCAAAGAGCTTTAGAACAAGGCATAGTGTTCCCTGCTGGCTGTTTTGGCGTGGGACCAATCTCCAGACATATGGCCATTTTTGTGCCTGGCGCGACGCCAAGTGGGAAAGGGTGGTTTTGAGGCTGAAGGCAGCAGGAAAGCCTGCAGCCCCCAGGTCTCTGGGGCTACGCAAGCGGTTCCCAAAGAGCTTTAGAACAAGGCATAATGTTCCCTGCTGGCTGTTTTGGCATGGGAACAATCTCCAGACATATGGCCATTTTAGGGACTGGCGCGGCGCCAAGTGGGAAAGGGTGGTTTTGAGGCTGAAGGCAGTAGGAAAGCCTGCAGCCCCCAGGTCTGTGGGGATACGCAAGCGGTTCCCAAAGAGCTTTAGAACAAGGCCTAGTTTTCCCTGCTGGCTCTTTGGGCGTGGGACCAATCTCCAGACATCTGGTCAGTTTTGTGCCTGGCGCGACGCCAAGTGGGAAAGGGTGGTTTTGAGGCTGAAGGCAGCAGGAAAGCCTGCAGCCCCCAGGTGTGTGGGGCTACGCAAGCGGTTCCCAAAGAGCTCTAGAACAAGGCATAATGTTCCCTGCTGGCTGTTTTGGCGTGGGACCAATCTCCAGCCATATGGCCATTTTTGTGCCTGGCGCGGCGCCAAGTGGGAAAGGGTGGTTTTGAGGCTGAAGGCAGCAGGAAAGCCTGCAGCCCCCAGGTGTGTGGGGCTACGCAAGCGGTTCCCAAAGAGCTTTAGAACAAGGCATAGTTTTCCCTGCTGGCTCTTTGGGCGTGGGACCAATCTCCAGCCATATGGCCATTTTTGTGCCTGGCGCGACGCCAAGTGGGAAAGGGTGGTTTTGAGGCTGAAGGCAGCAGGAAAGCCTGCAGCTCCCAGGTCTGTGGGGCTACGCAAGCCGTTCCCAAAGAGCTTTAGAACAAGGCATAATGTTCCCTGCTGGCTGTTTTCGCGTGGGACCAATCTCCAGCCATATGGCCATTTTTGTGCATGGCGCGGCCACAAGTGGGAAAGGGTGGTTTTGAGGCTGAAGGCAGCAGGAAAGCCTGCAGCCCCCAGGTGTGTGGGGCTACGCAAGCGGTTCCCAAAGAGCTTTAGAACAAGGCATAATGTTCCCTGCTGTCTGTTTTGGCGTGGGACCAATCTCCAGACATATGGCCATTTTTGGGACTGGCGCGACGCCAAGTGGGAAAGGGTGGTTTTGAGGCTGAAGGCAGCAGGAAAGCCTGCAGCCCCCAGGTGTGTGGGGCTACGCAAGCGGTTCCCAAAGAGCTTTAGAACAAGGCATAATGTTCCCTGCTGGCTGTTTTGGCGTGGGACCAATCTCCAGACATATGGCCATTTTTGTGCCTGGCGCGGCGCCAAGTGGGAAAGGGTGGTTTTGAGGCTGAAGGCAGCAGGAAAGCCTGCAGCCCCCAGGTGTGTGGGGCTACGGAAGCGGTTCCCAAAGAGCTTTAGAACAAGGCCTAGTTTTCCCTGCTGGCTCTTTGGGTGTGGGACCAATCTCCAGCCATATGGCCATTTTTGTGCCTGGCGCGGCGCCAAGTGGGAAAGGGTGGTTTTGAGGCTGAAGGCAGCAGGAAAGCCTGCAGCCCCCAGGTGTGTGGGGCTACGCAAGCGGTTCCCAAAGAGCTTTAGAACAAGGCATAGTTTTCCCTGCTGGCTGTTTCGGCGTGGGACCAATCTCCAGCCATATGGCCATTTTTGTGCCTGGCGCGGCGCCAAGTGGGAAAGGGTGGTTTTGAGGCTGAAGGCAGCAGGAAAGCCTGCAGCCCCCAGGTGTGTGGGGCTACGCAAGCGGTTCCCAAAGAGCTTTAGAACAAGGCCTAGTTTTCCCTGCTGGCTCTTTGGGCGTGGGACCAATCTCCAGACATTTGGTCAGTTTTGTGCCTGGCGCGACGCCAAGTGGGAAAGGGTGGTTTTGAGGCTGAAGGCAGCAGGAAAGCCTGCAGCCCCCAGGTGTGTGGGGCTACGCAAGCGGTTCCCAAAGAGCTTTAGAACAAGGCCTAGTTTTCCCTGCTGGCTCTTTGGGCGTGGGACCAATCTCCAGCCATATGGCCATTTTTGTGCCTGGCGCGACGCCAAGTGGGAAAGGGTGGTTTTGAGGCTGAAGGCAGCAGGAAAGCCTGCAGCCCCCAGGTGTGTGGGGCTATGCAAGCGGTTCCCAAAGAGCTTTAGAACAAGGCATAGTTTTCCCTGCTGGCTCTTTGGGCGTGGGACCAATCTCCAGACATATGGCCATTTTTGTGCCTGGCGTGACGCCAAGTGGGAAAGGGTGGTTTTGAGGCTGAAGGCAGCAGGAAAGCCTGCAGCCCCCAGGTCTGTGCGGCTATGCAAGCGGTTCCCAAAGAGCTTTAGAACAAGGCATAGTTTTCCCTCCTGGCTCTTTGGGCATGGGAACAATCTCCAGACATATGGCCATTTTTGTGCCTGGCGTTGCGCCAAGTGGGAAAGGGTGGTTTTGAGGCTGAAGGCAGCAGGAAAGCCTGCAGCCCCCAGGTGTGTGGGGCTATGCAAGCGGTTCCCAAAGAGCTTTAGAACAAGGCCTAGTTTTCCCTGCTGGCTCTTTGGGCGTGGGACCAATCTCCAGCCATATGGCCATTTTTGTGCCTGGCGCGACGCCAAGTGGGAAAGGGTGGTTTTGAGGCTGAAGGCAGCAGGAAAGCCTGCAGCCCCCAGGTGTGTGGGGCTACGCAAGCGGTTCCCAAAGAGCTTTAGAACAAGGCGTAATGTTCCCTGCTGGCTGTTTTGGCGTGGGAGCAATCTCCAGACATATGGCCATTTTTGTGCCTGGCGCGGCGCCAAGTGGGAAAGGGTGGTTTTGAGGCTGAAGGCAGCAGGAAAGCCTGCAACCCCCAGGTCTGTGGGGCTACGCAAGCGGTTCCCAAAGAGCTTTAGAACAAGGCCTAGTTTTCCCTGCTGGCTCTTTGGGCGTGTGGACCAATCTCCAGCCATATGGCCATTTTTGCGCCTGGCGCGGCGCCAAGTGGGAAAGGGAGGTTTTGAGGCTGAAGGCAGCAGGAAAGCCTGCAGCCCCCAGGTCTGTGGGGCTACGCAAGCGGTTCCCGAAGAGCTTTAGAACAAGGCCTCGTTTTCCCTGCTGTCTGTTTTGGCGTGGGACCAATCTCCAGACTTTTGGTCAGTTTTGTGCCTGGCGCGACGCCAAGTGTGAAAGGGTGGTTTTGAGGCTGAAGGCAGCAGGAAAGCCTGCAGCCCCCAGGTGTGTGGGGCTATGCAAGCGGTTCCCAAAGAGCTTTAGAACAAGGCCTAGTTTTCCCTGCTGGCTGTTTCGGCGTGGGACCAATCTCCAGCCATATGGCCATTTTTGTGCCTGGCGCGGCGCCAAGTGGGAAAGGGTGGTTTTGAGGCTGAAGGCAGCAGGAAAGCCTGCAGCCCCCAGGTCTGTGGGGCTACGCAAGCGGTTCCCAAAGAGCTTTAGAACAAGGCCTAGTTTTCCCTGCTGGCTCTTTGGGCGTGGGACCAATCTCCAGCCATATGGCCATTTTTGGGACTGGCGCGGCGCCAAGTGGGAAAGGGTGGTTTTGAGGCTGAAGGCAGCAGGAAAGCCTGCAGCCCCCAGGTGTGTGGGGCTACGCAAGCGGTTCCCAAAGAGCTTTAGAACAAGGCATAATGTTCCCTGCTGGCTGTTTTGGCGTGGGACCAATCTCCAGCCATATGGCCATTGTTGTGCCTGGCGCGGCGCCAAGTGGGAAAGGGTGGTTTTGAGGCTGAAGGCAGCAGGAAAGCCTGCAACCCCCAGGTCTGTGGGGCTACGCAAGCGGTTCCCAAAGAGCTTTAGAACAAGGCCTAGTTTTCCCTGCTGGCTCTTTGGGCGTGTGGACCAATCTCCAGCCATATGGCCATTTTTGCGCCTGGCGCGGCGCCAAGTGGGAAAGGGTGGTTTTGAGGCTGAAGGCAGCAGGAAAGCCTGCAGCCCCCAGGTCTGTGGGGCTACGCAAGCGGTTCCCAAAGAGCTTTAGAACAAGGCCTAGTTTTCCCTGCTGTCTGTTTTGGCGTGGGACCAATCTCCAGACATATGGCCATTTTTGTGCCTGGCGCGGCGCCAAGTGGGAAAGGGTGGTTTTGAGGCTGAAGGCAGCAGGAAAGCCTGCAGCCCCCAGGTGTGTGGGGCTACGCAAGCGGTTCCCAAAGAGCTTTAGAACAAGGCCTAGTTTTCCCTGCTGGCTCTTTGGGCGTGGGACCAATCTCCAGACTTTTGGTCAGTTTTGTGCCTGGCACGACGCCAAGTGTGAAAGGGTGGTTTTGAGGCTGAAGGCAGCAGGAAAGCCTGCAGCCCCCAGGTGTGTGGGGCTATGCAAGCGGTTCCCAAAGAGCTTTAGAACAAGGCATAGTTTTCCCTGCTGGCTGTTTCGGCGTGGGACCAATCTCCAGCCATATGGCCATTTTTGTGCCTGGCGCGGCGCCAAGTGGGAAAGGGTGGTTTTGAGGCTGAAGGCAGCAGGAAAGCCTGCAGCCCCCAGGTCTGTGGGGCTACGCAAGCGGTTCCCAAAGAGCTTTAGAACAAGGCCTAGTTTTCCCTGCTGGCTCTTTGGGCGTGGGACCAATCTCCAGCCATATGGCCATTTTTGGGACTGGCGCGGCGCCAAGTGGGAAAGGGTGGTTTTGAGGCTGAAGGCAGCAGGAAAGCCTGCAGCCCCCAGGTCTGTGGGGCTACGCAAGCGGTTCCCAAAGAGCTTTAGAACAAGGCATAATGTTCCCTGCTGGCTGTTTTCGCGTGGGACCAATCTCCAGCCATATGGCCATTTTTGGGACTGGTGCGGTGCCAATTGGGAAAGGGTGGTTTTGAGGCTGAAGGCAGCAGGAAAGCCTGCAGCCCCCAGGTGTGTGGGGCTACGCAAGCGGTTCCCAAAGAGCTTTAGAACAAGGCCTAGTTTTCCCTGCTGGCTCTTTGGGCGTGTGGACCAATCTCCAGCCATATGGCCATTTTTGCGCCTGGCGCGGCGCCAAGTGGGAAAGGGTGGTTTTGAGGCTGAAGGCAGCAGGAAAGCCTGCAGCCCCCAGGTCTGTGGGGCTACGCAAGCGGTTCCCAAAGAGCTTTAGAACAAGGCCTAGTTTTCCCTGCTGGCTGTTTCGGCGTGGGACCAATCTCCAGACATATGGCCATTTTTGGGACTGGCGCGGCCACAAGTGGGAAAGGGTGGTTTTGAGGCTGAAGGCAGCAGGAAAGCCTGCAGCCCCCAGGTGTGTGGGGCTACGCAAGCGGTTCCCAAAGAGCTTTAGAACAAGGCCTAGTTTTCCCTGCTGGCTCTTTGGGCGTGGGACCAATCTCCAGACTTTTGGTCAGTTTTGTGCCTGGCGCGATGCCAAGTGTGAAAGGGTGGTTTTGAGGCTGAAGGCAGCAGGAAAGCCTGCAGCCCCCAGGTGTGTGGGGCTACGCAAGCGGTTCCCAAAGAGCTTTAGAACAAGGCCTAGTTTTCCCTGCTGGCTCTTTGGGCGTGGGACCAATCTCCAGCCATATGGCCATTTTTGGGACTGGCGCGGCGCCAAGTGGGAAAGGGTGGTTTTGAGGCTGAAGGCAGCAGGAAAGCCTGCAGCCCCCAGGTCTGTGGGGCTACGCAAGCGGTTCCCAAAGAGCTTTAGAACAAGGCCTAGTTTTCCCTGCTGGCTCTTTGGGCGTGGGACCAGTCTCCAGACTTTTGGTCAGTTTTGTGCCTGGCGCGACGCCAAGTGTGAAAGGGTGGTTTTGAGGCTGAAGGCAGCAGGAAAGCCTGCAGCCCCCAGGTCTGTGGGGCTATGCAAGCGGTTCCCAAAGAGCTTTAGAACAAGGCATAGTTTTCCCTGCTGGCTGTTTCGGCGTGGGACCAATCTCCAGCCATATGGCCATTTTTGTGCCTGGCGCGGCGCCAAGTGGGAAAGGGTGGTTTTGAGGCTGAAGGCAGCAGGAAAGCCTGCAGCCCCCAGGTGTGTGGGGCTACGCAAGCGGTTCCCAAAGAGCTTTAGAACAAGGCCTAGTTTTCCCTGCTGGCTCTTTGGGCGTGGGACCAATCTCCAGCCATATGGCCATTTTTGGGACTGGCGCGGCGCCAAGTGGGAAAGGGTGGTTTTGAGGCTGAAGGCAGCAGGAAAGCCTGCAGCCCCCAGGTGTGTGGGGCTACGCAAGCGGTTCCCAAAGAGCTTTAGAACAAGGCATAATGTTCCCTGCTGGCTGTTTTCGCGTGGGACCAATCTCCAGCCATATGGCCATTTTTGTGCCTGGCGCGGTGCCAAGTGGGAAAGGGTGGTTTTGAGGCTGAAGGCAGCAGGAAAGCCTGCAGCCCCCAGGTGTGTGGGGCTACGCAAGCGGTTCCCAAAGAGCTTTAGAACAAGGCATAATGTTCCCTGCTGGCTGTTTTCGCGTGGGACCAATCTCCAGACATATGGCCATTTTTGGGACTGGCGCGGCGCCAAGTGGGAAAGGGTGGTTTTGAGGCTGAAGGCAGCAGGAAAGCCTGCAGCCCCCAGGTGTGTGGGGCTACGCAAGCGGTTCCCAAAGAGCTTTAGAACAAGGCCTAGTTTTCCCTGCTGGCTGTTTTGGCGTGGGAACAATCTCCAGACATATGGCCATTTTTGTGCCTGGCGTGGCGCCAAGTGGGAAAGGGTGGTTTTGAGGCTGAAGGCAGCTGGAAAGCCTGCAGCCCCCAGGTCTGTGGGGCTACGCAAGCGGTTCCCAAAGAGCTTTAGAACAAGGCCTAGTTTTCCCTGCTGGCTCTTTGGGCGTGGGACCAATCTCCAGCCATATGGCCATTTTTGTGCCTGGCGCGGCGCCAAGTGGGAAAGGGTGGTTTTGAGGCTGAAGGCAGCAGGAAAGCCTGCAGCCCCCAGGTGTGTGGGGCTACGCAAGCGGTTCCCAAAGAGCTTTAGAACAAGGCATAGTTTTCCCTGCTGGCTCTTTGGGCGTGGGACCAATCTCCAGACATATGGCCATTTTTGTGCCTGGCGTGACGCCAAGTGGGAAAGGGTGGTTTTGAGGCTGAAGGCAGCAGGAAAGCCTGCAGCCCCCAGGTCTGTGGGGCTATGCAAGCGGTTCCCAAAGAGCTTTAGAACAAGGCATAGTTTTCCCTGCTGGCTGTTTCGGCGTGGGACCAATCTCCAGCCATATGGCCATTTTTGTGCCTGGCGTTGCGCCAAGTGGGAAAGGGTGGTTTTAAGGCTGAAGGCAGCAGGAAAGCCTGCAGCCCCCAGGTGTGTGGGGCTACGCAAGCGGTTCCCAAAGAGCTTTAGAACAAGGCCTAGTTTTCCCTGCTGGCTCTTTGGGCGTGGGACCAATCTCCAGCCATATGGCCATTTTTGGGACTGGCGCGGCGCCAAGTGGGAAAGGGTGGTTTTGAGGCTGAAGGCAGCAGGAAAGCCTGCAGCCCCCAGGTGTGTGGGGCTACGCAAGCGGTTCCCAAAGAGCTTTAGAACAAGGCATAATGTTCCCTGCTGGCTGTTTTGGCGTGGGACCAATCTCCAGCCATATGGCCATTTTTGTGCCTGGCGCGGTGCCAAGTGGGAAAGGGTGGTTTTGAGGCTGAAGGCAGCAGGAAAGCCTGCAGCCCCCAGGTGTGTGGGGCTACGCAAGCGGTTCCCAAAGAGCTTTAGAACAAGGCATAATGTTCCCTGCTGGCTGTTTTCGCGTGGGACCAATCTCCAGACAATTGGCCATTTTTGGGACTGGCGCGACGCCAAGTGGGAAAGGGTGGTTTTGAGGCTGAAGGCAGCAGGAAAGCCTGCAGCCCCCAGGTCTGTGGGGCTACGCAAGCGGTTCCCAAAGAGCTTTAGAACAAGGCCTAGTTTTCCCTGCTGGCTCTTTGGGCGTGGGACCAATCTCCAGACTTTTGGTCAGTTTTGTGCCTGGCGCGACGCCAAGTGTGAAAGGGTGGTTTTGAGGCTGAAGGCAGCAGGAAAGCCTGCAGCCCCCAGGTGTGTGGGGCTATGCAAGCGGTTCCCAAAGAGCTTTAGAACAAGGCATAGTTTTCCCTGCTGGCTGTTTCGGCGTGGGACCAATCTCCAGCCATATGGCCATTTTTGTGCCTGGCGCGGCGCCAAGTGGGAAAGGGTGGTTTTGAGGCTGAAGGCAGCAGGAAAGCCTGCAGCCCCCAGGTGTGTGGGGCTACGCAAGCGGTTCCCAAAGAGCTTTAGAACAAGGCCTAGTTTTCCCTGCTGGCTCTTTGGGCGTGGGACCAATCTCCAGCCATATGGCCATTTTTGGGACTGGCGCGGCGCCAAGTGGGAAAGGGTGGTTTTGAGGCTGAAGGCAGCAGGAAAGCCTGCAGCCCCCAGGTGTGTGGGGCTACGCAAGCGGTTCCCAAAGAGCTTTAGAACAAGGCATAATGTTCCCTGCTGGCTGTTTTCGCGTGGGACCAATCTCCAGCCATATGGCCATTTTTGTGCCTGGCGCGGTGCCAAGTGGGAAAGGGTGGTTTTGAGGCTGAAGGCAGCAGGAAAGCCTGCAGCCCCCAGGTGTGTGGGGCTACGCAAGCGGTTCCCAAAGAGCTTTAGAACAAGGCATAATGTTCCCTGCTGGCTGTTTTCGCGTGGGACCAATCTCCAGACATATGGCCATTTTTGGGACTGGCGCGGCGCCAAGTGGGAAAGGGTGGTTTTGAGGCTGAAGGCAGCAGGAAAGCCTGCAGCCCCCAGGTGTGTGGGGCTACGCAAGCGGTTCCCAAAGAGCTTTAGAACAAGGCATAATGTTCCCTGCTGGCTGTTTTGGCGTGTGAACAATCTCCAGACATATGGCCATTTTTGTGCCTGGCGTGGCGCCAAGTGGGAAAGGGTGGTTTTGAGGCTGAAGGCAGCTGGAAAGCCTGCAGCCCCCAGGTGTGTGGGGCTACGCAAGCGGTTCCCAAAGAGCTTTAGAACAAGGCCTAGTTTTCCCTGCTGGCTCTTTGGGCGTGGGACCAATCTCCAGCCATATGGCCATTTTTGTGCCTGGCGCGGCGCCAAGTGGGAAAGGGTGGTTTTGAGGCTGAAGGCAGCAGGAAAGCCTGCAGCCCCCAGGTGTGTGGGGCTACGCAAGCGGTTCCCAAAGAGCTTTAGAACAAGGCCTAGTTTTCCCTGCTGGCTCTTTGGGCGTGGGACCAATCTCCAGACATATGGCCATTTTTGTGCCTGGCGTGACGCCAAGTGGGAAAGGGTGGTTTTGAGGCTGAAGGCAGCAGGAAAGCCTGCAGCCCCCAGGTCTGTGGGGCTATGCAAGCGGTTCCCAAAGAGCTTTAGAACAAGGCATAGTTTTCCCTGCTGGCTGTTTCGGCGTGGGACCAATCTCCAGCCATATGGCCATTTTTGTGCCTGGCGTTGCGCCAAGTGGGAAAGGGTGGTTTTGAGGCTGAAGGCAGCAGGAAAGCCTGCAGCCCCCAGGTGTGTGGGGCTACGCAAGCGGTTCCCAAAGAGCTTTAGAACAAGGCCTAGTTTTCCCTGCTGGCTGTTTTCGCGTGGGACCAATCTCCAGCCATATGGCCATTTTTGGGACTGGCGCGGCGCCAAGTGGGAAAGGGTGGTTTTGAGGCTGAAGGCAGCAGGAAAGCCTGCAGCCCCCAGGTGTGTGGGGCTACGCAAGCGGTTCCCAAAGAGCTTTAGAACAAGGCCTAGTTTTCCCTGCTGGCTCTTTGGGCGTGGGACCAATCTCCAGCCATATGGCCATTTTTGTGCCTGGCGCGACGCCAAGTGGGAAAGGGTGGTTTTGAGGCTGAAGGCAGCAGGAAAGCCTGCAGCTCCCAGGTGTGTGGGGCTACGCAAGCGGTTCCCAAAGAGCTTTAGAACAAGGCATAATGTTCCCTGCTGGCTGTTTTCGCGTGGGACCAATCTCCAGACATATGGCCATTTTTGGGACTGGCGCGACGCCAAGTGGGAAAGGGTGGTTTTGAGGCTGAAGGCAGCAGGAAAGCCTGCAGCCCCCAGGTGTGTGGGGCTACGCAAGCGGTTCCCAAAGAGCTTTAGAACAAGGCATAATGTTCCCTGCTGGCTGTTTTGGCGTGGGACCAATCTCCAGCCATATGGCCATTTTTGTGCCTGGCGCGGCGCCAAGTGGGAAAGGGTGGTTTTGAGGCTGAAGGCAGCAGGAAAGCCTGCAGCCCCCAGGTCTGTGGGGCTACGCAAGCGGTTCCCAAAGAGCTTTAGAACAAGGCCTAGTTTTCCCTGCTGGCTCTTTGGGCGTGGGACCAATCTCCAGCCATATGGCCATTTTTGGGACTGGCGCGGCGCCAAGTGGGAAAGGGTGGTTTTGAGGCTGAAGGCAGCAGGAAAGCCTGCAGCCCCCAGGTGTGTGGGGCTACGCAAGCGGTTCCCAAAGAGCTTTAGAACAAGGCCTAGTTTTCCCTGCTGTCTGTTTTCGCGTGGGACCAATCTCCAGCCATATGGCCATTTTTGTGCCTGGCGCGGCGCCAAGTGGGAAAGGGTGGTTTTGAGGCTGAAGGCAGCAGGAAAGCCTGCAGCCCCCAGGTGTGTGGGGCTACGCAAGCGGTTCCCAAAGAGCTTTAGAACAAGGCCTAGTTTTCCCTGCTGGCTCTTTGGGCGTGGGACCAATCTCCAGCCATATGGCCATTTTTGTGCCTGGCGCGGCGCCAAGTGGGAAAGGGTGGTTTTGAGGCTGAAGGCAGCAGGAAAGCCTGCAGCCCCCAGGTGTGTGGGGCTACGCAAGCGGTTCCCAAAGAGCTTTAGAACAAGGCCTAGTTTTCCCTGCTGGCTCTTTGGGCGTGGGACCAATCTCCAGCCATATGGCCATTTTTGTGCCTGGCGCGGCGCCAAGTGGGAAAGGGTGGTTTTGAGGCTGAAGGCAGCAGGAAAGCCTGCAGCCCCCAGGTGTGTGGGGCTACGCAAGCGGTTCCCAAAGAGCTTTAGAACAAGGCATAATGTTCCCTGCTGGCTCTTTGGGCGTGGGACCAATCTCCAGCCATATGGCCATTTTTGTGCCTGGCGCGGCGCCAAGTGGGAAAGGGTGGTTTTGAGGCTGAAGGCAGCAGGAAAGCCTGCAGCCCCCAGGTGTGTGGGGCTACGCAAGCGGTTCCCAAAGAGCTTTAGAACAAGGCCTAGTTTTCCCTGCTGGCTCTTTGGGCGTGTGGACCAATCTCCAGCCATATGGCCATTTTTGCGCCTGGCGCGGCGCCAAGTGGGAAAGGGTGGTTTTGAGGCTGAAGGCAGCAGGAAAGCCTGCAGCCCCCAGGTGTGTGGGGCTACGCAAGCGGTTCCCAAAGAGCTTTAGAACAAGGCCTAGTTTTCCCTGCTGGCTCTTTGGGCGTGGGACCAATCTCCAGACATATGGCCATTTTTGGGACTGGCGCGGCGCCAAGTGGGAAAGGGTGGTTTTGAGGCTGAAGGCAGCAGGAAAGCCTGCAGCCCCCAGGTGTGTGGGGCTACGCAAGCGGTTCCCAAAGAGCTTTAGAACAAGGCCTAGTTTTCCCTGCTGGCTCTTTGGGCGTGGGACCAATCTCCAGACTTTTGGTCAGTTTTGTGCCTGGCGCGACGCCAAGTGTGAAAGGGTGGTTTTGAGGCTGAAGGCAGCAGGAAAGCCTGCAGCCCCCAGGTGTGTGGGGCTACGCAAGCGGTTCCCAAAGAGCTTTAGAACAAGGCCTAGTTTTCCCTGCTGGCTCTTTGGGCGTGGGACCAATCTCCAGACATATGGCCATTTTTGGGACTGGCGCGACGCCAAGTGGGAAAGGGTGGTTTTGAGGCTGAAGGCAGCAGGAAAGCCTGCAGCCCCCAGGTGTGTGGGGCTACGCAAGCGGTTCCCAAAGAGCTTTAGAACAAGGCATAATGTTCCCTGCTGGCTGTTTTGGCGTGGGACCAATCTCCAGCCATATGGCCATTTTTGTGCCTGGCGCGGTGCCAAGTGGGAAAGGGTGGTTTTGAGGCTGAAGGCAGCAGGAAAGCCTGCAGCCCCCAGGTGTGTGGGGCTACGCAAGCGGTTCCCAAAGAGCTTTAGAACAAGGCATAATGTTCCCTGCTGGCTGTTTTGGCGTGGGACCAATCTCCAGCCATATGGCCATTTTTGTGCCTGGCGCGGCGCCAAGTGGGAAAGGGTGGTTTTGAGGCTGAAGGCAGCAGGAAAGCCTGCAACCCCCAGGTCTGTGGGGCTACGCAAGCGGTTCCCAAAGAGCTTTAGAACAAGGCCTAGTTTTCCCTGCTGGCTCTTTGGGCGTGTGGACCAATCTCCAGCCATATGGCAATTTTTGCGCCTGGCGCGGCGCCAAGTGGGAAAGGGTGGTTTTGAGGCTGAAGGCAGCAGGAAAGCCTGCAGCCCCCAGGTCTGTGGGGCTACGCAAGCGGTTCCCAAAGAGCTTTAGAACAAGGCCTAGTTTTCCCTGCTGTCTGTTTTGGCGTGGGACCAATCTCCAGACATATGGCCATTTTTGGGTCTGGCGCGGCGCCAAGTGGGAAAGGGTGGTTTTGAGGCTGAAGGCAGCAGGAAAGCCTGCAGCCCCCAGGTGTGTGGGGCTACGCAAGCGGTTCCCAAAGAGCTTTAGAACAAGGCCTAGTTTTCCCTGCTGGCTCTTTGGGCGTGGGACCAATCTCCAGACTTTTGGTCAGTTTTGTGCCTGGCACGACGCCAAGTGTGAAAGGGTGGTTTTGAGGCTGAAGGCAGCAGGAAAGCCTGCAGCCCCCAGGTGTGTGGGGCTATGCAAGCGGTTCCCAAAGAGCTTTAGAACAAGGCATAGTTTTCCCTGCTGGCTGTTTCGGCGTGGGACCAATCTCCAGCCATATGGCCATTTTTGTGCCTGGCGCGGCGCCAAGTGGGAAAGGGTGGTTTTGAGGCTGAAGGCAGCAGGAAAGCCTGCAGCCCCCAGGTGTGTGGGGCTACGCAAGCGGTTCCCAAAGAGCTTTAGAACAAGGCCTAGTTTTCCCTGCTGGCTCTTTGGGCGTGGGACCAATCTCCAGCCATATGGCCATTTTTGGGACTGGCGCGGCGCCAAGTGGGAAAGGGTGGTTTTGAGGCTGAAGGCAGCAGGAAAGCCTGCAGCCCCCAGGTCTGTGGGGCTACGCAAGCGGTTCCCAAAGAGCTTTAGAACAAGGCATAATGTTCCCTGCTGGCTGTTTTCGCGTGGGACCAATCTCCAGCCATATGGCCATTTTTGGGACTGGTGCGGTGCCAATTGGGAAAGGGTGGTTTTGAGGCTGAAGGCAGCAGGAAAGCCTGCAGCCCCCAGGTGTGTGGGGCTACGCAAGCGGTTCCCAAAGAGCTTTAGAACAAGGCCTAGTTTTCCCTGCTGGCTCTTTGGGCGTGTGGACCAATCTCCAGCCATATGGCCATTTTTGCGCCTGGCGCGGCGCCAAGTGGGAAAGGGTGGTTTTGAGGCTGAAGGCAGCAGGAAAGCCTGCAGCCCCCAGGTCTGTGGGGCTACGCAAGCGGTTCCCAAAGAGCTTTAGAACAAGGCCTAGTTTTCCCTGCTGGCTCTTTGGGCGTGGGACCAATCTCCAGCCATATGGCCATTTTTGTGCCTGGCGCGGCGCCAAGTGGGAAAGGGTGGTTTTGAGGCTGAAGGCAGCAGGAAAGCCTGCAGCCCCCAGGTGTGTGGGGCTACGCAAGCGGTTCCCAAAGAGCTTTAGAACAAGGCCTAGTTTTCCCTGCTGGCTCTTTGGGCGTGGGACCAATCTCCAGACTTTTGGTCAGTTTTGTGCCTGGCGCGATGCCAAGTGTGAAAGGGTGGTTTTGAGGCTGAAGGCAGCAGGAAAGCCTGCAGCCCCCAGGTGTGTGGGGCTACGCAAGCGGTTCCCAAAGAGCTCTAGAACAAGGCCTAGTTTTCCCTGCTGGCTCTTTGGGCGTGGGACCAATCTCCAGCCATATGGCCATTTTTGGGACTGGCGCGGCGCCAAGTGGGAAAGGGTGGTTTTGAGGCTGAAGGCAGCAGGAAAGCCTGCAGCCCCCAGGTGTGTGGGGCTACGCAAGCGGTTCCCAAAGAGCTTTAGAACAAGGCATAATGTTCCCTGCTGGCTGTTTTGGCGTGGGACCAATCTCCAGCCATATGGCCATTTTTGTGCCTGGCGCGGTGCCAAGTGGGAAAGGGTGGTTTTGAGGCTGAAGGCAGCAGGAAAGCCTGCAGCCCCCAGGTGTGTGGGGCTACGCAAGCGGTTCCCAAAGAGCTTTAGAACAAGGCATAATGTTCCCTGCTGGCTGTTTTCGCGTGGGACCAATCTCCAGACATATGGCCATTTTTGGGACTGGCGCGACGCCAAGTGGGAAAGGGTGGTTTTGAGGCTGAAGGCAGCAGGAAAGCCTGCAGCCCCCAGGTGTGTGGGGCTACGCAAGCGGTTCCCAAAGAGCTTTAGAACAAGGCCTAGTTTTCCCTGCTGGCTCTTTGGGCGTGGGACCAATCTCCAGACTTTTGGTCAGTTTTGTGCCTGGCGCGACGCCAAGTGTGAAAGGGTGGTTTTGAGGCTGAAGGCAGCAGGAAAGCCTGCAGCCCCCAGGTGTGTGGGGCTATGCAAGCGGTTCCCAAAGAGCTTTAGAACAAGGCATAGTTTTCCCTGCTGGCTGTTTCGGCGTGGGACCAATCTCCAGCCATATGGCCATTTTTGTGCCTGGCGCGGCGCCAAGTGGGAAAGGGTGGTTTTGAGGCTGAAGGCAGCAGGAAAGCCTGCAGCCCCCAGGTGTGTGGGGCTACGCAAGCGGTTCCCAAAGAGCTTTAGAACAAGGCCTAGTTTTCCCTGCTGGCTCTTTGGGCGTGGGACCAATCTCCAGCCATATGGCCATTTTTGGGACTGGCGCGGCGCCAAGTGGGAAAGGGTGGTTTTGAGGCTGAAGGCAGCAGGAAAGCCTGCAGCCCCCAGGTGTGTGGGGCTACGCAAGCGGTTCCCAAAGAGCTTTAGAACAAGGCATAATGTTCCCTGCCGGCTGTTTTGGCGTGGGACCAATCTCCAGCCATATGGCCATTTTTGTGCCTGGCGCGGTGCCAAGTGGGAAAGGGTGGTTTTGAGGCTGAAGGCAGCAGGAAAGCCTGCAGCCCCCAGGTGTGTGGGGCTACGCAAGCGGTTCCCAAAGAGCTTTAGAACAAGGCATAATGTTCCCTGCTGGCTGTTTTCGCGTGGGACCAATCTCCAGACATATGGCCATTTTTGGGACTGGCGCGGCGCCAAGTGGGAAAGGGTGGTTTTGAGGCTGAAGGCAGCAGGAAAGCCTGCAGCCCCCAGGTGTGTGGGGCTACGCAAGCGGTTCCCAAAGAGCTTTAGAACAAGGCATAATGTTCCCTGCTGGCTGTTTTGGCGTGGGAACAATCTCCAGACATATGGCCATTTTTGTGCCTGGCGTGGCGCCAAGTGGGAAAGGGTGGTTTTGAGGCTGAAGGCAGCTGGAAAGCCTGCAGCCCCCAGGTCTGTGGGGCTACGCAAGCGGTTCCCAAAGAGCTTTAGAACAAGGCCTAGTTTTCCCTGCTGGCTCTTTGGGCGTGGGACCAATCTCCAGCCATATGGCCATTTTTGTGCCTGGCGCGGCGCCAAGTGGGAAAGGGTGGTTTTGAGGCTGAAGGCAGCAGGAAAGCCTGCAGCCCCCAGGTGTGTGGGGCTACGCAAGCGGTTCCCAAAGAGCTTTAGAACAAGGCATAGTTTTCCCTGCTGGCTCTTTGGGCGTGGGACCAATCTCCAGACATATGGCCATTTTTGTGCCTGGCGTGACGCCAAGTGGGAAAGGGTGGTTTTGAGGCTGAAGGCAGCAGGAAAGCCTGCAGCCCCCAGGTCTGTGGGGCTATGCAAGCGGTTCCCAAAGAGCTTTAGAACAAGGCATAGTTTTCCCTGCTGGCTGTTTCGGCGTGGGACCAATCTCCAGCCATATGGCCATTTTTGTGCCTGGCGTTGCGCCAAGTGGGAAAGGGTGGTTTTGAGGCTGAAGGCAGCAGGAAAGCCTGCAGCCCCCAGGTGTGTGGGGCTACGCAAGCGGTTCCCAAAGAGCTTTAGAACAAGGCCTAGTTTTCCCTGCTGGCTCTTTGGGCGTGGGACCAATCTCCAGCCATATGGCCATTTTTGGGACTGGCGCGGCGCCAAGTGGGAAAGGGTGGTTTTGAGGCTGAAGGCAGCAGGAAAGCCTGCAGCCCCCAGGTGTGTGGGGCTACGCAAGCGGTTCCCAAAGAGCTTTAGAACAAGGCCTAGTTTTCCCTGCTGGCTCTTTGGGCGTGGGACCAATCTCCAGCCATATGGCCATTTTTGTGCCTGGCGCGACGCCAAGTGGGAAAGGGTGGTTTTGAGGCTGAAGGCAGCAGGAAAGCCTGCAGCTCCCAGGTCTCTGGGGCTACGCAAGCGGTTCCCAAAGAGCTTTAGAACAAGGCATAATGTTCCCTGCTGGCTGTTTTGGCGTGGGACCAATCTCCAGCCATATGGCCATTTTTGTGCATGGCGCGGCGCCAAGTGGGAAAGGGTGGTTTTGAGGCTGAAGGCAGCAGGAAAGCCTGCAGCCCCCAGGTGTGTGGGGCTAAGCAAGCGGTTCCCAAAGAGCTTTAGAACAAGGCATAATGTTCCCTGCTGGCTGTTTTCGCGTGGGACCAATCTCCAGCCATATGGCCATTTTTGTGCCTGGCGCGACGCCAAGTGGGAAAGGGTGGTTTTGAGGCTGAAGGCAGCAGGAAAGCCTGCAGCCCCCAGGTGTGTGGGGCTACGCAAGCGGTTCCCAAAGAGCTTTAGAACAAGGCATAATGTTCCCTGCTGGCTGTTTTGGCGTGGGACCAATCTCCAGACATATGGCCATTTTTGTGCCTGGCGCGGCGCCAAGTGGGAAAGGGTGGTTTTGAGGCTGAAGGCAGCAGGAAAGCCTGCAGCCCCCAGGTCTGTGGGGCTACGCAAGCGGTTCCCAAAGAGCTTTAGAACAAGGCCTAGTTTTCCCTGCTGGCTCTTTGGGCGTGGGACCAATCTCCAGCCATATGGCCATTTTTGTGCATGGCGCGGCGCCAAGTGGGAAAGGGTGGTTTTCAGGCTGAAGGCAGCAGGAAAGCCTGCAGCCCCCAGGTGTGTGGGGCTACGCAAGCGGTTCCCAAAGAGCTTTAGAACAAGGCATAGTTTTCCCTGCTGGCTGTTTTCGCGTGGGACCAATCTCCAGCCATATGGCCATTTTTGTGCCTGGCGCGGCGCCAAGTGGGAAAGGGTGGTTTTGAGGCTGAAGGCAGCAGGAAAGCCTGCAGCCCCCAGGTGTGTGGGGCTACGCAAGCGGTTCCCAAAGAGCTTTAGAACAAGGCCTAGTTTTCCCTGCTGGCTCTTTGGGCGTGGGACCAATCTCCAGCCATATGGCCATTTTTGTGCCTGGCGCGGCGCCAAGTGGGAAAGGGTGGTTTTGAGGCTGAAGGCAGCAGGAAAGCCTGCAGCCCCCAGGTGTGTGGGGCTACGCAAGCGGTTCCCAAAGAGCTTTAGAACAAGGCCTAGTTTTCCCTGCTGGCTCTTTGGGCGTGGGACCAATCTCCAGCCATATGGCCATTTTTGTGCCTGGCGCGGCGCCAAGTGGGAAAGGGTGGTTTTGAGGCTGAAGGCAGCAGGAAAGCCTGCAGCCCCCAGGTGTGTGGGGCTACGCAAGCGGTTCCCAAAGAGCTTTAGAACAAGGCATAATGTTCCCTGCTGGCTGTTTTCGCGTGGGAACAATCTCCAGCCATATGGCCATTTTTGGGACTGGCGCGGTGCCAATTGGGAAAGGGTGGTTTTGAGGCTGAAGGCAGCAGGAAAGCCTGCAGCCCCCAGGTGTGTGGGGCTACGCAAGCGGTTCCCAAAGAGCTTTAGAACAAGGCCTAGTTTTCCCTGCTGGCTCTTTGGGCGTGTGGACCAATCTCCAGCCATATGGCCATTTTTGCGCCTGGCGCGGCGCCAAGTGGGAAAGGGTGGTTTTGAGGCTGAAGGCAGCAGGAAAGCCTGCAGCCCCCAGGTCTGTGGGGCTACGCAAGCGGTTCCCAAAGAGCTTTAGAACAAGGCCTAGTTTTCCCTGCTGGCTCTTTGGGCGTGGGACCAATCTCCAGCCATATGGCCATTTTTGGGACTGGCGCGGCGCCAAGTGGGAAAGGGTGGTTTTGAGGCTGAAGGCAGCAGGAAAGCCTGCAGCCCCCAGGTGTGTGGGGCTACGCAAGCGGTTCCCAAAGAGCTTTAGAACAAGGCCTAGTTTTCCCTGCTGGCTCTTTGGGCGTGGGACCAATCTCCAGACTTTTGGTCAGTTTTGTGCCTGGCGCGACGCCAAGTGTGAAAGGGTGGTTTTGAGGCTGAAGGCAGCAGGAAAGCCTGCAGCCCCCAGGTGTGTGGGGCTACGCAAGCGGTTCCCAAAGAGCTTTAGAACAAGGCCTAGTTTTCCCTGCTGGCTCTTTGGGCGTGGGACCAATCTCCAGACATATGGCCATTTTTGGGACTGGCGCGGCGCCAAGTGGGAAAGGGTGGTTTTGAGGCTGAAGGCAGCAGGAAAGCCTGCAGCCCCCAGGTCTGTGGGGCTACGCAAGCGGTTCCCAAAGAGCTTTAGAACAAGGCATAATGTTCCCTGCTGGCTGTTTTGGCGTGGCACCAATCTCCAGCCATATGGCCATTTTTGTGCCTGGCGCGGTGCCAAGTGGGAAAGGGTGGTTTTGAGGCTGAAGGCAGCAGGAAAGCCTGCAGCCCCCAGGTGTGTGGGGCTACGCAAGCGGTTCCCAAAGAGCTTTAGAACAAGGCATAATGTTCCCTGCTGGCTGTTTTCGCGTGGGACCAATCTCCAGCCATATGGCCATTTTTGGGACTGGCGCGACGCCAAGTGGGAAAGGGTGGTTTTGAGGCTGAAGGCAGCAGGAAAGCCTGCAGCCCCCAGGTGTGTGGGGCTACGCAAGCGGTTCCCAAAGAGCTTTAGAACAAGGCCTAGTTTTCCCTGCTGGCTCTTTGGGCGTGGGACCAATCTCCAGACTTTTGGTCAGTTTTGTGCCTGGCGCGACGCCAAGTGTGAAAGGGTGGTTTTGAGGCTGAAGGCAGCAGGAAAGCCTGCAGCCCCCAGGTGTGTGGGGCTATGCAAGCGGTTCCCAAAGAGCTTTAGAACAAGGCATAGTTTTCCCTGCTGGCTGTTTCGGCGTGGGACCAATCTCCAGCCATATGGCCATTTTTGTGCCTGGCGCGGCGCCAAGTGGGAAAGGGTGGTTTTGAGGCTGAAGGCAGCAGGAAAGCCTGCAGCCCCCAGGTGTGTGGGGCTACGCAAGCGGTTCCCAAAGAGCTTTAGAACAAGGCCTAGTTTTCCCTGCTGGCTCTTTGGGCGTGGGACCAATCTCCAGCCATATGGCCATTTTTGGGACTGGCGCGGCGCCAAGTGGGAAAGGGTGGTTTTGAGGCTGAAGGCAGCAGGAAAGCCTGCAGCCCCCAGGTGTGTGGGGCTACGCAAGCGGTTCCCAAAGAGCTTTAGAACAAGGCATAATGTTCCCTGCTGGCTGTTTTCGCGTGGGACCAATCTCCAGCCATATGGCCATTTTTGTGCCTGGCGCGGCGCCAAGTGGGAAAGGGTGGTTTTGAGGCTGAAGGCAGCAGGAAAGCCTGCAGCCCCCAGGTGTGTGGGGCTACGCAAGCGGTTCCCAAAGAGCTTTAGAACAAGGCATAATGTTCCCTGCTGGCTGTTTTCGCGTGGGACCAATCTCCAGACATATGGCCATTTTTGTGCCTGGCGCGGCGCCAAGTGGGAAAGGGTGGTTTTGAGGCTGAAGGCAGCAGGAAAGCCTGCAGCCCCCAGGTGTGTGGGGCTACGCAAGCGGTTCCCAAAGAGCTTTAGAACAAGGCATAATGTTCCCTGCTGGCTGTTTTGGCGTGGGAACAATCTCCAGACATATGGCCATTTTTGTGCCTGGCGTGGCGCCAAGTGGGAAAGGGTGGTTTTGAGGCTGAAGGCAGCAGGAAAGCCTGCAGCCCCCAGGTGTGTGGGGCTACGCAAGCGGTTCCCAAAGAGCTTTAGAACAAGGCCTAGTTTTCCCTGCTGGCTCTTTGGGCGTGGGACCAATCTCCAGCCATATGGCCATTTTTGTGCCTGGCGCGGCGCCAAGTGGGAAAGGGTGGTTTTGAGGCTGAAGGCAGCAGGAAAGCCTGCAGCCCCCAGGTGTGTGGGGCTACGCAAGCGGTTCCCAAAGAGCTTTAGAACAAGGCATAGTTTTCCCTGCTGGCTCTTTGGGCGTGGGACCAATCTCCAGACATATGGCCATTTTTGTGCCTGGCGTGACGCCAAGTGGGAAAGGGTGGTTTTGAGGCTGAAGGCAGCAGGAAAGCCTGCAGCCCCCAGGTCTGTGGGGCTATGCAAGCGGTTCCCAAAGAGCTTTAGAACAAGGCATAGTTTTCCCTGCTGGCTGTTTCGGCGTGGGACCAATCTCCAGACATATGGCCATTTTTGTGCCTGGCGTTGCGCCAAGTGGGAAAGGGTGGTTTTGAGGCTGAAGGCAGCAGGAAAGCCTGCAGCCCCCAGGTGTGTGGGGCTACGCAAGCGGTTCCCATAGAGCTTTAGAACAAGGCATAATGTTCCCTGCTGGCTGTTTTGGCGTGGGACCAATCTCCAGCCATATGGCCATTTTTGTGCCTGGCGTTGCGCCAAGTGGGAAAGGGTGGTTTTGAGGCTGAAGGCAGCAGGAAAGCCTGCAGCCCCCAGGTGTGTGGGGCTACGCAAGCGGTTCCCAAAGAGCTTTAGAACAAGGCCTAGTTTTCCCTGCTGGCTCTTTGGGCGTGGGACCAATCTCCAGGCATATGGCCATTTTTGGGACTGGCGCGGCGCCAAGTGGGAAAGGGTGATTTTGAGGCTGAAGGCAGCAGGAAAGCCTGCAGCCCCCAGGTGTGTGGGGCTACGCAAGCGGTTCCCAAAGAGCTTTAGAACAAGGCATAGTTTTCCCTGCTGGCTGTTTTCGCGTGGGACCAATCTCCAGCCATATGGCCATTTTTGTGCCTGGCGCGGCGCCAAGTGGGAAAGGGTGGTTTTGAGGCTGAAGGCAGCAGGAAAGCCTGCAGCCCCCAGGTGTGTGGGGCTACGCAAGCGGTTCCCAAAGAGCTTTAGAACAAGGCATAATGTTCCCTGCTGGCTGTTTTCGCGTGGGACCAATCTCCAGCCATATGGCCATTTTTGTGCCTGGCGCGGCGCCAAGTGGGAAAGGGTGGTTTTGAGGCTGAAGGCAGCAGGAAAGCCTGCAGCCCCCAGGTGTGTGGGGCTACGCAAGCGGTTCCCAAAGAGCTTTAGAACAAGGCCTAGTTTTCCCTGCTGGCTCTTTGGGCGTGGGACCAATCTCCAGCCATATGGCCATTTTTGGGACTGGCGCGGCGCCAAGTGGGAAAGGGTGGTTTTGAGGCTGAAGGCAGCAGGAAAGCCTGCAGCCCCCAGGTGTGTGGGGCTACGCAAGCGGTTCCCAAAGAGCTTTAGAACAAGGCATAGTTTTCCCTGCTGGCTGTTTTCGCGTGGGACCAATCTCCAGCCATATGGCCATTTTTGTGCCTGGCGCGGCGCCAAGTGGGAAAGGGTGGTTTTGAGGCTGAAGGCAGCAGGAAAGCCTGCAGCCCCCAGGTGTGTGGGGCTACGCAAGCGGTTCCCAAAGAGCTTTAGAACAAGGCCTAGTTTTCCCTGCTGGCTGTTTTCGCGTGGGACCAATCTCCAGCCATATGGCCATTTTTGTGCCTGGCGCGGCGCCAAGTGGGAAAGGGTGGTTTTGAGGCTGAAGGCAGCAGGAAAGCCTGCAGCCCCCAGGTGTGTGGGGCTACGCAAGCGGTTCCCAAAGAGCTTTAGAACAAGGCATAATGTTCCCTGCTGGCTGTTTTCGCGTGGGACCAATCTCCAGCCATATGGCCATTTTTGTGCCTGGCGCGGCGCCAAGTGGGAAAGGGTGGTTTTGAGGCTGAAGGCAGCAGGAAAGCCTGCAGCCCCCAGGTGTGTGGGGCTACGCAAGCGGTTCCCAAAGAGCTTTAGAACAAGGCCTAGTTTTCCCTGCTGGCTCTTTGGGCGTGGGACCAATCTCCAGCCATATGGCCATTTTTGGGACTGGCGCGGCGCCAAGTGGGAAAGGGTGGTTTTGAGGCTGAAGGCAGCAGGAAAGCCTGCAGCCCCCAGGTGTGTGGGGCTACGCAAGCGGTTCCCAAAGAGCTTTAGAACAAGGCATAATGTTCCCTGCTGGCTGTTTTGGCGTGGGACCAATCTCCAGCCATATGGCCATTTTTGTGCCTGGCGCGGCGCCAAGTGGGAAAGGGTGGTTTTGAGGCTGAAGGCAGCAGGAAAGCCTGCAGCCCCCAGGTGTGTGGGGCTACGCAAGCGGTTCCCAAAGAGCTTTAGAACAAGGCCTAGTTTTCCCTGCTGGCTCTTTGGGCGTGGGACCAATCTCCAGCCATATGGCCATTTTTGGGACTGGCGCGGCGCCAAGTGGGAAAGGGTGATTTTGAGGCTGAAGGCAGCAGGAAAGCCTGCAGCCCCCAGGTGTGTGGGGCTACGCAAGCGGTTCCCAAAGAGCTTTAGAACAAGGCATAGTTTTCCCTGCTGGCTGTTTTCGCGTGGGACCAATCTCCAGCCATATGGCCATTTTTGTGCCTGGCGCGGCGCCAAGTGGGAAAGGGTGGTTTTGAGGCTGAAGGCAGCAGGAAAGCCTGCAGCCCCCAGGTGTGTGGGGCTACGCAAGCGGTTCCCAAAGAGCTTTAGAACAAGGCATAATGTTCCCTGCTGGCTGTTTTCGCGTGGGACCAATCTCCAGCCATATGGCCATTTTTGTGCCTGGCGCGGCGCCAAGTGGGAAAGGGTGGTTTTGAGGCTGAAGGCAGCAGGAAAGCCTGCAGCCCCCAGGTGTGTGGGGCTACGCAAGCGGTTCCCAAAGAGCTTTAGAACAAGGCCTAGTTTTCCCTGCTGGCTCTTTGGGCGTGGGACCAATCTCCAGCCATATGGCCATTTTTGGGACTGGCGCGGCGCCAAGTGGGAAAGGGTGGTTTTGAGGCTGAAGGCAGCAGGAAAGCCTGCAGCCCCCAGGTGTGTGGGGCTACGCAAGCGGTTCCCAAAGAGCTTTAGAACAAGGCATAGTTTTCCCTGCTGGCTGTTTTCGCGTGGGACCAATCTCCAGCCATATGGCCATTTTTGTGCCTGGCGCGGCGCCAAGTGGGAAAGGGTGGTTTTGAGGCTGAAGGCAGCAGGAAAGCCTGCAGCCCCCAGGTGTGTGGGGCTACGCAAGCGGTTCCCAAAGAGCTTTAGAACAAGGCCTAGTTTTCCCTGCTGGCTGTTTTCGCGTGGGACCAATCTCCAGCCATATGGCCATTTTTGTGCCTGGCGCGGCGCCAAGTGGGAAAGGGTGGTTTTGAGGCTGAAGGCAGCAGGAAAGCCTGCAGCCCCCAGGTGTGTGGGGCTACGCAAGCGGTTCCCAAAGAGCTTT
This sequence comes from Larus michahellis, assembly GCF_964199755.1. Classification (NCBI taxonomy): domain Eukaryota; kingdom Metazoa; phylum Chordata; class Aves; order Charadriiformes; family Laridae; genus Larus; species Larus michahellis. The sequence continues at coordinate 233,752 of NW_027436277.1, forward strand.
AGAACAAGGCATAATGTTCCCTGCTGGCTGTTTTCGCGTGGGACCAATCTCCAGCCATATGGCCATTTTTGTGCCTGGCGCGGCGCCAAGTGGGAAAGGGTGGTTTTGAGGCTGAAGGCAGCAGGAAAGCCTGCAGCCCCCAGGTGTGTGGGGCTACGCAAGCGGTTCCCAAAGAGCTTTAGAACAAGGCCTAGTTTTCCCTGCTGGCTCTTTGGGCGTGGGACCAATCTCCAGCCATATGGCCATTTTTGGGACTGGCGCGGCGCCAAGTGGGAAAGGGTGGTTTTGAGGCTGAAGGCAGCAGGAAAGCCTGCAGCCCCCAGGTGTGTGGGGCTACGCAAGCGGTTCCCAAAGAGCTTTAGAACAAGGCATAATGTTCCCTGCTGGCTGTTTTGGCGTGGGACCAATCTCCAGCCATATGGCCATTTTTGTGCCTGGCGCGGCGCCAAGTGGGAAAGGGTGGTTTTGAGGCTGAAGGCAGCAGGAAAGCCTGCAGCCCCCAGGTGTGTGGGGCTACGCAAGCGGTTCCCAAAGAGCTTTAGAACAAGGCCTAGTTTTCCCTGCTGGCTCTTTGGGCGTGGGACCAATCTCCAGCCATATGGCCATTTTTGGGACTGGCGCGGCGCCAAGTGGGAAAGGGTGGTTTTGAGGCTGAAGGCAGCAGGAAAGCCTGCAGCCCCCAGGTCTGTGGGGCTACGCAAGCGGTTCCCAAAGAGCTTTAGAACAAGGCATAGTTTTCCCTGCTGGCTGTTTTCGCGTGGGACCAATCTCCAGCCATATGGCCATTTTTGTGCCTGGCGCGGCGCCAAGTGGGAAAGGGTGGTTTTGAGGCTGAAGGCAGCAGGAAAGCCTGCAGCCCCCAGGTGTGTGGGGCTACGCAAGCGGTTCCCAAAGAGCTTTAGAACAAGGCCTAGTTTTCCCTGCTGGCTCTTTGGGCGTGGGACCAATCTCCAGCCATATGGCCATTTTTGTGCCTGGCGCGACGCCAAGTGGGAAAGGGTGGTTTTGAGGCTGAAGGCAGCAGGAAAGCCTGCAGCTCCCAGGTCTGTGGGGCTACGCAAGCGGTTCCCAAAGAGCTTTAGAACAAGGCATAATGTTCCCTGCTGGCTGTTTTCGCGTGGGACCAATCTCCAGCCATATGGCCATTTTTGTGCATGGCGCGGCGCCAAGTGGGAAAGGGTGGTTTTGAGGCTGAAGGCAGCAGGAAAGCCTGCAGCCCCCAGGTGTGTGGGGCTACGCAAGCGGTTCCCAAAGAGCTTTAGAACAAGGCATAATGTTCCCTGCTGGCTGTTTCGGCGTGGGACCAATCTCCAGACATATGGCCATTTTTGGGACTGGTGCGACGCCAAGTGGGAAAGGGTGGTTTTGAGGCTGAAGGCAGCAGGAAAGCCTGCAGCCCCCAGGTGTGTGGGGCTACGCAAGCGGTTCCCAAAGAGCTTTAGAACAAGGCATAATGTTCCCTGCTGGCTGTTTTGGCGTGGGACCAATCTCCAGACATATGGCCATTTTTGTGCCTGGCGCGGCGCCAAGTGGGAAAGTGTGGTTTTGAGGCTGAAGGCAGCAGGAAAGCCTGCAGCCCCCAGGTGTGTGGGGCTACGCAAGCGGTTCCCAAAGAGCTTTAGAACAAGGCCTAGTTTTCCCTGCTGGCTCTTTGGGCGTGGGACCAATCTCCAGACATATGGCCATTTTTGTGCCTGGCGCGGCGCCAAGTGGGAAAGGGTGGTTTTGAGGCTGAAGGCAGCAGGAAAGCCTGCAGCCCCCAGGTGTGTGGGGCTACGCAAGCGGTTCCCAAAGAGCTTTAGAACAAGGCCTAGTTTTCCCTGCTGGCTCTTTGGGCGTGTGGACCAATCTCCAGCCATATGGCCATTTTTGGGACTGGCGCGGCGCCAAGTGGGAAAGGGTGGTTTTGAGGCTGAAGGCAGCAGGAAAGCCTGCAGCCCCCAGGTCTGTGGGGCTACGCAAGCGGTTCCCAAAGAGCTTTAGAACAAGGCATAGTTTTCCCTGCTGTCTGTTTTGGCGTGGGACCAATCTCCAGCCATATGGCCATTTTTGGGACTGGCGCGGCGCCAAGTGGGAAAGGGTGGTTTTGAGGCTGAAGGCAGCAGGAAAGCCTGCAGCCCCCAGGTGTGTGGGGCTACGCAAGCGGTTCCCAAAGAGCTTTAGAACAAGGCCTAGTTTTCCCTGCTGGCTCTTTGGGCGTGGGACCAATCTCCAGACTTTTGGTCAGTTTTGTGCCTGGCGCGACGCCAAGTGTGAAAGGGTGGTTTTGAGGCTGAAGGCAGCAGGAAAGCCTGCAGCCCCCAGGTCTGTGGGGCTATGCAAGCGGTTCCCAAAGAGCTTTAGAACAAGGCATAGTTTTCCCTGCTGGCTCTTTCGGCGTGGGACCAATCTCCAGCCATATGGCCATTTTTGTGCTTGGCGCGGCGCCAAGTGGGAAAGGGTGGTTTTGAGGCTGAAGGCAGCAGGAAAGCCTGCAGCCCCCAGGTGTGTGGGGCTACGCAAGCGGTTCCCAAAGAGCTTTAGAACAAGGCATAGTTTTCCCTGCTGGCTCTTTGGGCGTGGGACCAGTCTCCAGACATATGGCCATTTTTGGGACTGGCGCGGCGCCAAGTGGGAAAGGGTGGTTTTGAGGCTGAAGGCAGCAGGAAAGCCTGCAGCCCCCAGGCGTGTGGGGCTACGCAAGCGGTTCCCAAAGAGCTTTAGAACAAGGCATAATGTTCCCTGCTGGCTGTTATCGCGTGGGACCAATCTCCAGCCATATGGCCATTTTTGTGCCTGGCGCGGTGCCAATTGGGAAAGGGTGGTTTTGAGGCTGAAGGCAGCAGGAAAGCCTGCAGCCCCCAGGTGTGTGGGGCTACGCAAGCGGTTCCCAAAGAGCTTTAGAACAAGGCATAATGTTCCCTGCTGGCTGTTTTGGCGTGGGACCAATCTCCAGACATATGGCCATTTTTGGGACTGGCGCGACGCCAAGTGGGAAAGGGTGGTTTTGAGGCTGAAGGCAGCAGGAAAGCCTGCAGCCCCCAGGTCTGTGGGGCTACGCAAGCGGTTCCCAAAGAGCTTTAGAACAAGGCATAATGTTCCCTGCTGGCTGTTTTGGCGTGGGACCAATCTCCAGCCATATGGCCATTTTTGGGACTGGCGCGGCGCCAAGTGGGAAAGGGTGGTTTTGAGGCTGAAGGCAGCAGGAAAGCCTGCAGCCCCCAGGTGTGTGGGGCTACGCAAGCGGTTCCCAAAGAGCCTTAGAACAAGGCCTAGTTTTCCCTGCTGGCTCTTTGGGCGTGGGACCAATCTCCAGACATATGGCCATTTTTGTGCCTGGCGTGACGCCAAGTGGGAAAGGGTGGTTTTGAGGCTGAAGGCAGCAGGAAAGCCTGCAGCCCCCAGGTCTGTGCGGCTATGCAAGCGGTTCCCAAAGAGCTTTAGAACAAGGCATAGTTTTCCCTGCTGGCTGTTTCGGCGTGGGACCAATCTCCAGACATATGGCCATTTTTGTGCATGGCGTTGCGCCAAGTGGGAAAGGGTGGTTTTGAGGCTGAAGGCAGCAGGAAAGCCTGCAGCCCCCAGGTGTGTGGGGCTACGCAAGCGGTTCCCAAAGAGCTTTAGAACAAGGCCTAGTTTTCCCTGCTGGCTGTTTCGGCGTGGGACCAATCTCCAGCCATATGGCCATTTTTGTGCCTGGCGCGACGCCAAGTGGGAAAGGGTGGTTTTGAGGCTGAAGGCAGCAGGAAAGCCTGCAGCCCCCAGGTCTGTGGGGCTATGCAAGCGGTTCCCAAAGAGCTTTAGAACAAGGCATAGTTTTCCCTGCTGGCTCTTTGGGCGTGGGACCAATCTCCAGACATATGGCCATTTTTGTGCCTGGCGTGAGGCCAAGTGGGAAAGGGTGGTTTTGAGGCTGAAGGCAGCAGGAAAGCCTGCAGCCCCCAGGTCTGTGCGGCTATGCAAGCGGTTCCCAAAGAGCTTTAGAACAAGGCATAGTTTTCCCTGCTGGCTGTTTCGGCGTGGGACCAATCTCCAGACATATGGCCATTTTTGTGCCTGGCGTTGCGCCAAGTGGGAAAGGGTGGTTTTGAGGCTGAAGGCAGCAGGAAAGCCTGCAGCCCCCAGGTGTGTGGGGCTACGCAAGCGGTTCCCAAAGAGCTTTAGAACAAGGCATAATGTTCCCTGCTGGCTGTTTCGGCGTGGGACCAATCTCCAGCCATATGGCCATTTTTGTGCCTGGCGCGGCGCCAAGTGGGAAAGGGTGGTTTTGAGGCTGAAGGCAGCAGGAAAGCCTGCAGCCCCCAGGTGTGTGGGGCTACGCAAGCGGTTCCCAAAGAGCTTTAGAACAAGGCCTAGTTTTCCCTGCTGGCTCTTTGGGCGTGGGACCAATCTCCAGCCATATGGCCATTTTTGGGACTGGCGCGGCGCCAAGTGGGAAAGGGTGGTTTTGAGGCTGAAGGCAGCAGGAAAGCCTGCAGCCCCCAGGTGTGTGGGGCTACGCAAGCGGTTCCCAAAGAGCTTTAGAACAAGGCATAATGTTCCCTGCTGGCTGTTTTCGCGTGGGACCAATCTCCAGCCATATGGCCATTTTTGTGCCTGGCGCGGCGCCAAGTGGGAAAGGGTGGTTTTGAGGCTGAAGGCAGCAGGAAAGCCTGCAGCCCCCAGGTGTGTGGGGCTACGCAAGCGGTTCCCAAAGAGCTTTAGAACAAGGCATAATGTTCCCTGCTGGCTGTTTTCGCGTGGGACCAATCTCCAGACATATGGCCATTTTTGTGCCTGGCGCGGCGCCAAGTGGGAAAGGGTGGTTTTGAGGCTGAAGGCAGCAGGAAAGCCTGCAGCCCCCAGGTGTGTGGGGCTACGCAAGCGGTTCCCAAAGAGCTTTAGAACAAGGCATAATGTTCCCTGCTGGCTGTTTTGGCGTGGGAACAATCTCCAGACATATGGCCATTTTTGTGCCTGGCGTGGCGCCAAGTGGGAAAGGGTGGTTTTGAGGCTGAAGGCAGCAGGAAAGCCTGCAGCCCCCAGGTGTGTGGGGCTACGCAAGCGGTTCCCAAAGAGCTTTAGAACAAGGCCTAGTTTTCCCTGCTGGCTCTTTGGGCGTGGGACCAATCTCCAGCCATATGGCCATTTTTGTGCCTGGCGCGGCGCCAAGTGGGAAAGGGTGGTTTTGAGGCTGAAGGCAGCAGGAAAGCCTGCAGCCCCCAGGTGTGTGGGGCTACGCAAGCGGTTCCCAAAGAGCTTTAGAACAAGGCATAGTTTTCCCTGCTGGCTCTTTGGGCGTGGGACCAATCTCCAGACATATGGCCATTTTTGTGCCTGGCGTGACGCCAAGTGGGAAAGGGTGGTTTTGAGGCTGAAGGCAGCAGGAAAGCCTGCAGCCCCCAGGTCTGTGGGGCTATGCAAGCGGTTCCCAAAGAGCTTTAGAACAAGGCATAGTTTTCCCTGCTGGCTGTTTCGGCGTGGGACCAATCTCCAGACATATGGCCATTTTTGTGCCTGGCGTTGCGCCAAGTGGGAAAGGGTGGTTTTGAGGCTGAAGGCAGCAGGAAAGCCTGCAGCCCCCAGGTGTGTGGGGCTACGCAAGCGGTTCCCATAGAGCTTTAGAACAAGGCATAATGTTCCCTGCTGGCTGTTTTGGCGTGGGACCAATCTCCAGCCATATGGCCATTTTTGTGCCTGGCGTTGCGCCAAGTGGGAAAGGGTGGTTTTGAGGCTGAAGGCAGCAGGAAAGCCTGCAGCCCCCAGGTGTGTGGGGCTACGCAAGCGGTTCCCAAAGAGCTTTAGAACAAGGCCTAGTTTTCCCTGCTGGCTCTTTGGGCGTGGGACCAATCTCCAGGCATATGGCCATTTTTGGGACTGGCGCGGCGCCAAGTGGGAAAGGGTGATTTTGAGGCTGAAGGCAGCAGGAAAGCCTGCAGCCCCCAGGTGTGTGGGGCTACGCAAGCGGTTCCCAAAGAGCTTTAGAACAAGGCATAGTTTTCCCTGCTGGCTGTTTTCGCGTGGGACCAATCTCCAGCCATATGGCCATTTTTGTGCCTGGCGCGGCGCCAAGTGGGAAAGGGTGGTTTTGAGGCTGAAGGCAGCAGGAAAGCCTGCAGCCCCCAGGTGTGTGGGGCTACGCAAGCGGTTCCCAAAGAGCTTTAGAACAAGGCATAATGTTCCCTGCTGGCTGTTTTCGCGTGGGACCAATCTCCAGCCATATGGCCATTTTTGTGCCTGGCGCGGCGCCAAGTGGGAAAGGGTGGTTTTGAGGCTGAAGGCAGCAGGAAAGCCTGCAGCCCCCAGGTGTGTGGGGCTACGCAAGCGGTTCCCAAAGAGCTTTAGAACAAGGCCTAGTTTTCCCTGCTGGCTCTTTGGGCGTGGGACCAATCTCCAGCCATATGGCCATTTTTGGGACTGGCGCGGCGCCAAGTGGGAAAGGGTGGTTTTGAGGCTGAAGGCAGCAGGAAAGCCTGCAGCCCCCAGGTGTGTGGGGCTACGCAAGCGGTTCCCAAAGAGCTTTAGAACAAGGCATAGTTTTCCCTGCTGGCTGTTTTCGCGTGGGACCAATCTCCAGCCATATGGCCATTTTTGTGCCTGGCGCGGCGCCAAGTGGGAAAGGGTGGTTTTGAGGCTGAAGGCAGCAGGAAAGCCTGCAGCCCCCAGGTGTGTGGGGCTACGCAAGCGGTTCCCAAAGAGCTTTAGAACAAGGCCTAGTTTTCCCTGCTGGCTGTTTTCGCGTGGGACCAATCTCCAGCCATATGGCCATTTTTGTGCCTGGCGCGGCGCCAAGTGGGAAAGGGTGGTTTTGAGGCTGAAGGCAGCAGGAAAGCCTGCAGCCCCCAGGTGTGTGGGGCTACGCAAGCGGTTCCCAAAGAGCTTTAGAACAAGGCATAATGTTCCCTGCTGGCTGTTTTCGCGTGGGACCAATCTCCAGCCATATGGCCATTTTTGTGCCTGGCGCGGCGCCAAGTGGGAAAGGGTGGTTTTGAGGCTGAAGGCAGCAGGAAAGCCTGCAGCCCCCAGGTGTGTGGGGCTACGCAAGCGGTTCCCAAAGAGCTTTAGAACAAGGCATAGTTTTCCCTGCTGGCTCTTTGGGCGTGGGACCAATCTCCAGACATATGGCCATTTTTGTGCCTGGCGTGACGCCAAGTGGGAAAGGGTGGTTTTGAGGCTGAAGGCAGCAGGAAAGCCTGCAGCCCCCAGGTCTGTGGGGCTATGCAAGCGGTTCCCAAAGAGCTTTAGAACAAGGCATAGTTTTCCCTGCTGGCTGTTTCGGCGTGGGACCAATCTCCAGACATATGGCCATTTTTGTGCCTGGCGTTGCGCCAAGTGGGAAAGGGTGGTTTTGAGGCTGAAGGCAGCAGGAAAGCCTGCAGCCCCCAGGTGTGTGGGGCTACGCAAGCGGTTCCCATAGAGCTTTAGAACAAGGCATAATGTTCCCTGCTGGCTGTTTTGGCGTGGGACCAATCTCCAGCCATATGGCCATTTTTGTGCCTGGCGTTGCGCCAAGTGGGAAAGGGTGGTTTTGAGGCTGAAGGCAGCAGGAAAGCCTGCAGCCCCCAGGTGTGTGGGGCTACGCAAGCGGTTCCCAAAGAGCTTTAGAACAAGGCCTAGTTTTCCCTGCTGGCTCTTTGGGCGTGGGACCAATCTCCAGGCATATGGCCATTTTTGGGACTGGCGCGGCGCCAAGTGGGAAAGGGTGATTTTGAGGCTGAAGGCAGCAGGAAAGCCTGCAGCCCCCAGGTGTGTGGGGCTACGCAAGCGGTTCCCAAAGAGCTTTAGAACAAGGCATAGTTTTCCCTGCTGGCTGTTTTCGCGTGGGACCAATCTCCAGCCATATGGCCATTTTTGTGCCTGGCGCGGCGCCAAGTGGGAAAGGGTGGTTTTGAGGCTGAAGGCAGCAGGAAAGCCTGCAGCCCCCAGGTGTGTGGGGCTACGCAAGCGGTTCCCAAAGAGCTTTAGAACAAGGCATAATGTTCCCTGCTGGCTGTTTTCGCGTGGGACCAATCTCCAGCCATATGGCCATTTTTGTGCCTGGCGCGGCGCCAAGTGGGAAAGGGTGGTTTTGAGGCTGAAGGCAGCAGGAAAGCCTGCAGCCCCCAGGTGTGTGGGGCTACGCAAGCGGTTCCCAAAGAGCTTTAGAACAAGGCCTAGTTTTCCCTGCTGGCTCTTTGGGCGTGGGACCAATCTCCAGCCATATGGCCATTTTTGGGACTGGCGCGGCGCCAAGTGGGAAAGGGTGGTTTTGAGGCTGAAGGCAGCAGGAAAGCCTGCAGCCCCCAGGTGTGTGGGGCTACGCAAGCGGTTCCCAAAGAGCTTTAGAACAAGGCATAGTTTTCCCTGCTGGCTGTTTTCGCGTGGGACCAATCTCCAGCCATATGGCCATTTTTGTGCCTGGCGCGGCGCCAAGTGGGAAAGGGTGGTTTTGAGGCTGAAGGCAGCAGGAAAGCCTGCAGCCCCCAGGTGTGTGGGGCTACGCAAGCGGTTCCCAAAGAGCTTTAGAACAAGGCCTAGTTTTCCCTGCTGGCTGTTTTCGCGTGGGACCAATCTCCAGCCATATGGCCATTTTTGTGCCTGGCGCGGCGCCAAGTGGGAAAGGGTGGTTTTGAGGCTGAAGGCAGCAGGAAAGCCTGCAGCCCCCAGGTGTGTGGGGCTACGCAAGCGGTTCCCAAAGAGCTTTAGAACAAGGCATAATGTTCCCTGCTGGCTGTTTTCGCGTGGGACCAATCTCCAGCCATATGGCCATTTTTGTGCCTGGCGCGGCGCCAAGTGGGAAAGGGTGGTTTTGAGGCTGAAGGCAGCAGGAAAGCCTGCAGCCCCCAGGTGTGTGGGGCTACGCAAGCGGTTCCCAAAGAGCTTTAGAACAAGGCCTAGTTTTCCCTGCTGGCTCTTTGGGCGTGGGACCAATCTCCAGCCATATGGCCATTTTTGGGACTGGCGCGGCGCCAAGTGGGAAAGGGTGGTTTTGAGGCTGAAGGCAGCAGGAAAGCCTGCAGCCCCCAGGTGTGTGGGGCTACGCAAGCGGTTCCCAAAGAGCTTTAGAACAAGGCATAATGTTCCCTGCTGGCTGTTTTGGCGTGGGACCAATCTCCAGCCATATGGCCATTTTTGTGCCTGGCGCGGCGCCAAGTGGGAAAGGGTGGTTTTGAGGCTGAAGGCAGCAGGAAAGCCTGCAGCCCCCAGGTGTGTGGGGCTACGCAAGCGGTTCCCAAAGAGCTTTAGAACAAGGCCTAGTTTTCCCTGCTGGCTCTTTGGGCGTGGGACCAATCTCCAGCCATATGGCCATTTTTGGGACTGGCGCGGCGCCAAGTGGGAAAGGGTGATTTTGAGGCTGAAGGCAGCAGGAAAGCCTGCAGCCCCCAGGTGTGTGGGGCTACGCAAGCGGTTCCCAAAGAGCTTTAGAACAAGGCATAGTTTTCCCTGCTGGCTGTTTTCGCGTGGGACCAATCTCCAGCCATATGGCCATTTTTGTGCCTGGCGCGGCGCCAAGTGGGAAAGGGTGGTTTTGAGGCTGAAGGCAGCAGGAAAGCCTGCAGCCCCCAGGTGTGTGGGGCTACGCAAGCGGTTCCCAAAGAGCTTTAGAACAAGGCATAATGTTCCCTGCTGGCTGTTTTCGCGTGGGACCAATCTCCAGCCATATGGCCATTTTTGTGCCTGGCGCGGCGCCAAGTGGGAAAGGGTGGTTTTGAGGCTGAAGGCAGCAGGAAAGCCTGCAGCCCCCAGGTGTGTGGGGCTACGCAAGCGGTTCCCAAAGAGCTTTAGAACAAGGCCTAGTTTTCCCTGCTGGCTCTTTGGGCGTGGGACCAATCTCCAGCCATATGGCCATTTTTGGGACTGGCGCGGCGCCAAGTGGGAAAGGGTGGTTTTGAGGCTGAAGGCAGCAGGAAAGCCTGCAGCCCCCAGGTGTGTGGGGCTACGCAAGCGGTTCCCAAAGAGCTTTAGAACAAGGCATAGTTTTCCCTGCTGGCTGTTTTCGCGTGGGACCAATCTCCAGCCATATGGCCATTTTTGTGCCTGGCGCGGCGCCAAGTGGGAAAGGGTGGTTTTGAGGCTGAAGGCAGCAGGAAAGCCTGCAGCCCCCAGGTGTGTGGGGCTACGCAAGCGGTTCCCAAAGAGCTTTAGAACAAGGCCTAGTTTTCCCTGCTGGCTGTTTTCGCGTGGGACCAATCTCCAGCCATATGGCCATTTTTGTGCCTGGCGCGGCGCCAAGTGGGAAAGGGTGGTTTTGAGGCTGAAGGCAGCAGGAAAGCCTGCAGCCCCCAGGTGTGTGGGGCTACGCAAGCGGTTCCCAAAGAGCTTTAGAACAAGGCATAATGTTCCCTGCTGGCTGTTTTCGCGTGGGACCAATCTCCAGCCATATGGCCATTTTTGTGCCTGGCGCGGCGCCAAGTGGGAAAGGGTGGTTTTGAGGCTGAAGGCAGCAGGAAAGCCTGCAGCCCCCAGGTGTGTGGGGCTACGCAAGCGGTTCCCAAAGAGCTTTAGAACAAGGCCTAGTTTTCCCTGCTGGCTCTTTGGGCGTGGGACCAATCTCCAGCCATATGGCCATTTTTGGGACTGGCGCGGCGCCAAGTGGGAAAGGGTGGTTTTGAGGCTGAAGGCAGCAGGAAAGCCTGCAGCCCCCAGGTGTGTGGGGCTACGCAAGCGGTTCCCAAAGAGCTTTAGAACAAGGCATAATGTTCCCTGCTGGCTGTTTTGGCGTGGGACCAATCTCCAGCCATATGGCCATTTTTGTGCCTGGCGCGGCGCCAAGTGGGAAAGGGTGGTTTTGAGGCTGAAGGCAGCAGGAAAGCCTGCAGCCCCCAGGTGTGTGGGGCTACGCAAGCGGTTCCCAAAGAGCTTTAGAACAAGGCCTAGTTTTCCCTGCTGGCTCTTTGGGCGTGGGACCAATCTCCAGCCATATGGCCATTTTTGGGACTGGCGCGGCGCCAAGTGGGAAAGGGTGGTTTTGAGGCTGAAGGCAGCAGGAAAGCCTGCAGCCCCCAGGTCTGTGGGGCTACGCAAGCGGTTCCCAAAGAGCTTTAGAACAAGGCATAGTTTTCCCTGCTGGCTGTTTTCGCGTGGGACCAATCTCCAGCCATATGGCCATTTTTGTGCCTGGCGCGGCGCCAAGTGGGAAAGGGTGGTTTTGAGGCTGAAGGCAGCAGGAAAGCCTGCAGCCCCCAGGTGTGTGGGGCTACGCAAGCGGTTCCCAAAGAGCTTTAGAACAAGGCCTAGTTTTCCCTGCTGGCTCTTTGGGCGTGGGACCAATCTCCAGCCATATGGCCATTTTTGTGCCTGGCGCGACGCCAAGTGGGAAAGGGTGGTTTTGAGGCTGAAGGCAGCAGGAAAGCCTGCAGCTCCCAGGTCTGTGGGGCTACGCAAGCGGTTCCCAAAGAGCTTTAGAACAAGGCATAATGTTCCCTGCTGGCTGTTTTCGCGTGGGACCAATCTCCAGCCATATGGCCATTTTTGTGCATGGCGCGGCGCCAAGTGGGAAAGGGTGGTTTTGAGGCTGAAGGCAGCAGGAAAGCCTGCAGCCCCCAGGTCTGTGGGGCTACGCAAGCGGTTCCCAAAGAGCTTTAGAACAAGGCATAATGTTCCCTGCTGGCTGTTTCGGCGTGGGACCAATCTCCAGACATATGGCCATTTTTGGGACTGGTGCGACGCCAAGTGGGAAAGGGTGGTTTTGAGGCTGAAGGCAGCAGGAAAGCCTGCAGCCCCCAGGTCTGTGGGGCTACGCAAGCGGTTCCCAAAGAGCTTTAGAACAAGGCATAATGTTCCCTGCTGGCTGTTTTGGCGTGGGACCAATCTCCAGACATATGGCCATTTTTGTGCCTGGCGCGGCGCCAAGTGGGAAAGTGTGGTTTTGAGGCTGAAGGCAGCAGGAAAGCCTGCAGCCCCCAGGTGTGTGGGGCTACGCAAGCGGTTCCCAAAGAGCTTTAGAACAAGGCCTAGTTTTCCCTGCTGGCTCTTTGGGCGTGGGACCAATCTCCAGACATATGGCCATTTTTGTGCCTGGCGCGGCGCCAAGTGGGAAAGGGTGGTTTTGAGGCTGAAGGCAGCAGGAAAGCCTGCAGCCCCCAGGTGTGTGGGGCTACGCAAGCGGTTCCCAAAGAGCTTTAGAACAAGGCCTAGTTTTCCCTGCTGGCTCTTTGGGCGTGTGGACCAATCTCCAGCCATATGGCCATTTTTGGGACTGGCGCGGCGCCAAGTGGGAAAGGGTGGTTTTGAGGCTGAAGGCAGCAGGAAAGCCTGCAGCCCCCAGGTCTGTGGGGCTACGCAAGCGGTTCCCAAAGAGCTTTAGAACAAGGCCTAGTTTTCCCTGCTGTCTGTTTTGGCGTGGGACCAATCTCCAGACATATGGCCATTTTTGGGACTGGCGCGGCGCCAAGTGGGAAAGGGTGGTTTTGAGGCTGAAGGCAGCAGGAAAGCCTGCAGCCCCCAGGTGTGTGGGGCTACGCAAGCGGTTCCCAAAGAGCTTTAGAACAAGGCCTAGTTTTCCCTGCTGGCTCTTTGGGCGTGGGACCAATCTCCAGACTTTTGGTCAGTTTTGTGCCTGGCGCGACGCCAAGTGGGAAAGGGTGGTTTTGAGGCTGAAGGCAGCAGGAAAGCCTGCAGCCCCCAGGTCTGTGGGGCTATGCAAGCGGTTCCCAAAGAGCTTTAGAACAAGGCATATTTTTCCCTGCTGGCTCTTTCGGCGTGGGACCAATCTCCAGCCATATGGCCATTTTTGTGCTTGGCGCGGCGCCAAGTGGGAAAGGGTGGTTTTGAGGCTGAAGGCAGCAGGAAAGCCTGCAGCCCCCAGGTGTGTGGGGCTACGCAAGCGGTTCCCAAAGAGCTTTAGAACAAGGCATAGTTTTCCCTGCTGGCTCTTTGGGCGTGGGACCAGTCTCCAGACATATGGCCATTTTTGGGACTGGCGCGGCGCCAAGTGGGAAAGGGTGGTTTTGAGGCTGAAGGCAGCAGGAAAGCCTGCAGCCCCCAGGCGTGTGGGGCTACGCAAGCGGTTCCCAAAGAGCTTTAGAACAAGGCATAATGTTCCCTGCTGGCTGTTATCGCGTGGGACCAATCTCCAGCCATATGGCCATTTTTGTGCCTGGCGCGGTGCCAATTGGGAAAGGGTGGTTTTGAGGCTGAAGGCAGCAGGAAAGCCTGCAGCCCCCAGGTGTGTGGGGCTACGCAAGCGGTTCCCAAAGAGCTTTAGAACAAGGCATAATGTTCCCTGCTGGCTGTTTTGGCGTGGGACCAATCTCCAGACATATGGCCATTTTTGGGACTGGCGCGACGCCAAGTGGGAAAGGGTGGTTTTGAGGCTGAAGGCAGCAGGAAAGCCTGCAGCCCCCAGGTCTGTGGGGCTACGCAAGCGGTTCCCAAAGAGCTTTAGAACAAGGCATAATGTTCCCTGCTGGCTGTTTTGGCGTGGGACCAATCTCCAGCCATATGGCCATTTTTGGGACTGGCGCGGCGCCAAGTGGGAAAGGGTGGTTTTGAGGCTGAAGGCAGCAGGAAAGCCTGCAGCCCCCAGGTGTGTGGGGCTACGCAAGCGGTTCCCAAAGAGCCTTAGAACAAGGCCTAGTTTTCCCTGCTGGCTCTTTGGGCGTGGGACCAATCTCCAGACATATGGCCATTTTTGTGCCTGGCGTGACGCCAAGTGGGAAAGGGTGGTTTTGAGGCTGAAGGCAGCAGGAAAGCCTGCAGCCCCCAGGTCTGTGCGGCTATGCAAGCGGTTCCCAAAGAGCTTTAGAACAAGGCATAGTTTTCCCTGCTGGCTGTTTCGGCGTGGGACCAATCTCCAGACATATGGCCATTTTTGTGCATGGCGTTGCGCCAAGTGGGAAAGGGTGGTTTTGAGGCTGAAGGCAGCAGGAAAGCCTGCAGCCCCCAGGTGTGTGGGGCTACGCAAGCGGTTCCCAAAGAGCTTTAGAACAAGGCCTAGTTTTCCCTGCTGGCTGTTTCGGCGTGGGACCAATCTCCAGCCATATGGCCATTTTTGTGCCTGGCGCGACGCCAAGTGGGAAAGGGTGGTTTTGAGGCTGAAGGCAGCAGGAAAGCCTGCAGCCCCCAGGTCTGTGGGGCTATGCAAGCGGTTCCCAAAGAGCTTTAGAACAAGGCCTAGTTTTCCCTGCTGGCTCTTTGGGCGTGGGACCAATCTCCAGACATATGGCCATTTTTGTGCCTGGCGTGAGGCCAAGTGGGAAAGGGTGGTTTTGAGGCTGAAGGCAGCAGGAAAGCCTGCAGCCCCCAGGTCTGTGCGGCTATGCAAGCGGTTCCCAAAGAGCTTTAGAACAAGGCATAGTTTTCCCTGCTGGCTGTTTTGGCGTGGGACCAATCTCCAGCCATATGGCCATTTTTGTGCCTGGCGTTGCGCCAAGTGGGAAAGGGTGGTTTTGAGGCTGAAGGCAGCAGGAAAGCCTGCAGCCCCCAGGTGTGTGGGGCTACGCAAGCGGTTCCCAAAGAGCTTTAGAACAAGGCATAATGTTCCCTGCTGGCTGTTTTGGCGTGGGAACAATCTCCAGACATATGGCCATTTTTGTGCCTGGCGCGGCGCCAAGTGGGAAAGGGTGGTTTTGAGGCTGAAGGCAGCAGGAAAGCCTGCAGCCCCCAGGTGTGTGGGGCTACGCAAGCGGTTCCCAAAGAGCTTTAGAACAAGGCCTAGTTTTCCCTGCTGGCTCTTTGGGTGTGGGACCAATCTCCAGCCATATGGCCATTTTTGTGCCTGGCGCGGCGCCAAGTGGGAAAGGGTGGTTTTGAGGCTGAAGGCAGCAGGAAAGCCTGCAGCCCCCAGGTGTGTGGGGCTACGCAAGCGGTTCCCAAAGAGCTTTAGAACAAGGCCTAGTTTTCCCTGCTGGCTCTTTGGGCGTGGGACCAATCTCCAGCCATATGGCCCTTTTTGTGCCTGGTGCGGCGCCAAGTGGGAAAGGGTGGTTTTGAGGCTGAAGGCAGCAGGAAAGCCTGCAGCCCCCAGGTTTTTGGGGCTACGCAAGCGGTTCCCAAAGAGCTTTAGAACAAGGCATAATGTTCCCTGCTGGCTGTTTTGGCGTGGGACCAGTCTCCAGCCATATGGCCATTTTTGTGCCTGGCGCGGCGCCAAGTGGGAAAGGGTGGTTTTGAGGCTGAAGGCAGCAGGAAAGCCTGCAGCTCGCAGGTGTGTGGGGCTACGCAAGCGGTTCCCAAAGAGCTTTAGAACAAGGCCTAGTTTTCCCTGCTGGCTCTTTGGGCGTGGGACCAATCTCCAGCCATATGGCCATTTTTGTGCCTGGCGCGACGCCAAGTGGGAAAGGGTGGTTTTGAGGCTGAAGGCAGCAGGAAAGCCTGCAGCCCCCAGGTCTGTGCGGCTATGCAAGCGGTTCCCAAAGAGCTTTAGAACAAGGCATAATGTTCCCTGCTGGCTGTTTTGGCGTGGGAACAATCTCCAGCCATATGGCCATTTTTGTGCCTGGCGTGGCGCCAAGTGGGAAAGGGTGGTTTTGAGGCTGAAGGCAGCTGGAAAGCCTGCAGCCCCCAGGTCTGTGGGGCTACGCAAGCGGTTCCCAAAGAGCTTTAGAACAAGGCCTAGTTTTCCCTGCTGGCTCTTTGGGCGTGGGACCAATCTCCAGCCATATGGCCATTTTTGCGCCTGGCGCGGCGCCAAGTGGGAAAGGGTGGTTTTGAGGCTGAAGGCAGCAGGAAAGCCTGCAGCCCCCAGGTCTGTGGGGCTACGCAAGCGGTTCCCAAAGAGCTTTAGAACAAGGCCTAGTTTTCCCTGCTGGCTCTTTGGGCGTGGGACCAATCTCCAGACATATGGCCATTTTTGGGACTGGCGCGGCGCCAAGTGGGAAAGGGTGGTTTTGAGGCTGAAGGCAGCAGGAAAGCCTGCAGCCCCCAGGTGTGTGGGGCTACGCAAGCGGTTCCCAAAGAGCTTTAGAACAAGGCCTAGTTTTCCCTGCTGGCTCTTTGGGCGTGGGACCAATCTCCAGACTTTTGGTCAGTTTTGTGCCTGGCGCGACGCCAAGTGTGAAAGGGTGGTTTTGAGGCTGAAGGCAGCAGGAAAGCCTGCAGCCCCCAGGTGTGTGGGGCTACGCAAGCGGTTCCCAAAGAGCTTTAGAACAAGGCCTAGTTTTCCCTGCTGGCTCTTTGGGCGTGGGACCAATCTCCAGCCATATGGCCATTTTTGGGACTGGCGCGGCGCCAAGTGGGAAAGGGTGGTTTTGAGGCTGAAGGCAGCAGGAAAGCCTGCAGCCCCCAGGTGTGTGGGGCTACGCAAGCGGTTCCCAAAGAGCTTTAGAACAAGGCATAATGTTCCCTGCTGGCTGTTTTGGCGTGGGACCAATCTCCAGCCATATGGCCATTTTTGTGCCTGGCGCGGTGCCAAGTGGGAAAGGGTGGTTTTGAGGCTGAAGGCAGCAGGAAAGCCTGCAGCCCCCAGGTGTGTGGGGCTACGCAAGCGGTTCCCAAAGAGCTTTAGAACAAGGCATAATGTTCCCTGCTGGCTGTTTTCGCGTGGGACCAATCTCCAGACATATGGCCATTTTTGGGACTGGCGCGACGCCAAGTGGGAAAGGGTGGTTTTGAGGCTGAAGGCAGCAGGAAAGCCTGCAGCCCCCAGGTGTGTGGGGCTACGCAAGCGGTTCCCATAGAGCTTTAGAACAAGGCCTAGTTTTCCCTGCTGGCTCTTTGGGCGTGGGACCAATCTCCAGACATATGGCCATTTTTGTGCCTGGCGCGACGCCAAGTGTGAAAGGGTGGTTTTGAGGCTGAAGGCAGCAGGAAAGCCTGCAGCCCCCAGGTGTGTGGGGCTATGCAAGCGGTTCCCAAAGAGCTTTAGAACAAGGCCTAGTTTTCCCTGCTGGCTCTTTGGGCGTGGGACCAATCTCCAGACATATGGCCATTTTTGTGCCTGGCGCGGCGCCAAGTGGGAAAGGGTGGTTTTGAGGCTGAAGGCAGCAGGAAAGCCTGCAGCCCCCAGGTGTGTGGGGCTACGCAAGCGGTTCCCAAAGAGCTTTAGAACAAGGCCTAGTTTTCCCTGCTGGCTCTTTGGGCGTGGGACCAATCTCCAGACATATGGCCATTTTTGGGACTGGCGCGGCGCCAAGTGGGAAAGGGTGGTTTTGAGGCTGAAGGCAGCAGGAAAGCCTGCAGCCCCCAGGTGTGTGGGGCTACGCAAGCGGTTCCCAAAGAGCTTTAGAACAAGGCATAATGTTCCCTGCTGGCTGTTTTCGCGTGGGACCAATCTCCAGCCATATGGCCATTTTTGTGCCTGGCGCGGCGCCAAGTGGGAAAGGGTGGTTTTGAGGCTGAAGGCAGCAGGAAAGCCTGCAGCCCCCAGGTGTGTGGGGCTACGCAAGCGGTTCCCAAAGAGCTTTAGAACAAGGCATAGTTTTCCCTGCTGGCTGTTTCGGCGTGGGACCAATCTCCAGACATATGGCCATTTTTGTGCCTGGCGTTGCGCCAAGTGGGAAAGGGTGGTTTTGAGGCTGAAGGCAGCAGGAAAGCCTGCAGCCCCCAGGTGTGTGGGGCTACGCAAGCGGTTCCCAAAGAGCTTTAGAACAAGGCATAATGTTCCCTGCTGGCTGTTTTGGCGTGGGAACAATCTCCAGACATATGGCCATTTTTGTGCCTGGCGCGGCGCCAAGTGGGAAAGGGTGGTTTTGAGGCTGAAGGCAGCAGGAAAGCCTGCAGCCCCCAGGTGTGTGGGGCTACGCAAGCGGTTCCCAAAGAGCTTTAGAACAAGGCCTAGTTTTCCCTGCTGGCTCTTTGGGTGTGGGACCAATCTCCAGCCATATGGCCATTTTTGTGCCTGGCGCGGCGCCAAGTGGGAAAGGGTGGTTTTGAGGCTGAAGGCAGCAGGAAAGCCTGCAGCCCCCAGGTGTGTGGGGCTACGCAAGCGGTTCCCAAAGAGCTTTAGAACAAGGCCTAGTTTTCCCTGCTGGCTCTTTGGGCGTGGGACCAATCTCCAGCCATATGGCCCTTTTTGTGCCTGGTGCGGCGCCAAGTGGGAAAGGGTGGTTTTGAGGCTGAAGGCAGCAGGAAAGCCTGCAGCCCCCAGGTTTTTGGGGCTACGCAAGCGGTTCCCAAAGAGCTTTAGAACAAGGCATAATGTTCCCTGCTGGCTGTTTTGGCGTGGGACCAGTCTCCAGCCATATGGCCATTTTTGTGCCTGGCGCGGCGCCAAGTGGGAAAGGGTGGTTTTGAGGCTGAAGGCAGCAGGAAAGCCTGCAGCTCGCAGGTGTGTGGGGCTACGCAAGCGGTTCCCAAAGAGCTTTAGAACAAGGCCTAGTTTTCCCTGCTGGCTCTTTGGGCGTGGGACCAATCTCCAGCCATATGGCCATTTTTGTGCCTGGCGCGACGCCAAGTGGGAAAGGGTGGTTTTGAGGCTGAAGGCAGCAGGAAAGCCTGCAGCCCCCAGGTCTGTGCGGCTATGCAAGCGGTTCCCAAAGAGCTTTAGAACAAGGCATAATGTTCCCTGCTGGCTGTTTTGGCGTGGGAACAATCTCCAGCCATATGGCCATTTTTGTGCCTGGCGTGGCGCCAGGTGGGAAAGGGTGGTTTTGAGGCTGAAGGCAGCTGGAAAGCCTGCAGCCCCCAGGTCTGTGGGGCTACGCAAGCGGTTCCCAAAGAGCTTTAGAACAAGGCCTAGTTTTCCCTGCTGGCTCTTTGGGCGTGGGACCAATCTCCAGCCATATGGCCATTTTTGCGCCTGGCGCGGCGCCAAGTGGGAAAGGGTGGTTTTGAGGCTGAAGGCAGCAGGAAAGCCTGCAGCCCCCAGGTCTGTGGGGCTACGCAAGCGGTTCCCAAAGAGCTTTAGAACAAGGCCTAGTTTTCCCTGCTGGCTCTTTGGGCGTGGGACCAATCTCCAGACATATGGCCATTTTTGGGACTGGCGCGGCGCCAAGTGGGAAAGGGTGGTTTTGAGGCTGAAGGCAGCAGGAAAGCCTGCAGCCCCCAGGTGTGTGGGGCTACGCAAGCGGTTCCCAAAGAGCTTTAGAACAAGGCCTAGTTTTCCCTGCTGGCTCTTTGGGCGTGGGACCAATCTCCAGACTTTTGGTCAGTTTTGTGCCTGGCGCGACGCCAAGTGTGAAAGGGTGGTTTTGAGGCTGAAGGCAGCAGGAAAGCCTGCAGCCCCCAGGTGTGTGGGGCTACGCAAGCGGTTCCCAAAGAGCTTTAGAACAAGGCCTAGTTTTCCCTGCTGGCTCTTTGGGCGTGGGACCAATCTCCAGCCATATGGCCATTTTTGGGACTGGCGCGGCGCCAAGTGGGAAAGGGTGGTTTTGAGGCTGAAGGCAGCAGGAAAGCCTGCAGCCCCCAGGTGTGTGGGGCTACGCAAGCGGTTCCCAAAGAGCTTTAGAACAAGGCATAATGTTCCCTGCTGGCTGTTTTGGCGTGGGACCAATCTCCAGCCATATGGCCATTTTTGTGCCTGGCGCGGTGCCAAGTGGGAAAGGGTGGTTTTGAGGCTGAAGGCAGCAGGAAAGCCTGCAGCCCCCAGGTGTGTGGGGCTACGCAAGCGGTTCCCAAAGAGCTTTAGAACAAGGCATAATGTTCCCTGCTGGCTGTTTTCGCGTGGGACCAATCTCCAGACATATGGCCATTTTTGGGACTGGCGCGACGCCAAGTGGGAAAGGGTGGTTTTGAGGCTGAAGGCAGCAGGAAAGCCTGCAGCCCCCAGGTGTGTGGGGCTACGCAAGCGGTTCCCATAGAGCTTTAGAACAAGGCCTAGTTTTCCCTGCTGGCTCTTTGGGCGTGGGACCAATCTCCAGACTTTTGGTCAGTTTTGTGCCTGGCGCGACGCCAAGTGTGAAAGGGTGGTTTTGAGGCTGAAGGCAGCAGGAAAGCCTGCAGCCCCCAGGTGTGTGGGGCTATGCAAGCGGTTCCCAAAGAGCTTTAGAACAAGGCCTAGTTTTCCCTGCTGGCTCTTTGGGCGTGGGACCAATCTCCAGACATATGGCCATTTTTGTGCCTGGCGCGGCGCCAAGTGGGAAAGGGTGGTTTTGAGGCTGAAGGCAGCAGGAAAGCCTGCAGCCCCCAGGTGTGTGGGGCTACGCAAGCGGTTCCCAAAGAGCTTTAGAACAAGGCCTAGTTTTCCCTGCTGGCTCTTTGGGCGTGGGACCAATCTCCAGACATATGGCCATTTTTGGGACTGGCGCGGCGCCAAGTGGGAAAGGGTGGTTTTGAGGCTGAAGGCAGCAGGAAAGCCTGCAGCCCCCAGGTGTGTGGGGCTACGCAAGCGGTTCCCAAAGAGCTTTAGAACAAGGCATAATGTTCCCTGCTGGCTGTTTTCGCGTGGGACCAATCTCCAGCCATATGGCCATTTTTGTGCCTGGCGCGGCGCCAAGTGTGAAAGGGTGGTTTTGAGGCTGAAGGCAGCAGGAAAGCCTGCAGCCCCCAGGTGTGTGGGGCTACGCAAGCGGTTCCCAAAGAGCTTTAGAACAAGGCATAATGTTCCCTGCTGGCTGTTTTCGCGTGGGACCAATCTCCAGACATATGGCCATTTTTGTGCCTGGCGCGGCGCCAAGTGGGAAAGGGTGGTTTTGAGGCTGAAGGCAGCAGGAAAGCCTGCAGCCCCCAGGTGTGTGGGGCTACGCAAGCGGTTCCCAAAGAGCTTTAGAACAAGGCATAATGTTCCCTGCTGGCTGTTTTGGCGTGGGAACAATCTCCAGACATATGGCCATTTTTGTGCCTGGCGTGGCGCCAAGTGGGAAAGGGTGGTTTTGAGGCTGAAGGCAGCAGGAAAGCCTGCAGCCCCCAGGTGTGTGGGGCTACGCAAGCGGTTCCCAAAGAGCTTTAGAACAAGGCCTAGTTTTCCCTGCTGGCTCTTTGGGCGTGGGACCAATCTCCAGCCATATGGCCATTTTTGGGACTGGCGCGGCGCCAAGTGGGAAAGGGTGGTTTTGAGGCTGAAGGCAGCAGGAAAGCCTGCAGCCCCCAGGTGTGTGGGGCTACGCAAGCGGTTCCCAAAGAGCTTTAGAACAAGGCCTAGTTTTCCCTGCTGGCTCTTTGGGCGTGGGACCAATCTCCAGCCATATGGCCATTTTTGTGCCTGGCGTGACGCCAAGTGGGAAAGGGTGGTTTTGAGGCTGAAGGCAGCAGGAAAGACTGCAGCCCCCAGGTCTGTGGGGCTATGCAAGCGGTTCCCAAAGAGCTTTAGAACAAGGCATAGTTTTCCCTGCTGGCTGTTTCGGCGTGGGACCAATCTCCAGACATATGGCCATTTTTGTGCCTGGCGTTGCGCCAAGTGGGAAAGGGTGGTTTTGAGGCTGAAGGCAGCAGGAAAGCCTGCAGCCCCCAGGTGTGTGGGGCTACGCAAGCGGTTCCCAAAGAGCTTTAGAACAAGGCATAATGTTCCCTGCTGGCTGTTTTGGCGTGGGACCAATCTCCAGCCATATGGCCATTTTTGTGCCTGGCGTTGCGCCAAGTGGGAAAGGGTGGTTTTGAGGCTGAAGGCAGCAGGAAAGCCTGCAGCCCCCAGGTGTGTGGGGCTACGCAAGCGGTTCCCAAAGAGCTTTAGAACAAGGCCTAGTTTTCCCTGCTGGCTCTTTGGGCGTGGGACCAATCTCCAGGCATATGGCCATTTTTGGGACTGGCGCGGCGCCAAGTGGAAAAGGGTGATTTTGAGGCTGAAGGCAGCAGGAAAGCCTGCAGCCCCCAGGTGTGTGGGGCTACGCAAGCGGTTCCCAAAGAGCTTTAGAACAAGGCATAGTTTTCCCTGCTGGCTGTTTTCGCGTGGGACCAATCTCCAGCCATATGGCCATTTTTGTGCCTGGCGCGGCGCCAAGTGGGAAAGGGTGGTTTTGAGGCTGAAGGCAGCAGGAAAGCCTGCAGCCCCCAGGTGTGTGGGGCTACGCAAGCGGTTCCCAAAGAGCTTTAGAACAAGGCATAATGTTCCCTGCTGGCTGTTTTCGCGTGGGACCAATCTCCAGACATATGGCCATTTTTGGGACTGGCGCGACGCCAAGTGGGAAAGGGTGGTTTTGAGGCTGAAGGCAGCAGGAAAGCCTGCAGCCCCCAGGTGTGTGGGGCTACGCAAGCGGTTCCCAAAGAGCTTTAGAACAAGGCATAATGTTCCCTGCTGGCTGTTTTGGCGTGGGACCAATCTCCAGCCATATGGCCATTTTTGTGCCTGGCGCGGCGCCAAGTGGGAAAGGGTGGTTTTGAGGCTGAAGGCAGCAGGAAAGCCTGCAGCCCCCAGGTCTGTGGGGCTACGCAAGCGGTTCCCAAAGAGCTTTAGAACAAGGCCTAGTTTTCCCTGCTGGCTCTTTGGGCGTGGGACCAATCTCCAGCCATATGGCCATTTTTGTGCCTGGCGCGGCGCCAAGTGGGAAAGGGTGGTTTTGAGGCTGAAGGCAGCAGGAAAGCCTGCAGCCCCCAGGTGTGTGGGGCTACGCAAGCGGTTCCCAAAGAGCTTTAGAACAAGGCATAGTTTTCCCTGCTGGCTGTTTTCGCGTGGGACCAATCTCCAGCCATATGGCCATTTTTGTGCCTGGCGCGGCGCCAAGTGGGAAAGGGTGGTTTTGAGGCTGAAGGCAGCAGGAAAGCCTGCAGCCCCCAGGTGTGTGGGGCTACGCAAGCGGTTCCCAAAGAGCTTTAGAACAAGGCCTAGTTTTCCCTGCTGGCTCTTTGGGCGTGGGACCAATCTCCAGCCATATGGCCATTTTTGTGCCTGGCGCGACGCCAAGTGGGAAAGGGTGGTTTTGAGGCTGAAGGCAGCAGGAAAGCCTGCAGCTCCCAGGTCTGTGGGGCTACGCAAGCGGTTCCCAAAGAGCTTTAGAACAAGGCATAATGTTCCCTGCTGGCTGTTTTCGCGTGGGACCAATCTCCAGCCATATGGCCATTTTTGTGCATGGCGCGGCGCCAAGTGGGAAAGGGTGGTTTTGAGGCTGAAGGCAGCAGGAAAGCCTGCAGCCCCCAGGTCTGTGGGGCTACGCAAGCGGTTCCCAAAGAGCTTTAGAACAAGGCATAATGTTCCCTGCTGGCTGTTTTGGCGTGGGACCAATCTCCAGACATATGGCCATTTTTGTGCCTGGCGCGGCGCCAAGTGGGAAAGTGTGGTTTTGAGGCTGAAGGCAGCAGGAAAGCCTGCAGCCCCCAGGTGTGTGGGGCTACGCAAGCGGTTCCCAAAGAGCTTTAGAACAAGGCCTAGTTTTCCCTGCTGGCTCTTTGGGCGTGGGACCAATCTCCAGACATATGGCCATTTTTGTGCCTGGCGCGGCGCCAAGTGGGAAAGGGTGGTTTTGAGGCTGAAGGCAGCAGGAAAGCCTGCAGCCCCCAGGTGTGTGGGGCTACGCAAGCGGTTCCCAAAGAGCTTTAGAACAAGGCCTAGTTTTCCCTGCTGGCTCTTTGGGCGTGTGGACCAATCTCCAGCCATATGGCCATTTTTGCGCCTGGCGCGGCGCCAAGTGGGAAAGGGTGGTTTTGAGGCTGAAGGCAGCAGGAAAGCCTGCAGCCCCCAGGTCTGTGGGGCTACGCAAGCGGTTCCCAAAGAGCTTTAGAACAAGGCCTAGTTTTCCCTGCTGTCTGTTTTGGCGTGGGACCAATCTCCAGACATATGGCCATTTTTGGGACTGGCGCGGCGCCAAGTGGGAAAGGGTGGTTTTGAGGCTGAAGGCAGCAGGAAAGCCTGCAGCCCCCAGGTGTGTGGGGCTACGCAAGCGGTTCCCAAAGAGCTTTAGAACAAGGCCTAGTTTTCCCTGCTGGCTCTTTGGGCGTGGGACCAATCTCCAGACTTTTGGTCAGTTTTGTGCCTGGCGCGGCGCCAAGTGTGAAAGGGTGGTTTTGAGGCTGAAGGCAGCAGGAAAGCCTGCAGCCCCCAGGTGTGTGGGGCTATGCAAGCGGTTCCCAAAGAGCTTTAGAACAAGGCATAGTTTTCCCTGCTGGCTGTTTCGGCGTGGGACCAATCTCCAGCCATATGGCCATTTTTGTGCCTGGCGCGGCGCCAAGTGGGAAAGGGTGGTTTTGAGGCTGAAGGCAGCAGGAAAGCCTGCAGCCCCCAGGTGTGTGGGGCTACGCAAGCGGTTCCCAAAGAGCTTTAGAACAAGGCATAGTTTTCCCTGCTGGCTCTTTGGGGGTGGGACCACTCTCCAGACATATGGCCATTTTTGGGACTGGCGCGGCGCCAAGTGGGAAAGGGTGGTTTTGAGGCTGAAGGCAGCAGGAAAGCCTGCAGCCCCCAGGCGTGTGGGGCTACGCAAGCGGTTCCCAAAGAGCTTTAGAACAAGGCATAATGTTCCCTGCTGGCTGTTTTGGCGTGGGACCAATCTCCAGCCATATGGCCATTTTTGTGCCTGGCGCGGTGCCAATTGGGAAAGGGTGGTTTTGAGGCTGAAGGCAGCAGGAAAGCCTGCAGCCCCCAGGTGTGTGGGGCTACGCAAGCGGTTCCCAAAGAGCTTTAGAACAAGGCATAATGTTCCCTGCTGGCTGTTTTGGCGTGGGACCAATCTCCAGACATATGGCCATTTTTGTGCCTGGCGCGACGCCAAGTGGGAAAGGGTGGTTTTGAGGCTGAAGGCAGCAGGAAAGCCTGCAGCCCCCAGGTCTGTGGGGCTACGCAAGCGGTTCCCAAAGAGCTTTAGAACAAGGCATAATGTTCCCTGCTGGCTGTTTTGGTGTGGGACCAATCTCCAGCCATATGGCCATTTTTGGGACTGGCGCGGCGCCAAGTGGGAAAGGGTGGTTTTGAGGCTGAAGGCAGCAGGAAAGCCTGCAGCCCCCAGGTGTGTGGGGCTACGCAAGCGGTTCCCAAAGAGCCTTAGAACAAGGCCTAGTTTTCCCTGCTGGCTCTTTGGGCGTGGGACCAATCTCCAGACATATGGCCATTTTTGTGCCTGGCGTGACGCCAAGTGGGAAAGGGTGGTTTTGAGGCTGAAGGCAGCAGGAAAGCCTGCAGCCCCCAGGTCTGTGCGGCTATGCAAGCGGTTCCCAAAGAGCTTTAGAACAAGGCATAGTTTTCCCTGCTGGCTGTTTCGGCGTGGGACCAATCTCCAGACATATGGCCATTTTTGTGCATGGCGTTGCGCCAAGTGGGAAAGGGTGGTTTTGAGGCTGAAGGCAGCAGGAAAGCCTGCAGCCCCCAGGTGTGTGGGGCTACGCAAGCGGTTCCCAAAGAGCTTTAGAACAAGGCCTAGTTTTCCCTGCTGGCTGTTTCGGCGTGGGACCAATCTCCAGCCATATGGCCATTTTTGTGCCTGGCGCGACGCCAAGTGGGAAAGGGTGGTTTTGAGGCTGAAGGCAGCAGGAAAGCCTGCAGCCCCCAGGTCTGTGGGGCTATGCAAGCGGTTCCCAAAGAGCTTTAGAACAAGGCATAGTTTTCCCTGCTGGCTCTTTGGGCGTGGGACCAATCTCCAGACATATGGCCATTTTTGTGCCTGGCGTGACGCCAAGTGGGAAAGGGTGGTTTTGAGGCTGAAGGCAGCAGGAAAGCCTGCAGCCCCCAGGTCTGTGCGGCTATGCAAGCGGTTCCCAAAGAGCTTTAGAACAAGGCCTAGTTTTCCCTGCTGTCTGTTTCGGCGTGGGACCAATCTCCAGACATATGGCCATTTTTGTGCCTGGCGTTGCGCCAAGTGGGAAAGGGTGGTTTTGAGGCTGAAGGCAGCAGGAAAGCCTGCAGCCCCCAGGTGTGTGGGGCTATGCAAGCGGTTCCCAAAGAGCTTTAGAACAAGGCATAATGTTCCCTGCTGGCTGTTTTGGCGTGGGAACAATCTCCAGACATATGGCCATTTTTGTGCCTGGCGCGGCGCCAAGTGGGAAAGGGTGGTTTTGAGGCTGAAGGCAGCAGGAAAGCCTGCAGCCCCCAGGTGTGTGGGGCTACGCAAGCGGTTCCCAAAGAGCTTTAGAACAAGGCCTAGTTTTCCCTGCTGGCTCTTTGGGTGTGGGACCAATCTCCAGCCATATGGCCATTTTTGTGCCTGGCGCGGCGCCAAGTGGGAAAGGGTGGTTTTGAGGCTGAAGGCAGCAGGAAAGCCTGCAGCCCCCAGGTGTGTGGGGCTACGCAAGCGGTTCCCAAAGAGCTTTAGAACAAGGCCTAGTTTTCCCTGCTGGCTCTTTGGGCGTGGGACCAATCTCCAGCCATATGGCCCTTTTTGTGCCTGGCGCGGCGCCAAGTGGGAAAGGGTGGTTTTGAGGCTGAAGGCAGCAGGAAAGCCTGCAGCCCCCAGGTTTTTGGGGCTACGCAAGCGGTTCCCAAAGAGCTTTAGAACAAGGCATAATGTTCCCTGCTGGCTGTTTTGGGTGTGGGACCAATCTCCAGCCATATGGCCATTTTTGTGCCTGGCGCGGCGCCAAGTGGGAAAGGGTGGTTTTGAGGCTGAAGGCAGCAGGAAAGCCTGCAGCCCCCAGGTGTGTGGGGCTACGCAAGCGGTTCCCAAAGAGCTTTAGAACAAGGCCTAGTTTTCCCTGCTGGCTCTTTGGGCGTGGGACCAATCTCCAGCCATATGGCCCTTTTTGTGCCTGGCGCGGCGCCAAGTGGGAAAGGGTGGTTTTGAGGCTGAAGGCAGCAGGAAAGCCTGCAGCCCCCAGGTTTTTGGGGCTACGCAAGCGGTTCCCAAAGAGCTTTAGAACAAGGCATAATGTTCCCTGCTGGCTGTTTTGGCGTGGGACCAGTCTCCAGCCATATGGCCATTTTTGTGCCTGGCGCGGCGCCAAGTGGGAAAGGGTGGTTTTGAGGCTGAAGGCAGCAGGAAAGCCTGCAGCTCGCAGGTGTGTGGGGCTACGCAAGCGGTTCCCAAAGAGCTTTAGAACAAGGCCTAGTTTTCCCTGCTGGCTCTTTGGGCGTGGGACCAATCTCCAGCCATATGGCCATTTTTGTGCCTGGCGCGACGCCAAGTGGGAAAGGGTGGTTTTGAGGCTGAAGGCAGCAGGAAAGCCTGCAGCCCCCAGGTCTGTGCGGCTATGCAAGCGGTTCCCAAAGAGCTTTAGAACAAGGCATAGTTTTCCCTGCTGGCTCTTTGGGCGTGGGACCAATCTCCAGCCATATGGCCATTTTTGTGCCTGGCGTTGCGCCAAGTGGGAAAGGGTGGTTTTGAGGCTGAAGGCAGCAGGAAAGCCTGCAGCCCCCAGGTGTGTGGGGCTACGCAAGCGGTTCCCAAAGAGCTTTAGAACAAGGCATAGTGTTCCCTGCTGTCTGTTTTGGCGTGGGAACAATCTCCAGCCATATGGCCATTTTTGTGCCTGGCGCGGCGCCAAGTGGGAAAGGGTGGTTTTGAGGCTGAAGGCAGCAGGAAAGCCTGCAGCTCGCAGGTGTGTGGGGCTACGCAAGCGGTTCCCAAAGAGCTTTAGAACAAGGCCTAGTTTTCCCTGCTGGCTCTTTGGGCGTGGGACCAATCTCCAGACATATGGCCATTTTTGTGCCTGGCGCGGCGCCAAGTGGGAAAGGGTGGTTTTGAGGCTGAAGGCAGCAGGAAAGCCTGCAGCCCCCAGGTCTGTGCGGTTATGCAAGCGGTTCCCAAAGAGCTTTAGAACAAGGCATAGTTTTCCCTGCTGGCTGTTTCGGCGTGGGACCAATCTCCAGACATATGGCCATTTTTGTGCCTGGCGTTGCGCCAGGTGGCAAAGGGTGGTTTTGAGGCTGAAGGCAGCAGGAAAGCCTGCAGCCCCCAGGTCTGTGGGGATACGCAAGCGGTTCCCAAAGAGCTTTAGAACAAGGCATAGTGTTCCCTGCTGTCTGTTTTGGCGTGGGACCAATCTCCAGCCATATGGCCATTTTTGTGCCTGGCGCGGCGCCAAGTGGGAAAGGGTGGTTTTGAGGCTGAAGGCAGCAGGAAAGCCTGCAGCCCCCAGGTGTGTGCGGCTATGCAAGCGGTTCCCAAAGAGCTTTAGAACAAGGCATAATGTTCCCTGCTGGCTGTTTCGGCGTGGGACCAATCTCCAGACATATGGCCATTTTTGTGCCTGGCGTTGCGCCAAGTGGGAAAGGGTGGTTTTGAGGCTGAAGGCAGCAGGAAAGCCTGCAGCCCCCAGGTGTGTGGGGCTACG
Organism: Larus michahellis; assembly: GCF_964199755.1. NCBI lineage: Eukaryota > Metazoa > Chordata > Aves > Charadriiformes > Laridae > Larus > Larus michahellis. The sequence goes on from NW_027436277.1 coordinate 261,634, forward strand.
CAAGCGGTTTCCAAAGAGCTTTAGAACAAGGCATAGTGTTCCCTGCTGGCTGTTTTGGCGTGGGACCAATCTCCAGCCATATGGCCATTTTTGTGCCTGGCGCGGCGCCAAGTGGGAAAGTGTGGTTTTGAGGCTGAAGGCAGCAGGAAAGCCTGCAGCCCCCAGGTGTGTGGGGCTACACAAGCGGTTCCCAAAGAGCTCTAGAACAAGGCCTAGTTTTCCCTGCTGGCTCTTTGGGCGTGGGACCAATCTCCAGACATATGGCCATTTTTGTGCCTGGCGCGGCGCCAAGTGGGAAAGGGTGGTTTTGAGGCTGAAGGCAGCAGGAAAGCCTGCAGCCCCCAGGTGTGTGGGGCTACGCAAGCGGTTCCCAAAGAGCTTTAGAACAAGGCATAGTTTTCCCTGCTGGCTGTTTCGGCGTGGGACCAATCTCCAGCCATATGGCCGTTTTTGTGCCTGGCGCGGCACCAAGTGGGAAAGGGTGGTTTTGAGGCTGAAGGCAGCAGGAAAGCCTGCAGCCCCCAAGTCTGTGGGGCTACGCAAGCGGTTCCCAAAGAGCTTTAGAACAAGGCATAGTGTTCCCTGCTGGCTCTTTGGGCGTGGGACCAATCTCCAGCCATATGGCCATTTTTGGGACTGGCGCGACGCCAAGTGGGAAAGGGTGGTTTTGAGGCTGAAGGCAGCAGGAAAGCCTGCAGCCCCCAGGTCTGTGGGGCTATGCAAGCGGTTCCCAAAGAGCTTTAGAAGAAGGCATAATTTTCCCTGCTGGCTCTTTGGGCGTGGGACCAATTTCCAGCCATATGGCCATTTTTGTGCCTGGCGCGACGCCAAGTGGGAAAGGGTGGTTTTGAGGCTGAAGGCAGCAGGAAAGCCTGCAGCCCCCAGGTGTGTGGGGCTACGCAAGCGGTTCCCAAAGAGCTTTAGAACAAGGCATAATGTTCCCTGCTGGCTGTTTTGGCGTGGGAGCAATCTCCAGACATATGGCCATTTTTGTGCCTGGCGCGGCGCCAAGTGGGAAAGGGTGGTTTTGAGGCTGAAGGCAGCAGGAAAGCCTGCAACCCCCAGGTCTGTGGGGCTACGCAAGCGGTTCCCAAAGAGCTTTAGAACAAGGCCTAGTTTTCCCTGCTGGCTCTTTGGGCGTGTGGACCAATCTCCAGACATATGGCCATTTTTGCGCCTGGCGCGGCGCCAAGTGGGAAAGGGTGGTTTTGAGGCTGAAGGCAGCAGGAAAGCCTGCAGCCCCCAGGTCTGTGGGGCTACGCAAGCGGTTCCCAAAGAGCTTTAGAACAAGGCCTAGTTTTCCCTGCTGTCTGTTTTGGCGTGGGACCAATCTCCAGCCATATGGCCATTTTTGTGCCTGGCGCGGCGCCAAGTGGGAAAGGGTGGTTTTGAGGCTGAAGGCAGCAGGAAAGCCTGCAGCCCCCAGGTGTGTGGGGCTACGCAAGCGGTTCCCAAAGAGCTTTAGAACAAGGCCTAGTTTTCCCTGCTGGCTCTTTGGGCGTGGGACCAATCTCCAGACTTTGGGTCAGTTTTGTGCCTGGCGCGACGCCAAGTGTGAAAGGGTGGTTTTGAGGCTGAAGGCAGCAGGAAAGCCTGCAGCCCCCAGGTGTGTGGGGCTATGCAAGCGGTTCCCAAAGAGCTTTAGAACAAGGCATAGTTTTCCCTGCTGGCTGTTTTGGCGTGGGACCAATCTCCAGCCATATGGCCATTTTTGTGCCTGGCGCGGCGCCAAGTGGGAAAGGGTGGTTTTGAGGCTGAAGGCAGCAGGAAAGCCTGCAGCCCCCAGGTGTGTGGGGCTACGCAAGCGGTTCCCAAAGAGCTTTAGAACAAGGCCTAGTTTTCCCTGCTGGCTCTTTGGGCGTGGGACCAATCTCCAGCCATATGGCCATTTTTGGGACTGGCGCGGCGCCAAGTGGGAAAGGGTGGTTTTGAGGCTGAAGGCAGCAGGAAAGCCTGCAGCCCCCAGGTCTGTGAGGCTACGCAAGCGGTTCCCAAAGAGCTTTAGAACAAGGCATAATGTTCCCTGCTGGCTGTTTTCGCGTGGGACCAATCTCCAGCCATATGGCCATTTTTGTGCCTGGCGCGGTGCCAATTGGGAAAGGGTGGTTTTGAGGCTGAAGGCAGCAGGAAAGCCTGCAGCCCCCAGGTGTGTGGGGCTACGCAAGCGGTTCCCAAAGAGCTTTAGAACAAGGCATAATGTTCCCTGCTGGCTGTTTTCGCGTGGGACCAATCTCCAGGCATATGGCCATTTTTGGGACTGGCGCGACGCCAAGTGGGAAAGGGTGGTTTTGAGGCTGAAGGCAGCAGGAAAGCCTGCAGCCCCCAGGTCTGTGGGGATACGCAAGCGGTTCCCAAAGAGCTTTAGACCAAGGCATAATGTTCCCTGCTGGCTGTTTTGGCGTGGGAACAATCTCCAGACATATGGCCATTTTTGTGCCTGGCGCGGCGCCAAGTGGGAAAGGGTGGTTTTGAGGCTGAAGGCAGCAGGAAAGCCTGCAGCCCCCAGGTGTGTGGGGCTACGCAAGCGGTTCCCAAAGAGCTTTAGAACAAGGCCTAGTTTTCCCTGCTGGCTCTTTGGGCGTGGGACCAATCTCCAGCCATATGGCCATTTTTGGGACTGGCGCGGCGCCAAGTGGGAAAGGGTGGTTTTGAGGCTGAAGGCAGCAGGAAAGCCTGCAGCCCCCAGGTGTGTGGGGCTACGCAAGCGGTTCCCAAAGAGCTTTAGAACAAGGCATAGTTTTCCCTGCTGGCTCTTTGGGCGTGGGACCAATCTCCAGCCATATGGCCATTTTTGGGACTGGCGCGGCGCCAATTGGGAAAGGGTGGTTTTGAGGCTGAAGGCAGCAGGAAAGCCTGCAGCCCCCAGGTGTGTGGGGCTACGCAAGCGGTTCCCAAAGAGCTTTAGAACAAGGCCTAGTTTTCCCTGCTGGCTCTTTGGGCGTGGGACCAATCTCCAGCCATATGGCCATTTTTGGGACTGGCGCGGCGCCAAGTGGGAAAGGGTGGTTTTGAGGCTGAAGGCAGCAGGAAAGCCTGCAGCCCCCAGGTGTGTGGGGCTACGCAAGCGGTTCCCAAAGAGCTTTAGAACAAGGCATAGTTTTCCCTGCTGGCTGTTTTCGCGTGGGACCAATCTCCAACCATATGGCCATTTTTGTGCCTGGCGCGGCGCCAAGTGGGAAAGGGTGGTTTTGAGGCTGAAGGCAGCAGGAAAGCCTGCAGCCCCCAGGTGTGTGGGGCTACGCAAGCGGTTCCCAAAGAGCTTTAGAACAAGGCATAATGTTCCCTGCTGGCTGTTTTGGCGTGGGACCAATCTCCAGCCATATGGCCATTTTTGCGCCTGGCGCGGCGCCAAGTGGGAAAGGGTGGTTTTGAGGCTGAAGGCAGCAGGAAAGCCTGCAGCTCGCAGGTGTGTGGGGCTACGCAAGCGGTTCCCAAAGAGCTTTAGAACAAGGCCTAGTTTTCCCTGCTGGCTCTTTGGGCGTGGGACCAATCTCCAGACATATGGCCATTTTTGTGCCTGGCGCGACGCCAAGTGGGAAAGGGTGGTTTTGAGGCTGAAGGCAGTAGGAAAGCCTGCAGCCCCCAGGTCTGTGCGGCTATGCAAGCGGTTCCCAAAGAGCTTTAGAACAAGGCCTAGTTTTCCCTGCTGGCTCTTTGGGCGTGGGACCAATCTCCAGACATATGGCCATTTTTGGGACTGGCGTTGCGCCAAGTGGGAAAGGGTGGTTTTGAGGCTGAAGGCAGCAGGAAAGCCTGCAGCCCCCAGGTGTGTGGGGCTACGCAAGCGGTTCCCAAAGAGCTTTAGAACAAGGCATAGTGTTCCCTGCTGTCTGTTTTGGCGTGGGACCAATCTCCAGCCATATGGCCATTTTTGTGCCTGGCGCGGCGCCAAGTGGGAAAGGGTGGTTTTGAGGCTGAAGGCAGCAGGAAAGCCTGCAGCCCCCAGGTGTGTGGGGCTACGCAAGCGGTTCCCAAAGAGCTTTAGAACAAGGCATAATGTTCCCTGCTGGCTGTTTTGGCGTGGGAACAATCTCCAGACATATGGCCATTTTTGTGCCTGGCATGGCGCCAAGTGGGAAAGGGTGGTTTTGAGGCTGAAGGCAGCAGGAAAGCCTGCAGCCCCCAGGTCTGTGGGGATACGCAAGCGGTTCCCAAAGAGCTTTAGAACAAGGCATAGTTTTCCCTCCTGGCTGTTTTCGCGTGGGACCAATCTCCAGCCATATGGCCATTTTTGGGACTGGCGCGGCGGCAAGTGGGAAAGGGTGGTTTTGAGGCTGAAGGCAGCAGGAAAGCCTGCAGCCCCCAGGTCTGTGCGGCTATGCAAGCGGTTCCCAAAGAGCTTTAGAACAAGGCATAATGTTCCCTGCTGGCTGTTTCGGCGTGGGACCAATCTCCAGACATATGGCCATTTTTGTGCATGGCGTTGCGCCAAGTGGGAAAGGGTGGTTTTGAGGCTGAAGGCAGCAGGAAAGCCTGCAGCCCCCAGGTGTGTGGGGCTACGCAAGCGGTTCCCAAAGAGCTTTAGAACAAGGCATAGTGTTCCGTGCTGGCTGTTTTGGCGTGGGACCAATCTCCAGCCATATGGCCATTTTTGGGACTGGCGTGGCGCCAAGTGGGAAAGGGTGGTTTTGAGGCTGAAGGCAGCAGGAAAGCCTGCAGCCCCCAGGTCTGTGGGGCTACGCAAGCGGTTCCCAAAGAGCTCTAGAACAAGGCCTAGTTTTCCCTGCTGGCTCTTTGGGCGTGGGACCAATCTCCAGACATATGGCCATTTTTGGGACTGGCGCGGCGCCAAGTGGGAAAGGGTGGTTTTGAGGCTGAAGGCAGCAGGAAAGCCTGCAGCCCCCAGGTGTGTGGGGCTACGCAAGCGGTTCCCAAAGAGCTTTAGAACAAGGCGTAATGTTCCCTGCTGGCTGTTTTGGCGTGGGAACAATCTCCAGACATATGGCCATTTTTGGGACTGGCGCGGCGTCAAGTGGGAAAGGGTGGTTTTGAGGCTGAAGGCAGCAGGAAAGCCTGCAGCCCCCAGGTCTGTGGGGCTACGCAAGCGGTTCCCAAAGAGCTTTAGAACAAGGCCTAGTTTTCCCTGCTGGCTCTTTGGGCGTGTGGACCAATCTCCAGCCATATGGCCATTTTTGCGCCTGGCGCGGCGCCAAGTGGGAAAGGGTGGTTTTGAGGCTGAAGGCAGCAGGAAAGCCTGCAGCCCCCAGGTGTGTGGGGCTACGCAAGCGGTTCCCAAAGAGCTTTAGAACAAGGCCTAGTTTTCCCTGCTGTCTGTTTTGGCGTGGGACCAATCTCCAGCCATATGGCCATTTTTGTGCCTGGCGCGGCGCCAAGTGGGAAAGGGTGGTTTTGAGGCTGAAGGCAGCAGGAAAGCCTGCAGCCCCCAGGTGTGTGGGGCTACGCAAGCGGTTCCCAAAGAGCTTTAGAACAAGGCCTAGTTTTCCCTGCTGGCTCTTTGGGCGTGGGACCAATCTCCAGACATATGGCCATTTTTGTGCCTGGCCTGACGCCAGGTGGGAAAGGGTGGTTTTGAGGCTGAAGGCAGCAGGAAAGCCTGCAGCCCCCAGGTCTGTGGGGATACGCAAGCGGTTCCCAAAGAGCTTTAGAACAAGGCATAGTTTTCCCTGCTGGCTGTTTTCGCGTGGGACCAATCTCCAGCCATATGGCCATTTTTGTGCCTGGCGCGGCGCCAAGTGGGAAAGGGTGGTTTTGAGGCTGAAGGCAGCAGGAAAGCCTGCAGCCCCCAGGTGTGTGGGGCTATGCAAGCGGTTCCCAAAGAGCTTTAGAACAAGGCATAATGTTCCCTGCTGGCTGTTTCGGCGTGGGACCAATCTCCAGACATATGGCCATTTTTGTGCCTGGCGCGGCGCCAAGTGGGAAAGGGTGGTTTTGAGGCTGAAGGCAGCAGGAAAGCCTGCAGCCCCCAGGTGTGTGGGGCTACGCAAGCGGTTTCCAAAGAGCTTTAGAACAAGGCATAGTGTTCCCTGCTGGCTGTTTTGGTGTGGGACCAATCTCCAGCCATATGGCCATTTTTGTGCCTGGCGCGGCGCCAAGTGGGAAAGGGTGGTTTTGAGGCTGAAGGCAGCAGGAAAGCCTGCAGCCCCCAGGTGTGTGGGGCTACGCAAGCGGTTCCCAAAGAGCTCTAGAACAAGGCCTAGTTTTCCCTGCTGGCTCTTTGGGCGTGGGACCAATCTCCAGACATATGGCCATTTTTGTGCCTGGCGCGGCGCCAAGTGGGAAAGGGTGGTTTTGAGGCTGAAGGCAGCAGGAAAGCCTGCAGCCCCCAGGTCTGTGGGGCTACGTAAGCGGTTCCCAAAGAGCTTTAGAACAAGGCGTAATGTTCCCTGCTGGCTGTTTTGGCGTGGGACCAATCTCCAGACATATGGCCATTTTTGCGCCTGGCGCGGCGCCAAGTGGGAAAGGGTGGTTTTGAGGCTGAAGGCAGCAGGAAAGCCTGCAGCCCCCAGGTGTGTGGGGCTACGCAAGCGGTTCCCAAAGAGCTTTAGAACAAGGCCTAGTTTTCCCTGCTGTCTGTTTTGGCGTGGGACCAATCTCCAGCCATATGGCCATTTTTGGGACTGGCGCGGCGCCAAATGGGAAAGGGTGGTTTTGAGGCTGAAGGCAGCAGGAAAGCCTGCAGCCCCCAGGTCTGTGGGGCTACGCAAGCGGTTCCCAAAGAGCTTTAGAACAAGGCCTAGTTTTCCCTGCTGGCTCTTTGGGCGTGGGACCAATCTCCAGACATATGGCCATTTTTGTGCCTGGCCTGACGCCAAGTGGGAAAGGGTGGTTTTGAGGCTGAAGGCAGCAGGAAAGCCTGCAGCCCCCAGGTCTGTGGGGATACGCAAGCGGTTCCCAAAGAGCTTTAGAACAAGGCCTAGTTTTCCCTGCTGGCTGTTTTCGCGTGGGACCAATCTCCAGCCATATGGCCATTTTTGTGCCTGGCGCGGCGCCAAGTGGGAAAGGGTGGTTTTGAGGCTGAAGGCAGCAGGAAAGCCTGCAGCCCCCAGGTCTGTGGGGCTATGCAAGCGGTTCCCAAAGAGCTTTAGAACAAGGCATAATGTTCCCTGCTGGCTGTTTCGGCGTGGGACCAATCTCCAGACATATGGCCATTTTTGTGCCTGGCGCGGCGCCAAGTGTGAAAGGGTGGTTTTGAGGCTGAAGGCAGCAGGAAAGCCTGCAGCCCCCAGGTGTGTGGGGCTACGCAAGCGGTTTCCAAAGAGCTTTAGAACAAGGCATAATGTTCCCTGCTGGCTGTTTTCGCGTGGGACCAATCTCCAGACATATGGCCATTTTTGTGCCTGGCGTTGCGCCAAGTGGGAAAGGGTGGTTTTGAGGCTGAAGGCAGCAGGAAAGCCTGCAGCCCCCAGGTGTGTGGGGCTACGCAAGCGGTTTCCAAAGAGCTTTAGAACAAGGCATAGTGTTCCCTGCTGGCTGTTTTGGCGTGGGACCAATCTCCAGCCATATGGCCATTTTTGTGCCTGGCGCGGCGCCAAGTGGGAAAGTGTGGTTTTGAGGCTGAAGGCAGCAGGAAAGCCTGCAGCCCCCAGGTGTGTGGGGCTACACAAGCGGTTCCCAAAGAGCTCTAGAACAAGGCCTAGTTTTCCCTGCTGGCTCTTTGGGCGTGGGACCAATCTCCAGACATATGGCCATTTTTGTGCCTGGCGCGGCGCCAAGTGGGAAAGGGTGGTTTTGAGGCTGAAGGCAGCAGGAAAGCCTGCAGCCCCCAGGTGTGTGGGGCTACGCAAGCGGTTCCCAAAGAGCTTTAGAACAAGGCATAGTTTTCCCTGCTGGCTGTTTCGGCGTGGGACCAATCTCCAGCCATATGGCCGTTTTTGTGCCTGGCGCGGCACCAAGTGGGAAAGGGTGGTTTTGAGGCTGAAGGCAGCAGGAAAGCCTGCAGCCCCCAAGTCTGTGGGGCTACGCAAGCGGTTCCCAAAGAGCTTTAGAACAAGGCATAGTGTTCCCTGCTGGCTCTTTGGGCGTGGGACCAATCTCCAGCCATATGGCCATTTTTGGGACTGGCGCGACGCCAAGTGGGAAAGGGTGGTTTTGAGGCTGAAGGCAGCAGGAAAGCCTGCAGCCCCCAGGTCTGTGCGGCTATGCAAGCGGTTCCCAAAGAGCTTTAGAAGAAGGCATAATTTTCCCTGCTGGCTCTTTGGGCGTGGGACCAATTTCCAGCCATATGGCCATTTTTGTGCCTGGCGCGACGCCAAGTGGGAAAGGGTGGTTTTGAGGCTGAAGGCAGCAGGAAAGCCTGCAGCCCCCAGGTGTGTGGGGCTACGCAAGCGGTTCCCAAAGAGCTTTAGAACAAGGCATAATGTTCCCTGCTGGCTGTTTTGGCGTGGGAGCAATCTCCAGACATATGGCCATTTTTGTGCCTGGCGCGGCGCCAAGTGGGAAAGGGTGGTTTTGAGGCTGAAGGCAGCAGGAAAGCCTGCAACCCCCAGGTCTGTGGGGCTACGCAAGCGGTTCCCAAAGAGCTTTAGAACAAGGCCTAGTTTTCCCTGCTGGCTCTTTGGGCGTGTGGACCAATCTCCAGACATATGGCCATTTTTGCGCCTGGCGCGGCGCCAAGTGGGAAAGGGTGGTTTTGAGGCTGAAGGCAGCAGGAAAGCCTGCAGCCCCCAGGTCTGTGGGGCTACGCAAGCGGTTCCCAAAGAGCTTTAGAACAAGGCCTAGTTTTCCCTGCTGTCTGTTTTGGCGTGGGACCAATCTCCAGCCATATGGCCATTTTTGTGCCTGGCGCGGCGCCAAGTGGGAAAGGGTGGTTTTGAGGCTGAAGGCAGCAGGAAAGCCTGCAGCCCCCAGGTGTGTGGGGCTACGCAAGCGGTTCCCAAAGAGCTTTAGAACAAGGCCTAGTTTTCCCTGCTGGCTCTTTGGGCGTGGGACCAATCTCCAGACTTTGGGTCAGTTTTGTGCCTGGCGCGACGCCAAGTGTGAAAGGGTGGTTTTGAGGCTGAAGGCAGCAGGAAAGCCTGCAGCCCCCAGGTGTGTGGGGCTATGCAAGCGGTTCCCAAAGAGCTTTAGAACAAGGCATAGTTTTCCCTGCTGGCTGTTTTGGCGTGGGACCAATCTCCAGCCATATGGCCATTTTTGTGCCTGGCGCGGCGCCAAGTGGGAAAGGGTGGTTTTGAGGCTGAAGGCAGCAGGAAAGCCTGCAGCCCCCAGGTGTGTGGGGCTACGCAAGCGGTTCCCAAAGAGCTTTAGAACAAGGCCTAGTTTTCCCTGCTGGCTCTTTGGGCGTGGGACCAATCTCCAGCCATATGGCCATTTTTGGGACTGGCGCGGCGCCAAGTGGGAAAGGGTGGTTTTGAGGCTGAAGGCAGCAGGAAAGCCTGCAGCCCCCAGGTCTGTGAGGCTACGCAAGCGGTTCCCAAAGAGCTTTAGAACAAGGCATAATGTTCCCTGCTGGCTGTTTTCGCGTGGGACCAATCTCCAGCCATATGGCCATTTTTGTGCCTGGCGCGGTGCCAATTGGGAAAGGGTGGTTTTGAGGCTGAAGGCAGCAGGAAAGCCTGCAGCCCCCAGGTGTGTGGGGCTACGCAAGCGGTTCCCAAAGAGCTTTAGAACAAGGCATAATGTTCCCTGCTGGCTGTTTTCGCGTGGGACCAATCTCCAGGCATATGGCCATTTTTGGGACTGGCGCGACGCCAAGTGGGAAAGGGTGGTTTTGAGGCTGAAGGCAGCAGGAAAGCCTGCAGCCCCCAGGTCTGTGGGGATACGCAAGCGGTTCCCAAAGAGCTTTAGACCAAGGCATAATGTTCCCTGCTGGCTGTTTTGGCGTGGGAACAATCTCCAGACATATGGCCATTTTTGTGCCTGGCGCGGCGCCAAGTGGGAAAGGGTGGTTTTGAGGCTGAAGGCAGCAGGAAAGCCTGCAGCCCCCAGGTGTGTGGGGCTACGCAAGCGGTTCCCAAAGAGCTTTAGAACAAGGCCTAGTTTTCCCTGCTGGCTCTTTGGGCGTGGGACCAATCTCCAGCCATATGGCCATTTTTGGGACTGGCGCGGCGCCAAGTGGGAAAGGGTGGTTTTGAGGCTGAAGGCAGCAGGAAAGCCTGCAGCCCCCAGGTGTGTGGGGCTACGCAAGCGGTTCCCAAAGAGCTTTAGAACAAGGCATAGTTTTCCCTGCTGGCTCTTTGGGCGTGGGACCAATCTCCAGCCATATGGCCATTTTTGGGACTGGCGCGGCGCCAATTGGGAAAGGGTGGTTTTGAGGCTGAAGGCAGCAGGAAAGCCTGCAGCCCCCAGGTGTGTGGGGCTACGCAAGCGGTTCCCAAAGAGCTTTAGAACAAGGCCTAGTTTTCCCTGCTGGCTCTTTGGGCGTGGGACCAATCTCCAGCCATATGGCCATTTTTGGGACTGGCGCGGCGCCAAGTGGGAAAGGGTGGTTTTGAGGCTGAAGGCAGCAGGAAAGCCTGCAGCCCCCAGGTGTGTGGGGCTACGCAAGCGGTTCCCAAAGAGCTTTAGAACAAGGCATAGTTTTCCCTGCTGGCTGTTTTCGCGTGGGACCAATCTCCAACCATATGGCCATTTTTGTGCCTGGCGCGGCGCCAAGTGGGAAAGGGTGGTTTTGAGGCTGAAGGCAGCAGGAAAGCCTGCAGCCCCCAGGTGTGTGGGGCTACGCAAGCGGTTCCCAAAGAGCTTTAGAACAAGGCATAATGTTCCCTGCTGGCTGTTTTGGCGTGGGACCAATCTCCAGCCATATGGCCATTTTTGCGCCTGGCGCGGCGCCAAGTGGGAAAGGGTGGTTTTGAGGCTGAAGGCAGCAGGAAAGCCTGCAGCTCGCAGGTGTGTGGGGCTACGCAAGCGGTTCCCAAAGAGCTTTAGAACAAGGCCTAGTTTTCCCTGCTGGCTCTTTGGGCGTGGGACCAATCTCCAGACATATGGCCATTTTTGTGCCTGGCGCGACGCCAAGTGGGAAAGGGTGGTTTTGAGGCTGAAGGCAGTAGGAAAGCCTGCAGCCCCCAGGTCTGTGCGGCTATGCAAGCGGTTCCCAAAGAGCTTTAGAACAAGGCCTAGTTTTCCCTGCTGGCTCTTTGGGCGTGGGACCAATCTCCAGACATATGGCCATTTTTGGGACTGGCGTTGCGCCAAGTGGGAAAGGGTGGTTTTGAGGCTGAAGGCAGCAGGAAAGCCTGCAGCCCCCAGGTCTGTGGGGCTACGCAAGCGGTTCCCAAAGAGCTTTAGAACAAGGCATAGTGTTCCCTGCTGTCTGTTTTGGCGTGGGACCAATCTCCAGCCATATGGCCATTTTTGTGCCTGGCGCGGCGCCAAGTGGGAAAGGGTGGTTTTGAGGCTGAAGGCAGCAGGAAAGCCTGCAGCCCCCAGGTGTGTGGGGCTACGCAAGCGGTTCCCAAAGAGCTTTAGAACAAGGCATAATGTTCCCTGCTGGCTGTTTTGGCGTGGGAACAATCTCCAGACATATGGCCATTTTTGTGCCTGGCATGGCGCCAAGTGGGAAAGGGTGGTTTTGAGGCTGAAGGCAGCAGGAAAGCCTGCAGCCCCCAGGTCTGTGGGGATACGCAAGCGGTTCCCAAAGAGCTTTAGAACAAGGCATAGTTTTCCCTCCTGGCTGTTTTCGCGTGGGACCAATCTCCAGCCATATGGCCATTTTTGGGACTGGCGCGGCGGCAAGTGGGAAAGGGTGGTTTTGAGGCTGAAGGCAGCAGGAAAGCCTGCAGCCCCCAGGTCTGTGCGGCTATGCAAGCGGTTCCCAAAGAGCTTTAGAACAAGGCATAATGTTCCCTGCTGGCTGTTTCGGCGTGGGACCAATCTCCAGACATATGGCCATTTTTGTGCATGGCGTTGCGCCAAGTGGGAAAGGGTGGTTTTGAGGCTGAAGGCAGCAGGAAAGCCTGCAGCCCCCAGGTGTGTGGGGCTACGCAAGCGGTTCCCAAAGAGCTTTAGAACAAGGCATAGTGTTCCGTGCTGGCTGTTTTGGCGTGGGACCAATCTCCAGCCATATGGCCATTTTTGGGACTGGCGTGGCGCCAAGTGGGAAAGGGTGGTTTTGAGGCTGAAGGCAGCAGGAAAGCCTGCAGCCCCCAGGTCTGTGGGGCTACGCAAGCGGTTCCCAAAGAGCTCTAGAACAAGGCCTAGTTTTCCCTGCTGGCTCTTTGGGCGTGGGACCAATCTCCAGACATATGGCCATTTTTGGGACTGGCGCGGCGCCAAGTGGGAAAGGGTGGTTTTGAGGCTGAAGGCAGCAGGAAAGCCTGCAGCCCCCAGGTGTGTGGGGCTACGCAAGCGGTTCCCAAAGAGCTTTAGAACAAGGCGTAATGTTCCCTGCTGGCTGTTTTGGCGTGGGAACAATCTCCAGACATATGGCCATTTTTGGGACTGGCGCGGCGTCAAGTGGGAAAGGGTGGTTTTGAGGCTGAAGGCAGCAGGAAAGCCTGCAGCCCCCAGGTCTGTGGGGCTACGCAAGCGGTTCCCAAAGAGCTTTAGAACAAGGCCTAGTTTTCCCTGCTGGCTCTTTGGGCGTGTGGACCAATCTCCAGCCATATGGCCATTTTTGCGCCTGGCGCGGCGCCAAGTGGGAAAGGGTGGTTTTGAGGCTGAAGGCAGCAGGAAAGCCTGCAGCCCCCAGGTGTGTGGGGCTACGCAAGCGGTTCCCAAAGAGCTTTAGAACAAGGCCTAGTTTTCCCTGCTGTCTGTTTTGGCGTGGGACCAATCTCCAGCCATATGGCCATTTTTGTGCCTGGCGCGGCGCCAAGTGGGAAAGGGTGGTTTTGAGGCTGAAGGCAGCAGGAAAGCCTGCAGCCCCCAGGTGTGTGGGGCTACGCAAGCGGTTCCCAAAGAGCTTTAGAACAAGGCCTAGTTTTCCCTGCTGGCTCTTTGGGCGTGGGACCAATCTCCAGACATATGGCCATTTTTGTGCCTGGCCTGACGCCAGGTGGGAAAGGGTGGTTTTGAGGCTGAAGGCAGCAGGAAAGCCTGCAGCCCCCAGGTCTGTGGGGATACGCAAGCGGTTCCCAAAGAGCTTTAGAACAAGGCATAGTTTTCCCTGCTGGCTGTTTTCGCGTGGGACCAATCTCCAGCCATATGGCCATTTTTGTGCCTGGCGCGGCGCCAAGTGGGAAAGGGTGGTTTTGAGGCTGAAGGCAGCAGGAAAGCCTGCAGCCCCCAGGTGTGTGGGGCTATGCAAGCGGTTCCCAAAGAGCTTTAGAACAAGGCATAATGTTCCCTGCTGGCTGTTTCGGCGTGGGACCAATCTCCAGACATATGGCCATTTTTGTGCCTGGCGCGGCGCCAAGTGGGAAAGGGTGGTTTTGAGGCTGAAGGCAGCAGGAAAGCCTGCAGCCCCCAGGTGTGTGGGGCTACGCAAGCGGTTTCCAAAGAGCTTTAGAACAAGGCATAGTGTTCCCTGCTGGCTGTTTTGGTGTGGGACCAATCTCCAGCCATATGGCCATTTTTGTGCCTGGCGCGGCGCCAAGTGGGAAAGGGTGGTTTTGAGGCTGAAGGCAGCAGGAAAGCCTGCAGCCCCCAGGTGTGTGGGGCTACGCAAGCGGTTCCCAAAGAGCTCTAGAACAAGGCCTAGTTTTCCCTGCTGGCTCTTTGGGCGTGGGACCAATCTCCAGACATATGGCCATTTTTGTGCCTGGCGCGGCGCCAAGTGGGAAAGGGTGGTTTTGAGGCTGAAGGCAGCAGGAAAGCCTGCAGCCCCCAGGTCTGTGGGGCTACGTAAGCGGTTCCCAAAGAGCTTTAGAACAAGGCGTAATGTTCCCTGCTGGCTGTTTTGGCGTGGGACCAATCTCCAGACATATGGCCATTTTTGCGCCTGGCGCGGCGCCAAGTGGGAAAGGGTGGTTTTGAGGCTGAAGGCAGCAGGAAAGCCTGCAGCCCCCAGGTGTGTGGGGCTACGCAAGCGGTTCCCAAAGAGCTTTAGAACAAGGCCTAGTTTTCCCTGCTGTCTGTTTTGGCGTGGGACCAATCTCCAGCCATATGGCCATTTTTGGGACTGGCGCGGCGCCAAATGGGAAAGGGTGGTTTTGAGGCTGAAGGCAGCAGGAAAGCCTGCAGCCCCCAGGTCTGTGGGGCTACGCAAGCGGTTCCCAAAGAGCTTTAGAACAAGGCCTAGTTTTCCCTGCTGGCTCTTTGGGCGTGGGACCAATCTCCAGACATATGGCCATTTTTGTGCCTGGCCTGACGCCAAGTGGGAAAGGGTGGTTTTGAGGCTGAAGGCAGCAGGAAAGCCTGCAGCCCCCAGGTCTGTGGGGATACGCAAGCGGTTCCCAAAGAGCTTTAGAACAAGGCCTAGTTTTCCCTGCTGGCTGTTTTCGCGTGGGACCAATCTCCAGCCATATGGCCATTTTTGTGCCTGGCGCGGCGCCAAGTGGGAAAGGGTGGTTTTGAGGCTGAAGGCAGCAGGAAAGCCTGCAGCCCCCAGGTCTGTGGGGCTATGCAAGCGGTTCCCAAAGAGCTTTAGAACAAGGCATAATGTTCCCTGCTGGCTGTTTCGGCGTGGGACCAATCTCCAGACATATGGCCATTTTTGTGCCTGGCGCGGCGCCAAGTGTGAAAGGGTGGTTTTGAGGCTGAAGGCAGCAGGAAAGCCTGCAGCCCCCAGGTGTGTGGGGCTACGCAAGCGGTTTCCAAAGAGCTTTAGAACAAGGCATAATGTTCCCTGCTGGCTGTTTTCGCGTGGGACCAATCTCCAGCCATATGGCCATTTTTGTGCCTGGCGCGGCGCCAAGTGGGAAAGGGTGGTTTTGAGGCTGAAGGCAGCAGGAAAGCCTGCAGCCCCCAGGTCTGTGGGGCTACGCAAGCGGTTCCCAAAGAGCTCTAGAACAAGGCCTAGTTTTCCCTGCTGGCTCTTTGGGCGTGGGACCAATCTCCAGCCATATGGCCATTTTTGTGCCTGGCGCGGCGCCAAGTGGGAAAGGGTGGTTTTGAGGCTGAAGGCAGCAGGAAAGCCTGCAGCCCCCAGGTGTGTGGGGCTACGCAAGCGGTTCCCAAAGAGCTTTAGAACAAGGCATAATGTTCCCTGCTGGCTGTTTTGGCGTGGGACCAATCTCCAGCCATATGGCCATTTTTGTGCCTGGCGCGGCGCCAAGTGGGAAAGGGTGGTTTTGAGGCTGAAGGCAGCAGGAAAGCCTGCAGCCCCCAGGTGTGTGGGGCTACGCAAGCGGTTCCCAAAGAGCTTTAGAACAAGGCCTAGTTTTCCCTGCTGTCTGTTTTGGCGTGGGACCAATCTCCAGCCATATGGCCATTTTTGGGACTGGCGCGGCGCCAAATGGGAAAGGGTGGTTTTGAGGCTGAAGGCAGCAGGAAAGCCTGCAGCCCCCAGGTCTGTGGGGCTACGCAAGCGGTTCCCAAAGAGCTTTAGAACAAGGCCTAGTTTTCCCTGCTGGCTCTTTGGGCGTGGGACCAATCTCCAGACATATGGCCATTTTTGTGCCTGGCCTGACGCCAAGTGGGAAAGGGTGGTTTTGAGGCTGAAGGCAGCAGGAAAGCCTGCAGCCCCCAGGTCTGTGGGGATACGCAAGCGGTTCCCAAAGAGCTTTAGAACAAGGCCTAGTTTTCCCTGCTGGCTGTTTTCGCGTGGGACCAATCTCCAGCCATATGGCCATTTTTGTGCCTGGCGCGGCGCCAAGTGGGAAAGGGTGGTTTTGAGGCTGAAGGCAGCAGGAAAGCCTGCAGCCCCCAGGTCTGTGGGGCTATGCAAGCGGTTCCCAAAGAGCTTTAGAACAAGGCATAATGTTCCCTGCTGGCTGTTTCGGCGTGGGACCAATCTCCAGACATATGGCCATTTTTGTGCCTGGCGCGGCGCCAAGTGTGAAAGGGTGGTTTTGAGGCTGAAGGCAGCAGGAAAGCCTGCAGCCCCCAGGTGTGTGGGGCTACGCAAGCGGTTTCCAAAGAGCTTTAGAACAAGGCATAATGTTCCCTGCTGGCTGTTTTCGCGTGGGACCAATCTCCAGCCATATGGCCATTTTTGTGCCTGGCGCGGCGCCAAGTGGGAAAGGGTGGTTTTGAGGCTGAAGGCAGCAGGAAAGCCTGCAGCCCCCAGGTCTGTGGGGCTACGCAAGCGGTTCCCAAAGAGCTCTAGAACAAGGCCTAGTTTTCCCTGCTGGCTCTTTGGGCGTGGGACCAATCTCCAGCCATATGGCCATTTTTGTGCCTGGCGCGGCGCCAAGTGGGAAAGGGTGGTTTTGAGGCTGAAGGCAGCAGGAAAGCCTGCAGCCCCCAGGTGTGTGGGGCTACGCAAGCGGTTCCCAAAGAGCTTTAGAACAAGGCGTAATGTTCCCTGCTGGCTGTTTTGGCGTGGGACCAATCTCCAGACATATGGCCATTTTTGCGCCTGGCGCGGCGCCAAGTGGGAAAGGGTGGTTTTGAGGCTGAAGGCAGCAGGAAAGCCTGCAGCCCCCAGGTGTGTGGGGCTACGCAAGCGGTTCCCAAAGAGCTTTAGAACAAGGCCTAGTTTTCCCTGCTGTCTGTTTTGGCGTGGGACCAATCTCCAGCCATATGGCCATTTTTGGGACTGGCGCGGCGCCAAGTGGGAAAGGGTGGTTTTGAGGCTGAAGGCAGCAGGAAAGCCTGCAGCCCCCAGGTCTGTGGGGCTACGCAAGCGGTTCCCAAAGAGCTTTAGAACAAGGCATAGTTTTCCCTGCTGGCTGTTTTGGCGTGGGACCAATCTCCAGACATATGGCCATTTTTGTGCATGGCGTTGCGCCAAGTGGGAAAGGGTGGTTTTGAGGCTGAAGGCAGCAGGAAAGCCTGCAGCCCCCAGGTGTGTGGGGCTACGCAAGCGGTTCCCAAAGAGCTTTAGAACAAGGCATAGTGTTCCCTGCTGGCTGTTTTGGCGTGGGAGCAATCTCCAGCCATATGGCCATTTTTGTGCCTGGCGCGGCGCCAAGTGGGAAAGGGTGGTTTTGAGGCTGAAGGCAGCAGGAAAGCCTGCAGCCCCCAGGTCTGTGGGGCTACGCAAGCGGTTCCCAAAGAGCTTTAGAACAAGGCATAATGTTCCCTGCTGGCTGTTTTGGCGTGGGACCAATCTCCAGCCATATGGCCATTTTTGGGACTGGCGCGACGCCAAGTGGGAAAGGGTGGTTTTGAGGCTGAAGGCAGCAGGAAAGCCTGCAGCCCCCAGGTGTGTGGGGCTACGCAAGCGGTTCCCAAAGAGCTTTAGAACAAGGCATAATGTTCCCTGCTGGCTGTTTTGGCGTGGGAGCAATCTCCAGCCATATGGCCATTTTTGTGCATGGCGCGGCGCCAAGTGGGAAAGGGTGGTTTTGAGGCTGAAGGCAGCAGGAAAGCCTGCAGCCCCCAGGTGTGTGGGGCTACGCAAGCGGTTCCCAAAGAGCTTTAGAACAAGGCCTAGTTTTCCCTGCTGGCTCTTTGGGCGTGTGGACCAATCTCCAGCCATATGGCCATTTTTGCGCCTGGCGCGGCGCCAAGTGGGAAAGGGTGGTTTTGAGGCTGAAGGCAGCAGGAAAGCCTGCAGCCCCCAGGTGTGTGGGGATACGCAAGCGGTTCCCAAAGAGCTTTAGAACAAGGCCTAGTTTTCCCTGCTGGCTGTTTTCGCGTGGGAACAATCTCCAGCCATATGGCCATTTTTGTGCCTGGCGCGGCGCCAAGTGGGAAAGGGTGGTTTTGAGGCTGAAGGCAGCAGGAAAGCCTGCAGCCCCCAGGTCTGTGGGGCTACGCAAGCGGTTCCCAAAGAGCTTTAGAACAAGGCATAGTGTTCCCTGCTGGCTCTTTGGGCGTGGGACCAATCTCCAGCCATATGGCCATTTTTGTGCCTGGCGCGGCGCCAAGTGGGAAAGGGTGGTTTTGAGGCTGAAGGCAGCAGGAAAGCCTGCAGCCCCCAGGTCTGTGGGGCTACGCAAGCGGTTCCCAAAGAGCTCTAGAACAAGGCCTAGTTTTCCCTGCTGGCTCTTTGGGCGTGGGACCAATCTCCAAACATATGGCCATTTTTGTGCCTGGCGCGGCGCCAAGTGGGAAAGGGTGGTTTTGAGGCTGAAGGCAGCAGGAAAGCCTGCAGCCCCCAGGTGTGTGGGGCTACGCAAGCGGTTCCCAAAGAGCTTTAGAACAAGGCATAATGTTCCCTGCTGGCTGTTTTGGCGTGGGACCAATCTCCAGACATATGGCCATTTTTGGGACTGGCCTGACGCCAAGTGGGAAAGGGTGGTTTTGAGGCTGAAGGCAGCAGGAAAGCCTGCAGCCCCCAGGTGTGTGGGGCTACGCAAGCGGTTTCCAAAGAGCTTTAGAACAAGGCATAGTGTTCCCTGCTGGCTGTTTTCGCGTGGGACCAATCTCCAGCCATATGGCCATTTTTGTGCCTGGCGCGGCGCCAAGTGGGAAAGGGTGGTTTTGAGGCTGAAGGCAGCAGGAAAGCCTGCAGCCCCCAGGTGTGTGGGGCTACGCAAGCGGTTCCCAAAGAGCTCTAGAACAAGGCCTAGTTTTCCCTGCTGGCTGTTTTCGCGTGGGACCAATCTCCAGCCATATGGCCATTTTTGTGCCTGGCGCGGCGCCAAGTGGGAAAGGGTGGTTTTGAGGCTGAAGGCAGCAGGAAAGCCTGCAGCCCCCAGGTCTGTGGGGCTATGCAAGCGGTTCCCAAAGAGCTTTAGAACAAGGCATAATGTTCCCTGCTGGCTGTTTCGGCGTGGGACCAATCTCCAGACATATGGCCATTTTTGTGCCTGGCGCGGCGCCAAGTGTGAAAGGGTGGTTTTGAGGCTGAAGGCAGCAGGAAAGCCTGCAGCCCCCAGGTGTGTGGGGCTACGCAAGCGGTTTCCAAAGAGCTTTAGAACAAGGCATAATGTTCCCTGCTGGCTGTTTTCGCGTGGGACCAATCTCCAGCCATATGGCCATTTTTGTGCCTGGCGCGGCGCCAAGTGGGAAAGGGTGGTTTTGAGGCTGAAGGCAGCAGGAAAGCCTGCAGCCCCCAGGTCTGTGGGGCTACGCAAGCGGTTCCCAAAGAGCTCTAGAACAAGGCCTAGTTTTCCCTGCTGGCTCTTTGGGCGTGGGACCAATCTCCAGCCATATGGCCATTTTTGTGCCTGGCGCGGCGCCAAGTGGGAAAGGGTGGTTTTGAGGCTGAAGGCAGCAGGAAAGCCTGCAGCCCCCAGGTGTGTGGGGCTACGCAAGCGGTTCCCAAAGAGCTTTAGAACAAGGCGTAATGTTCCCTGCTGGCTGTTTTGGCGTGGGACCAATCTCCAGACATATGGCCATTTTTGCGCCTGGCGCGGCGCCAAGTGGGAAAGGGTGGTTTTGAGGCTGAAGGCAGCAGGAAAGCCTGCAGCCCCCAGGTGTGTGGGGCTACGCAAGCGGTTCCCAAAGAGCTTTAGAACAAGGCCTAGTTTTCCCTGCTGTCTGTTTTGGCGTGGGACCAATCTCCAGCCATATGGCCATTTTTGGGACTGGCGCGGCGCCAAGTGGGAAAGGGTGGTTTTGAGGCTGAAGGCAGCAGGAAAGCCTGCAGCCCCCAGGTCTGTGGGGCTACGCAAGCGGTTCCCAAAGAGCTTTAGAACAAGGCATAGTTTTCCCTGCTGGCTGTTTTGGCGTGGGACCAATCTCCAGACATATGGCCATTTTTGTGCATGGCGTTGCGCCAAGTGGGAAAGGGTGGTTTTGAGGCTGAAGGCAGCAGGAAAGCCTGCAGCCCCCAGGTGTGTGGGGCTACGCAAGCGGTTCCCAAAGAGCTTTAGAACAAGGCATAGTGTTCCCTGCTGGCTGTTTTGGCGTGGGAGCAATCTCCAGCCATATGGCCATTTTTGTGCCTGGCGCGGCGCCAAGTGGGAAAGGGTGGTTTTGAGGCTGAAGGCAGCAGGAAAGCCTGCAGCCCCCAGGTCTGTGGGGCTACGCAAGCGGTTCCCAAAGAGCTTTAGAACAAGGCATAATGTTCCCTGCTGGCTGTTTTGGCGTGGGACCAATCTCCAGCCATATGGCCATTTTTGGGACTGGCGCGACGCCAAGTGGGAAAGGGTGGTTTTGAGGCTGAAGGCAGCAGGAAAGCCTGCAGCCCCCAGGTGTGTGGGGCTACGCAAGCGGTTCCCAAAGAGCTTTAGAACAAGGCATAATGTTCCCTGCTGGCTGTTTTGGCGTGGGAGCAATCTCCAGCCATATGGCCATTTTTGTGCATGGCGCGGCGCCAAGTGGGAAAGGGTGGTTTTGAGGCTGAAGGCAGCAGGAAAGCCTGCAGCCCCCAGGTGTGTGGGGCTACGCAAGCGGTTCCCAAAGAGCTTTAGAACAAGGCCTAGTTTTCCCTGCTGGCTCTTTGGGCGTGTGGACCAATCTCCAGCCATATGGCCATTTTTGCGCCTGGCGCGGCGCCAAGTGGGAAAGGGTGGTTTTGAGGCTGAAGGCAGCAGGAAAGCCTGCAGCCCCCAGGTGTGTGGGGATACGCAAGCGGTTCCCAAAGAGCTTTAGAACAAGGCCTAGTTTTCCCTGCTGGCTGTTTTCGCGTGGGAACAATCTCCAGCCATATGGCCATTTTTGTGCCTGGCGCGGCGCCAAGTGGGAAAGGGTGGTTTTGAGGCTGAAGGCAGCAGGAAAGCCTGCAGCCCCCAGGTCTGTGGGGCTACGCAAGCGGTTCCCAAAGAGCTTTAGAACAAGGCATAGTGTTCCCTGCTGGCTCTTTGGGCGTGGGACCAATCTCCAGCCATATGGCCATTTTTGTGCCTGGCGCGGCGCCAAGTGGGAAAGGGTGGTTTTGAGGCTGAAGGCAGCAGGAAAGCCTGCAGCCCCCAGGTCTGTGGGGCTACGCAAGCGGTTCCCAAAGAGCTCTAGAACAAGGCCTAGTTTTCCCTGCTGGCTCTTTGGGCGTGGGACCAATCTCCAAACATATGGCCATTTTTGTGCCTGGCGCGGCGCCAAGTGGGAAAGGGTGGTTTTGAGGCTGAAGGCAGCAGGAAAGCCTGCAGCCCCCAGGTGTGTGGGGCTACGCAAGCGGTTCCCAAAGAGCTTTAGAACAAGGCATAATGTTCCCTGCTGGCTGTTTTGGCGTGGGACCAATCTCCAGACATATGGCCATTTTTGGGACTGGCCTGACGCCAAGTGGGAAAGGGTGGTTTTGAGGCTGAAGGCAGCAGGAAAGCCTGCAGCCCCCAGGTGTGTGGGGCTACGCAAGCGGTTTCCAAAGAGCTTTAGAACAAGGCATAGTGTTCCCTGCTGGCTGTTTTCGCGTGGGACCAATCTCCAGCCATATGGCCATTTTTGTGCCTGGCGCGGCGCCAAGTGGGAAAGGGTGGTTTTGAGGCTGAAGGCAGCAGGAAAGCCTGCAGCCCCCAGGTGTGTGGGGCTACGCAAGCGGTTCCCAAAGAGCTCTAGAACAAGGCCTAGTTTTCCCTGCTGGCTCTTTGGGCGTGGGACCAATCTCCAGACATATGGCCATTTTTGTGCCTGGCGCGGCGCCAAGTGGGAAAGGGTGGTTTTGAGGCTGAAGGCAGCAGGAAAGCCTGCAGCCCCCAGGTGTGTGGGGCTACGCAAGCGGTTCCCAAAGAGCTTTAGAACAAGGCGTAATGTTCCCTGCTGGCTGTTTTGGCGTGGGACCAATCTCCAGCCATATGGCCATTTTTGCGCCTGGCGCGGCGCCAAGTGGGAAAGGGTGGTTTTGAGGCTGAAGGCAGCAGGAAAGCCTGCAGCCCCCAGGTGTGTGGGGCTACGCAAGCGGTTCCCAAAGAGCTTTAGAACAAGGCCTAGTTTTCCCTGCTGGCTCTTTGGCGTGGGAGCAATCTCCAGACATATGGCCATTTTTGTGCCTGGCCTGACGCCAAGTGGGAAAGGGTGGTTTTGAGGCTGAAGGCAGCAGGAAAGCCTGCAGCCCCCAGGTCTGTGGGGATACGCAAGCGGTTCCCAAAGAGCTTTAGAACAAGGCATAGTTTTCCCTGCTGGCTGTTTTCGCGTGGGACCAATCTCCAGCCATATGGCCATTTTTGTGCCTGGCGCGGCGCCAAGTGGGAAAGGGTGGTTTTGAGGCTGAAGGCAGCAGGAAAGCCTGCAGCCCCCAGGTCTGTGCGGCTATGCAAGCGGTTCCCAAAGAGCTTTAGAACAAGGCATAGTTTTCCCTGCTGGCTCTTTGGGCGTGGGACCAATCTCCAGACATATGGCCATTTTTGGGACTGGCGTTGCGCCAAGTGGGAAAGGGTGGTTTTGAGGCTGAAGGCAGCAGGAAAGCCTGCAGCCCCCAGGTGTGTGGGGCTACGCAAGCGGTTCCCAAAGAGCTTTAGAACAAGGCATAATGTTCCCTGCTGGCTGTTTTGGCGTGGGACCAATCTCCAGCCATATGGCCATTTTTGTGCCTGGCGCGGCGCCAAGTGGGAAAGGGTGGTTTTGAGGCTGAAGGCAGCAGGAAAGCCTGCAGCCCCCAGGTGTGTGGGGCTACGCAAGCGGTTCCCAAAGAGCTTTAGAACAAGGCATAGTGTTCCCTGCTGTCTGTTTTGGCGTGGGACCAATCTCCAGCCATATGGCCATTTTTGTGCCTGGCGCGGCGCCAAGTGGGAAAGGGTGGTTTTGAGGCTGAAGGCAGCAGGAAAGCCTGCAGCTCGCAGGTGTGTGGGGCTACGCAAGCGGTTCCCAAAGAGCTTTAGAACAAGGCCTAGTTTTCCCTGCTGGCTCTTTGGGCGTGGGACCAATCTCCAGACATATGGCCATTTTTGTGCCTGGCGCGACGCCAAGTGGGAAAGGGTGGTTTTGAGGCTGAAGGCAGCAGGAAAGCCTGCAGCCCCCAGGTCTGTGCGGCTATGCAAGCGGTTCCCAAAGAGCTTTAGAACAAGGCCTAGTTTTCCCTGCTGGCTCTTTGGGCGTGGGACCAATCTCCAGACATATGGCCATTTTTGGGACTGGCGTTGCGCCAAGTGGGAAAGGGTGGTTTTGAGGCTGAAGGCAGCAGGAAAGCCTGCAGCCCCCAGGTGTGTGGGGCTACGCAAGCGGTTCCCAAAGAGCTTTAGAACAAGGCATAGTGTTCCCTGCTGTCTGTTTTGGCGTGGGACCAATCTCCAGCCATATGGCCATTTTTGTGCCTGGCGCGGCGCCAAGTGGGAAAGGGTGGTTTTGAGGCTGAAGGCAGCAGGAAAGCCTGCAGCCCCCAGGTGTGTGGGGCTACGCAAGCGGTTCCCAAAGAGCTTTAGAACAAGGCATAATGTTCCCTGCTGGCTGTTTTGGCGTGGGAACAATCTCCAGACATATGGCCATTTTTGTGCCTGGCATGGCGCCAAGTGGGAAAGGGTGGTTTTGAGGCTGAAGGCAGCAGGAAAGCCTGCAGCCCCCAGGTCTGTGGGGATACGCAAGCGGTTCCCAAAGAGCTTTAGAACAAGGCATAGTTTTCCCTGCTGGCTGTTTTCGCGTGGGACCAATCTCCAGCCATATGGCCATTTTTGGGACTGGCGCGGCGGCAAGTGGGAAAGGGTGGTTTTGAGGCTGAAGGCAGCAGGAAAGCCTGCAGCCCCCAGGTCTGTGCGGCTATGCAAGCGGTTCCCAAAGAGCTTTAGAACAAGGCATAATGTTCCCTGCTGGCTGTTTCGGCGTGGGACCAATCTCCAGACATATGGCCATTTTTGTGCATGGCGTTGCGCCAAGTGGGAAAGGGTGGTTTTGAGGCTGAAGGCAGCAGGAAAGCCTGCAGCCCCCAGGTGTGTGGGGCTACGCAAGCGGTTCCCAAAGAGCTTTAGAACAAGGCATAGTGTTCCCTGCTGGCTGTTTTGGCGTGGGACCAATCTCCAGCCATATGGCCATTTTTGGGACTGGCGTGGCGCCAAGTGGGAAAGGGTGGTTTTGAGGCTGAAGGCAGCAGGAAAGCCTGCAGCCCCTAGGTCTGTGGGGCTACGCAAGCGGTTCCCAAAGAGCTCTAGAACAAGGCCTAGTTTTCCCTGCTGGCTCTTTGGGCGTGGGACCAATCTCCAGACATATGGCCATTTTTGGGACTGGCGCGGCGCCAAGTGGGAAAGGGTGGTTTTGAGGCTGAAGGCAGCAGGAAAGCCTGCAGCCCCCAGGTGTGTGGGGCTACGCAAGCGGTTCCCAAAGAGCTTTAGAACAAGGCGTAATGTTCCCTGCTGGCTGTTTTGGCGTGGGAACAATCTCCAGACATATGGCCATTTTTGGGACTGGCGCGGCGTCAAGTGGGAAAGGGTGGTTTTGAGGCTGAAGGCAGCAGGAAAGCCTGCAGCCCCCAGGTCTGTGGGGCTACGCAAGCGGTTCCCAAAGAGCTTTAGAACAAGGCCTAGTTTTCCCTGCTGGCTCTTTGGGCGTGTGGACCAATCTCCAGCCATATGGCCATTTTTGCGCCTGGCGCGGCGCCAAGTGGGAAAGGGTGGTTTTGAGGCTGAAGGTAGCAGGAAAGCCTGCAGCCCCCAGGTGTGTGGGGCTACGCAAGCGGTTCCCAAAGAGCTTTAGAACAAGGCCTAGTTTTCCCTGCTGTCTGTTTTGGCGTGGGACCAATCTCCAGCCATATGGCCATTTTTGTGCCTGGCGCGGCGCCAAGTGGGAAAGGGTGGTTTTGAGGCTGAAGGCAGCAGGAAAGCCTGCAGCCCCCAGGTGTGTGGGGCTACGCAAGCGGTTCCCAAAGAGCTTTAGAACAAGGCCTAGTTTTCCCTGCTGGCTCTTTGGGCGTGGGACCAATCTCCAGACATATGGCCATTTTTGTGCCTGGCCTGACGCCAAGTGGGAAAGGGTGGTTTTGAGGCTGAAGGCAGCAGGAAAGCCTGCAGCCCCCAGGTCTGTGGGGATACGCAAGCGGTTCCCAAAGAGCTTTAGAACAAGGCCTAGTTTTCCCTGCTGGCTGTTTTCGCGTGGGACCAATCTCCAGCCATATGGCCATTTTTGTGCCTGGCGCGGCGCCAAGTGGGAAAGGGTGGTTTTGAGGCTGAAGGCAGCAGGAAAGCCTGCAGCCCCCAGGTGTGTGGGGCTATGCAAGCGGTTCCCAAAGAGCTTTAGAACAAGGCATAATGTTCCGTGCTGGCTGTTTCGGCGTGGGACCAATCTCCAGCCATATGGCCATTTTTGTGCCTGGCGCGGCGCCAAGTGGGAAAGGGTGGTTTTGAGGCTGAAGGCAGCAGGAAAGCCTGCAGCCCCCAGGTGTGTGGGGCTACGCAAGCGGTTTCCAAAGAGCTTTAGAACAAGGCATAGTGTTCCCTGCTGGCTGTTTTGGTGTGGGACCAATCTCCAGCCATATGGCCATTTTTGTGCCTGGCGCGGCGCCAAGTGGGAAAGGGTGGTTTTGAGGCTGAAGGCAGCAGGAAAGCCTGCAGCCCCCAGGTCTGTGGGGCTACGCAAGCGGTTCCCAAAGAGCTCTAGAACAAGGCCTAGTTTTCCCTGCTGGCTCTTTGGGCGTGGGACCAATCTCCAGACATATGGCCATTTTTGTGCCTGGCGCGGCGCCAAGTGGGAAAGGGTGGTTTTGAGGCTGAAGGCAGCAGGAAAGCCTGCAGCCCCCAGGTGTGTGGGGCTATGCAAGCGGTTCCCAAAGAGCTTTAGAACAAGGCATAATGTTCCGTGCTGGCTGTTTCGGCGTGGGACCAATCTCCAGCCATATGGCCATTTTTGTGCCTGGCGCGGCGCCAAGTGGGAAAGGGTGGTTTTGAGGCTGAAGGCAGCAGGAAAGCCTGCAGCCCCCAGGTGTGTGGGGCTACGCAAGCGGTTTCCAAAGAGCTTTAGAACAAGGCATAGTGTTCCCTGCTGGCTGTTTTGGTGTGGGACCAATCTCCAGCCATATGGCCATTTTTGTGCCTGGCGCGGCGCCAAGTGGGAAAGGGTGGTTTTGAGGCTGAAGGCAGCAGGAAAGCCTGCAGCCCCCAGGTCTGTGGGGCTACGCAAGCGGTTCCCAAAGAGCTCTAGAACAAGGCCTAGTTTTCCCTGCTGGCTCTTTGGGCGTGGGACCAATCTCCAGACATATGGCCATTTTTGTGCCTGGCGCGGCGCCAAGTGGGAAAGGGTGGTTTTGAGGCTGAAGGCAGCAGGAAAGCCTGCAGCCCCCAGGTCTGTGGGGCTACGTAAGCGGTTCCCAAAGAGCTTTAGAACAAGGCCTAGTTTTCCCTGCTGGCTGTTTTGGCGTGGGACCAATCTCCAGACATATGGCCATTTTTGTGCCTGGCGCGGCGCCAAGTGGGAAAGGGTGGTTTTGAGGCTGAAGGCAGCAGGAAAGGCTGCAGCCCCCAGGTGTGTGGGGCTACGCAAGCGGTTCCCAAAGAGCTTTAGAACAAGGCCTAGTGTTCCCTGCTGTCTGTTTTGGCGTGGGAACAATCTCCAGCCATATGGCCATTTTTGGGACTGGCGCGGCGCCAAATGGGAAAGGGTGGTTTTGAGGCTGAAGGCAGCAGGAAAGCCTGCAGCCCCCAGGTCTGTGGGGCTACGCAAGCGGTTCCCAAAGAGCTTTAGAACAAGGCCTAGTTTTCCCTGCTGGCTCTTTGGGCGTGGGACCAATCTCCAGACATATGGCCATTTTTGTGCCTGGCCTGACGCCAAGTGGGAAAGGGTGGTTTTGAGGCTGAAGGCAGCAGGAAAGCCTGCAGCCCCCAGGTCTGTGGGGATACGCAAGCGGTTCCCAAAGAGCTTTAGAACAAGGCCTAGTTTTCCCTGCTGGCTGTTTTCGCGTGGGACCAATCTCCAGCCATATGGCCATTTTTGTGCCTGGCGCGGCGCCAAGTGGGAAAGGGTGGTTTTGAGGCTGAAGGCAGCAGGAAAGCCTGCAGCCCCCAGGTCTGTGGGGCTATGCAAGCGGTTCCCAAAGAGCTTTAGAACAAGGCATAATGTTCCCTGCTGGCTGTTTCGGCGTGGGACCAATCTCCAGACATATGGCCATTTTTGTGCCTGGCGCGGCGCCAAGTGTGAAAGGGTGGTTTTGAGGCTGAAGGCAGCAGGAAAGCCTGCAGCCCCCAGGTGTGTGGGGCTACGCAAGCGGTTTCCAAAGAGCTTTAGAACAAGGCATAATGTTCCCTGCTGGCTGTTTTCGCGTGGGACCAATCTCCAGCCATATGGCCATTTTTGTGCCTGGCGCGGCGCCAAATGGGAAAGGGTGGTTTTGAGGCTGAAGGCAGCAGGAAAGCCTGCAGCCCCCAGGTCTGTGGGGCTACGCAAGCGGTTCCCAAAGAGCTCTAGAACAAGGCCTAGTTTTCCCTGCTGGCTCTTTGGGCGTGGGACCAATCTCCAGCCATATGGCCATTTTTGTGCCTGGCGCGGCGCCAAGTGGGAAAGGGTGGTTTTGAGGCTGAAGGCAGCAGGAAAGCCTGCAGCCCCCAGGTCTGTGGGGCTACGCAAGCGGTTCCCAAAGAGCTTTAGAACAAGGCGTAATGTTCCCTGCTGGCTGTTTTGGCGTGGGACCAATCTCCAGACATATGGCCATTTTTGCGCCTGGCGCGGCGCCAAGTGGGAAAGGGTGGTTTTGAGGCTGAAGGCAGCAGGAAAGCCTGCAGCCCCCAGGTGTGTGGGGCTACGCAAGCGGTTCCCAAAGAGCTTTAGAACAAGGCCTAGTTTTCCCTGCTGTCTGTTTTGGCGTGGGACCAATCTCCAGCCATATGGCCATTTTTGGGACTGGCGCGGCGCCAAGTGGGAAAGGGTGGTTTTGAGGCTGAAGGCAGCAGGAAAGCCTGCAGCCCCCAGGTCTGTGGGGCTACGCAAGCGGTTCCCAAAGAGCTTTAGAACAAGGCATAGTTTTCCCTGCTGGCTGTTTTGGCGTGGGACCAATCTCCAGACATATGGCCATTTTTGTGCCTGGCGTTGCGCCAAGTGGGAAAGGGTGGTTTTGAGGCTGAAGGCAGCAGGAAAGCCTGCAGCCCCCAGGTCTGTGGGGCTACGCAAGCGGTTCCCAAAGAGCTTTAGAACAAGGCCTAGTGTTCCCTGCTGGCTGTTTTGGCGTGGGACCAATCTCCAGCCATATGGCCATTTTTGTGCCTGGCGCGGCGCCAAGTGGGAAAGGGTGGTTTTGAGGCTGAAGGCAGCAGGAAAGCCTGCAGCCCCCAGGTGTGTGGGGCTACGCAAGCGGTTCCCAAAGAGCTTTAGAACAAGGCATAATGTTCCCTGCTGGCTGTTTTGGCGTGGGACCAATCTCCAGCCATATGGCCATTTTTGGGACTGGCGCGACGCCAAGTGGGAAAGGGTGGTTTTGAGGCTGAAGGCAGCAGGAAAGCCTGCAGCCCCCAGGTGTGTGGGGCTACGCAAGCGGTTCCCAAAGAGCTTTAGAACAAGGCATAATGTTCCCTGCTGTCTGTTTTGGCGTGGGAGCAATCTCCAGCCATATGGCCATTTTTGTGCCTGGCGCGGCGCCAAGTGGGAAAGGGTGGTTTTGAGGCTGAAGGCAGCAGGAAAGCCTGCAACCCCCAGGTGTGTGGGGCTACGCAAGCGGTTCCCAAAGAGCTTTAGAACAAGGCCTAGTTTTCCCTGCTGGCTCTTTGGGCGTGTGGACCAATCTCCAGCCATATGGCCATTTTTGCGCCTGGCGCGGCGCCAAGTTGGAAAGGGTGGTTTTGAGGCTGAAGGCAGCAGGAAAGCCTGCAGCCTCCAGGTGTGTGGGGATACGCAAGCGGTTCCCAAAGAGCTTTAGAACAAGGCCTAGTTTTCCCTGCTGGCTGTTTTCGCGTGGGAACAATCTCCAGCCATATGGCCATTTTTGTGCCTGGCGCGGCGCCAAGTGGGAAAGGGTGGTTTTGAGGCTGAAGGCAGCAGGAAAGCCTGCAGCCCCCAGGTCTGTGGGGCTACGCAAGCGGTTCCCAAAGAGCTCTAGAACAAGGCCTAGTTTTCCCTGCTGGCTCTTTGGGCGTGGGACCAATCTCCAAACATATGGCCATTTTTGTGCCTGGCGTTGCGCCAAGTGGGAAAGGGTGGTTTTGAGGCTGAAGGCAGCAGGAAAGCCTGCAGCCCCCAGGTCTGTGGGGCTACGCAAGCGGTTCCCAAAGAGCTTTAGAACAAGGCATAATGTTCCCTGCTGGCTGTTTTGGCGTGGGACCAATCTCCAGACATATGGCCATTTTTGGGACTGGCCTGACGCCAAGTGGGAAAGGGTGGTTTTGAGGCTGAAGGCAGCAGGAAAGCCTGCAGCCCCCAGGTGTGTGGGGCTACGCAAGCGGTTTCCAAAGAGCTTTAGAACAAGGCATAATGTTCCCTGCTGGCTGTTTTCGCGTGGGACCAATCTCCAGACATATGGCCATTTTTGTGCCTGGCGCGGCGCCAAGTGGGAAAGGGTGGTTTTGAGGCTGAAGGCAGCAGGAAAGCCTGCAGCCCCCAGGTGTGTGGGGCTACGCAAGCGGTTCCCAAAGAGCTCTAGAACAAGGCATAGTTTTCCCTGCTGGCTCTTTGGGCGTGGGACCAATCTCCAGCCATATGGCCATTTTTGTGCCTGGCGCGGCGCCAAGTGGGAAAGGGTGGTTTTGAGGCTGAAGGCAGCAGGAAAGCCTGCAGCCCCCAGGTGTGTGGGGCTACGCAAGCGGTTCCCAAAGAGCTTTAGAACAAGGCGTAACGTTCCCTGCTGGCTGTTTTGGCGTGGGACCAATCTCCAGCCATATGGCCATTTTTGTGCCTGGCGCGGCGCCAAGTGGGAAAGGGTGGTTTTGAGGCTGAAGGCAGCAGGAAAGCCTGCAGCCCCCAGGTGTGTGGGGCTACGCAAGCGGTTCCCAAAGAGCTTTAGAACAAGGCCTAGTTTTCCCTGCTGGCTCTTTGGCGTGGGAGCAATCTCCAGACATATGGCCATTTTTGTGCCTGGCCTGACGCCAAGTGGGAAAGGGTGGTTTTGAGGCTGAAGGCAGCAGGAAAGCCTGCAGCCCCCAGGTCTGTGGGGATACGCAAGCGGTTCCCAAAGAGCTTTAGAACAAGGCATAGTTTTCCCTGCTGGCTGTTTTCGCGTGGGACCAATCTCCAGCCATATGGCCATTTTTGTGCCTGGCGCGGCGCCAAGTGGGAAAGGGTGGTTTTGAGGCTGAAGGCAGCAGGAAAGCCTGCAGCCCCCAGGTGTGTGGGGCTATGCAAGCGGTTCCCAAAGAGCTTTAGAACAAGGCATAATGTTCCCTGCTGGCTGTTTCGGCGTGGGACCAATCTCCAGACATATGGCCATTTTTGTGCCTGGCGCGGCGCCAAGTGGGAAAGGGTGGTTTTGAGGCTGAAGGCAGCAGGAAAGCCTGCAGCCCCCAGGTGTGTGGGGCTACGCAAGCGATTCCCAAAGAGCTTTAGAACAAGGCATAGTGTTCCGTGCTGGCTGTTTTGGCGTGGGACCAATCTCCAGCCATATGGCCATTTTTGTGCCTGGCGCGGCGCCAAGTGGGAAAGGGTGGTTTTGAGGCTGAAGGCAGCAGGAAAGCCTGCAGCCCCCAGGTCTGTGGGGCTACGCAAGCGGTTCCCAAAGAGCTCTAGAACAAGGCATAGTTTTCCCTGCTGGCTGTTTCGGCGTGGGACCAATCTCCAGCCATATGGCCATTTTTGTGCCTGGCGCGGCGCCAAGTGGGAAAGGGTGGTTTTGAGGCTGAAGGCAGCAGGAAAGCCTGCAGCCCCCAAGTCTGTGGGGCTACGCAAGCGGTTCCCAAAGAGCTTTAGAACAAGGCATAATGTTCCCTGCTGGCTGTTTTGGCGTGGGACCAATCTCCAGCCATATGGCCATTTTTGGGACTGGCGCGACGCCAAGTGTGAAAGGGTGGTTTTGAGGCTGAAGGCAGCAGGAAAGCCTGCAGCCCCCAGGTGTGTGGGGCTACGCAAGCGGTTCCCAAAGAGCTTTAGAACAAGGCATAATGTTCCCTGCTGGCTGTTTTGGCGTGGGAGCAATCTCCAGCCATATGGCCATTTTTGTGCCTGGCGCGGCGCCAAGTGGGAAAGGGTGGTTTTGAGGCTGAAGGCAGCAGGAAAGCCTGCAACCCCCAGGTGTGTGGGGCTACGCAAGCGGTTCCCAAAGAGCTTTAGAACAAGGCCTAGTTTTCCCTGCTGGCTCTTTGGGCGTGTGGACCAATCTCCAGCCATATGGCCATTTTTGCGCCTGGCGCGGCGCCAAGTTGGAAAGGGTGGTTTTGAGGCTGAAGGCAGCAGGAAAGCCTGCAGCCCCCAGGTCTGTGGGGATACGCAAGCGGTTCCCAAAGAGCTTTAGAACAAGGCCTAGTTTTCCCTGCTGGCTGTTTTCGCGTGGGACCAATCTCCAGCCATATGGCCATTTTTGTGCCTGGCGCGGCGCCAAGTGGAAAAGGGTGGTTTTGAGGCTGAAGGCAGCAGGAAAGCCTGCAGCCCCCAGGTCTGTGGGGCTACGCAAGCGGTTCCCAAAGAGCTTTAGAACAAGGCATAGTGTTCCCTGCTGGCTCTTTGGGCGTGGGACCAATCTCCAGCCATATGGCCATTTTTGTGCCTGGCGCGGCGCCAAGTGGGAAAGGGTGGTTTTGAGGCTGAAGGCAGCAGGAAAGCCTGCAGCCCCCAGGTCTGTGGGGCTACGCAAGCGGTTCCCAAAGAGCTCTAGAACAAGGCCTAGTTTTCCCTGCTGGCTCTTTGGGCGTGGGACCAATCTCCAAACATATGGCCATTTTTGTGCCTGGCGTTGCGCCAGGTGGGAAAGGGTGGTTTTGAGGCTGAAGGCAGCAGGAAAGCCTGCAGCCCCCAGGTGTGTGGGGCTACGCAAGCGGTTCCCAAAGAGCTTTAGAACAAGGCATAATGTTCCCTGCTGGCTGTTTTGGGGTGGGACCAATCTCCAGACATATGGCCATTTTTGGGACTGGCCTGACGCCAAGTGGGAAAGGGTGGTTTTGAGGCTGAAGGCAGCAGGAAAGCCTGCAGCCCCCAGGTGTGTGGGGCTACGCAAGCGGTTTCCAAAGAGCTTTAGAACAAGGCATAGTGTTCCCTGCTGGCTGTTTTCGCGTGGGACCAATCTCCAGGCATATGGCCATTTTTGTGCCTGGCGCGGCGCCAAGTGGGAAAGGGTGGTTTTGAGGCTGAAGGCAGCAGGAAAGCCTGCAGCCCCCAGGTGTGTGGGGCTACGCAAGCGGTTCCCAAAGAGCTCTAGAACAAGGCCTAGTTTTCCCTGCTGGCTCTTTGGGCGTGGGACCAATCTCCAGACATATGGCCATTTTTGTGCCTGGCGCGGCGCCAAGTGGGAAAGGGTGGTTTTGAGGCTGAAGGCAGCAGGAAAGCCTGCAGCCCCCAGGTCTGTGGGGCTACGCAAGCGGTTCCCAAAGAGCTTTAGAACAAGGCGTAATGTTCCCTGCTGGCTGTTTTGGCGTGGGACCAATCTCCAGACATATGGCCATTTTTGCGCCTGGCGCGGCGCCAAGTGGGAAAGGGTGGTTTTGAGGCTGAAGGCAGCAGGAAAGCCTGCAGCCCCCAGGTGTGTGGGGCTACGCAAGCGGTTCCCAAAGAGCTTTAGAACAAGGCCTAGTTTTCCCTGCTGGCTGTTTTGGCGTGGGACCAATCTCCAGCCATATGGCCATTTTTGGGACTGGCGCGGCGCCAAGTGGGAAAGGGTGGTTTTGAGGCTGAAGGCAGCAGGAAAGCCTGCAGCCCCCAGGTGTGTGGGGCGACGCAAGCGGTTCCCAAAGAGCTTTAGAACAAGGCATAGTTTTCCCTGCTGGCTGTTTTCGCGTGGGACCAATCTCCAGCCATATGGCCATTTTTGTGCCTGGCGCGGCGCCAAGTGGGAAAGGGTGGTTTTGAGGCTGAAGGCAGCAGGAAAGCCTGCAGCCCCCAGGTCTGTGGGGCTATGCAAGCGGTTCCCAAAGAGCTTTAGAACAAGGCATAATGTTCCCTGCTGGCTGTTTTGGCGTGGGACCAATCTCCAGACATATGGCCATTTTTGTGCCTGGCGCGGCGCCAAGTGGGAAAGGGTGGTTTTGAGGCTGAAGGCAGCAGGAAAGCCTGCAGCCCCCAGGTGTGTGGGGCTACGCAAGCGGTTCCCAAAGAGCTTTAGAACAAGGCATAGTGTTCCCTGCTGGCTGTTTTGGCTTGGGACCAATCTCCAGCCATATGGCCATTTTTGTGCCTGGCGCGGCGCCAAGTGGGAAAGGGTGGTTTTGAGGCTGAAGGCAGCAGGAAAGCCTGCAGCCCCCAGGTCTGTGGGGATACGCAAGCGGTTCCCAAAGAGCTTTAGAACAAGGCGTAATGTTCCCTGCTGGCTGTTTTGGCGTGGGACCAATCTCCAGACATATGGCCATTTTTGCGCCTGGCGCGGCGCCAAGTGGGAAAGGGTGGTTTTGAGGCTGAAGGCAGCAGGAAAGCCTGCAGCCCCCAGGTGTGTGGGGCTACGCAAGCGGTTCCCAAAGAGCTTTAGAACAAGGCCTAGTTTTCCCTGCTGTCTGTTTTGGCGTGGGACCAATCTCCAGCCATATGGCCATTTTTGGGACTGGCTCGACGCCAAGTGGGAAAGGGTGGTTTTGAGGCTGAAGGCAGCAGGAAAGCCTGCAGCCCCCAGGTGTGTGGGGCTACGCAAGCGGTTCCCAAAGAGCTTTAGAACAAGGCATAATGTTCCCTGCTGGCTGTTTTGGCGTGGGAGCAATCTCCAGCCATATGGCCATTTTTGTGCCTGGCGCGGCGCCAAGTGGGAAAGGGTGGTTTTGAGGCTGAAGGCAGCAGGAAAGCCTGCAACCCCCAGGTGTGTGGGGCTACGCAAGCGGTTCCCAAAGAGCTTTAGAACAAGGCCTAGTTTTCCCTGCTGGCTCTTTGGGCGTGTGGACCAATCTCCAGCCATATGGCCATTTTTGCGCCTGGCGCGGCGCCAAGTTGGAAAGGGTGGTTTTGAGGCTGAAGGCAGCAGGAAAGCCTGCAGCCCCCAGGTCTGTGGGGATACGCAAGCGGTTCCCAAAGAGCTTTAGAACAAGGCCTAGTTTTCCCTGCTGGCTGTTTTCGCGTGGGACCAATCTCCAGCCATATGGCCATTTTTGTGCCTGGCGCGGCGCCAAGTGGAAAAGGGTGGTTTTGAGGCTGAAGGCAGCAGGAAAGCCTGCAGCCCCCAGGTGTGTGGGGCTACGCAAGCGGTTCCCAAAGAGCTTTAGAACAAGGCATAGTGTTCCCTGCTGGCTCTTTGGGCGTGGGACCAATCTCCAGCCATATGGCCATTTTTGTGCTTGGCGCGGCGCCAAGTGGGAAAGGGTGGTTTTGAGGCTGAAGGCAGCAGGAAAGCCTGCAGCCCCCAGGTCTGTGGGGCTACGCAAGCGGTTCCCAAAGAGCTCTAGAACAAGGCCTAGTTTTCCCTGCTGGCTCTTTGGGCGTGGGACCAATCTCCAAACATATGGCCATTTTTGTGCCTGGCGTTGCGCCAGGTGGGAAAGGGTGGTTTTGAGGCTGAAGGCAGCAGGAAAGCCTGCAGCCCCCAGGTGTGTGGGGCTACGCAAGCGGTTCCCAAAGAGCTTTAGAACAAGGCATAATGTTCCCTGCTGGCTGTTTTGGCGTGGGACCAATCTCCAGACATATGGCCATTTTTGGGACTGGCCTGACGCCAAGTGGGAAAGGGTGGTTTTGAGGCTGAAGGCAGCAGGAAAGCCTGCAGCCCCCAGGTGTGTGGGGCTACGCAAGCGGTTTCCAAAGAGCTTTAGAACAAGGCATAGTGTTCCCTGCTGGCTGTTTTCGCGTGGGACCAATCTCCAGGCATATGGCCATTTTTGTGCCTGGCGCGGCGCCAAGTGGGAAAGGGTGGTTTTGAGGCTGAAGGCAGCAGGAAAGCCTGCAGCCCCCAGGTGTGTGGGGCTACGCAAGCGGTTCCCAAAGAGCTCTAGAACAAGGCCTAGTTTTCCCTGCTGGCTCTTTGGGCGTGGGACCAATCTCCAGACATATGGCCATTTTTGTGCCTGGCGCGGCGCCAAGTGGGAAAGGGTGGTTTTGAGGCTGAAGGCAGCAGGAAAGCCTGCAGCCCCCAGGTGTGTGGGGCTACGCAAGCGGTTCCCAAAGAGCTTTAGAACAAGGCGTAATGTTCCCTGCTGGCTGTTTTGGCGTGGGACCAATCTCCAGACATATGGCCATTTTTGCGCCTGGCGCGGCGCCAAGTGGGAAAGGGTGGTTTTGAGGCTGAAGGCAGCAGGAAAGCCTGCAGCCCCCAGGTGTGTGGGGCTACGCAAGCGGTTCCCAAAGAGCTTTAGAACAAGGCCTAGTTTTCCCTGCTGTCTGTTTTGGCGTGGGACCAATCTCCAGCCATATGGCCATTTTTGGGACTGGCGCGGCGCCAAGTGGGAAAGGGTGGTTTTGAGGCTGAAGGCAGCAGGAAAGCCTGCAGCCCCCAGGTGTGTGGGGCTACGCAAGCGGTTCCCAAAGAGCTTTAGAACAAGGCCTAGTTTTCCCTGCTGGCTCTTTGGGCGTGGGACCAATCTCCAGACATATGGCCATTTTTGTGCCTGGCCTGACGCCAAGTGGGAAAGGGTGGTTTTGAGGCTGAAGGCAGCAGGAAAGCCTGCAGCCCCCAGGTCTGTGGGGATACGCAAGCGGTTCCCAAAGAGCTTTAGAACAAGGCATAGTTTTCCCTGCTGGCTGTTTTCGCGTGGGACCAATCTCCAGCCATATGGCCATTTTTGTGCCTGGCGCGGCGCCAAGTGGGAAAGGGTGGTTTTGAGGCTGAAGGCAGCAGGAAAGCCTGCAGCCCCCAGGTCTGTGGGGCTATGCAAGCGGTTCCCAAAGAGCTTTAGAACAAGGCATAATGTTCCCTGCTGGCTGTTTTGGCGTGGGACCAATCTCCAGACATATGGCCATTTTTGTGCCTGGCGCGGCGCCAAGTGGGAAAGGGTGGTTTTGAGGCTGAAGGCAGCAGGAAAGCCTGCAGCCCCCAGGTGTGTGGGGCTACGCAAGCGGTTTCCAAAGAGCTTTAGAACAAGGCATAGTGTTCCCTGCTGGCTGTTTTGGCTTGGGACCAATCTCCAGCCATATGGCCATTTTTGTGCCTGGCGCGGCGCCAAGTGGGAAAGGGTGGTTTTGAGGCTGAAGGCAGCAGGAAAGCCTGCAGCCCCCAGGTCTGTGGGGATACGCAAGCGGTTCCCAAAGAGCTTTAGAACAAGGCGTAATGTTCCCTGCTGGCTGTTTTGGCGTGGGACCAATCTCCAGACATATGGCCATTTTTGCGCCTGGCGCGGCGCCAAGTGGGAAAGGGTGGTTTTGAGGCTGAAGGCAGCAGGAAAGCCTGCAGCCCCCAGGTGTGTGGGGCTACGCAAGCGGTTCCCAAAGAGCTTTAGAACAAGGCCTAGTTTTCCCTGCTGTCTGTTTTGGCGTGGGACCAATCTCCAGCCATATGGCCATTTTTGGGACTGGCTCGACGCCAAGTGGGAAAGGGTGGTTTTGAGGCTGAAGGCAGCAGGAAAGCCTGCAGCCCCCAGGTGTGTGGGGCTACGCAAGCGGTTCCCAAAGAGCTTTAGAACAAGGCATAGTTTTCCCTGCTGGCTGTTTTGGCGTGGGACCAATCTCCAGACATATGGCCATTTTTGTGCATGGCGTTGCGCCAAGTGGGAAAGGGTGGTTTTGAGGCTGAAGGCAGCAGGAAAGCCTGCAGCCCCCAGGTGTGTGGGGCTACGCAAGCGGTTCCCAAAGAGCTTTAGAACAAGGCATAATGTTCCCTGCTGGCTGTTTTGGCGTGGGAGCAATCTCCAGCCATATGGCCATTTTTGTGCCTGGCGCGGCGCCAAGTGGGAAAGGGTGGTTTTGAGGCTGAAGGCAGCAGGAAAGCCTGCAACCCCCAGGTGTGTGGGGCTACGCAAGCGGTTCCCAAAGAGCTTTAGAACAAGGCCTAGTTTTCCCTGCTGGCTCTTTGGGCGTGTGGACCAATCTCCAGCCATATGGCCATTTTTGCGCCTGGCGCGGCGCCAAGTTGGAAAGGGTGGTTTTGAGGCTGAAGGCAGCAGGAAAGCCTGCAGCCCCCAGGTCTGTGGGGATACGCAAGCGGTTCCCAAAGAGCTTTAGAACAAGGCCTAGTTTTCCCTGCTGGCTGTTTTCGCGTGGGACCAATCTCCAGCCATATGGCCATTTTTGTGCCTGGCGCGGCGCCAAGTGGAAAAGGGTGGTTTTGAGGCTGAAGGCAGCAGGAAAGCCTGCAGCCCCCAGGTCTGTGGGGCTACGCAAGCGGTTCCCAAAGAGCTTTAGAACAAGGCATAGTGTTCCCTGCTGGCTCTTTGGGCGTGGGACCAATCTCCAGCCATATGGCCATTTTTGTGCTTGGCGCGGCGCCAAGTGGGAAAGGGTGGTTTTGAGGCTGAAGGCAGCAGGAAAGCCTGCAGCCCCCAGGTCTGTGGGGCTACGCAAGCGGTTCCCAAAGAGCTCTAGAACAAGGCCTAGTTTTCCCTGCTGGCTCTTTGGGCGTGGGACCAATCTCCAAACATATGGCCATTTTTGTGCCTGGCGTTGCGCCAGGTGGGAAAGGGTGGTTTTGAGGCTGAAGGCAGCAGGAAAGCCTGCAGCCCCCAGGTGTGTGGGGCTACGCAAGCGGTTCCCAAAGAGCTTTAGAACAAGGCATAATGTTCCCTGCTGGCTGTTTTGGCGTGGGACCAATCTCCAGACATATGGCCATTTTTGGGACTGGCCTGACGCCAAGTGGGAAAGGGTGGTTTTGAGGCTGAAGGCAGCAGGAAAGCCTGCAGCCCCCAGGTGTGTGGGGCTACGCAAGCGGTTTCCAAAGAGCTTTAGAACAAGGCATAGTGTTCCCTGCTGGCTGTTTTCGCGTGGGACCAATCTCCAGGCATATGGCCATTTTTGTGCCTGGCGCGGCGCCAAGTGGGAAAGGGTGGTTTTGAGGCTGAAGGCAGCAGGAAAGCCTGCAGCCCCCAGGTGTGTGGGGCTACGCAAGCGGTTCCCAAAGAGCTCTAGAACAAGGCCTAGTTTTCCCTGCTGGCTCTTTGGGCGTGGGACCAATCTCCAGACATATGGCCATTTTTGTGCCTGGCGCGGCGCCAAGTGGGAAAGGGTGGTTTTGAGGCTGAAGGCAGCAGGAAAGCCTGCAGCCCCCAGGTGTGTGGGGCTACGCAAGCGGTTCCCAAAGAGCTTTAGAACAAGGCGTAATGTTCCCTGCTGGCTGTTTTGGCGTGGGACCAATCTCCAGACATATGGCCATTTTTGCGCCTGGCGCGGCGCCAAGTGGGAAAGGGTGGTTTTGAGGCTGAAGGCAGCAGGAAAGCCTGCAGCCCCCAGGTGTGTGGGGCTACGCAAGCGGTTCCCAAAGAGCTTTAGAACAAGGCCTAGTTTTCCCTGCTGTCTGTTTTCGCGTGGGACCAATCTCCAGCCATATGGCCATTTTTGGGACTGGCGCGGCGCCAAGTGGGAAAGGGTGGTTTTGAGGCTGAAGGCAGCAGGAAAGCCTGCAGCCCCCAGGTGTGTGGGGCTACGCAAGCGGTTCCCAAAGAGCTTTAGAACAAGGCCTAGTTTTCCCTGCTGGCTCTTTGGGCGTGGGACCAATCTCCAGACATATGGCCATTTTTGTGCCTGGCCTGACGCCAAGTGGGAAAGGGTGGTTTTGAGGCTGAAGGCAGCAGGAAAGCCTGCAGCCCCCAGGTCTGTGGGGATACGCAAGCGGTTCCCAAAGAG